>NC_140990.1:270294408-270693269 GCF_052327205.1 Somniosus microcephalus | reverse complement strand
CTTGAATTCCACAACTATGCACATATTTGTGTGGAAAAAATAAATCAGTGGCCTTGATTAGTATTAAATGTTAAATCATAGTTTAATTTCTTAACTTTTTTTAAAGCCCAGGATGCAGAAGAAGATGGTAATTAAAGTGTTCTAGGTTGCAGGTAGGTAGGCATGTTTAGAAAGTGCAGATATCAGTAGTGTTGCTGTGTGGGTTGGTAGCGTTGGAAGGTTGGCCCAGGGGTGTGGGAGCATGAGGTGAGGGGAAGCCTTGAAAAATCATGGAGGGGTTATTTTGGGAGCACCGAGAGGGATGGTCTTGGTGTTTGAGTGGATATTATGATCTGTAAGGAGTGGAAGAAGAGTATCAGAGTATAGCAGCACTGGAGGGATTCCTGGGATCTCAGTGATATGGGATAAAAGTCTGGGTGTGTGGGAGCACTGGAAAATGGGTGCTGCGTGTGGTTATGGTAAAAGAGTGGACTTGGATTGTGGTAGCAATAAGACAGCAGTGTAGAAGTACTGAGAGCGAGATACTGGGAGTGGAACAGCTCAAAGGGGGCTACAGATTGTTATTGACAAAAGCACAGTGATAAGGATTTTCTTGATATAGATTAGCAGTGGCGAATGAGAGGAATGGTTGCTCGCTGAGGAGTAACAAAAAAGATGCGAGAGGGAGGAAAAGTACTGAAAAATGCTGAAAGTACATAAAGCACTTTAAACCAGTTCCCAGCAAATAGCTGAGAACACAGCTTTTGTGATTTTAGAGGAGGAGAATCATGTCCTTCGAGACTCAGGTCAGGTTGGGGCTCAACTGGGATCCAGGAGTCTGGCTGCAGTACAGTTAGATATGTGGTGGGAGGAGGTGGCGGGAGAGTGGGGAAGGAACTAGAGCCCTGAGAGGTGGTAGCAAGGAGTGGACAGGCAGCATTGGGCCACTGTGGGCAAGAGTGCCATAGTACCACATATATTGTCAATGAAACTGGAAGTCTCAGAGGTAACTATGCAACAGCACCATCTTGGACACCCCTTGGAGAACTCAATCACAGATCAATTTAATCGTGGCTAAAGTGTGACATAAATAGCTTTGACTGGAAAGTATCACAAGAAGTAAGTGTAGCCATTACAGGAATTCTGTGCTAGGTAAAACACTCTTAATATGTTATAGATACATGCAACACCCAGAGAGTTCACAATGACCCTGAGACAAGGTTAATTAATAACCTTGTAGGAAAGGAGCCTCTGGGGAAGAGTGATAATATTATAGAATTTTATACTGAGTTTGAAAGTGATCTGAACAAAGCAAGCTACATAGATATGAGGGGCGAGTTGGCTAAGGTAGTTTGGGAAATTAGATTAAAAGATATGATGGTAGATAAGCAATGGCAAACATTTAAAGAAATAATTCATAATTCGCAACAAAAATACATTTCCTTAAGGAATAAAAACCCCACAGGAAAAACGCTCCAACCGTGACTAACAAGAGAGGTTAAAGATAGTATTAGATTAAAGGAAGTGGCTTATAATGTTGCCAAAAATAGTAGTAAGCCAGAGGATTGGAAGGATTATAGAATTCAGCAAAGGAAGACCAAGAAATTGATAAAGAGAGAGAAAATAGAACGAGAGTAATAACGAGAGACATAAACACAGCTTGTAAAAGCTTCTATTGGTATGTAAAAAGAAAGAGATTAGCAAAAGTAAACATGGGTCCCTTACAGGCAGAGACAGGAGAAATTATAATGGGGAATAAGGAAATGGAAGAGACATTAAACAAATACTTTGAGGGAGAAATTGGGTACCTTAGCACCTCCCGTTATCACCTCTGGGGGGTGAGAACGGGGTGCTAATGACTTACTGACTGGGCACGGCGAAATAAACGACTCCCGCTAAATTGGCAGGTTTGCGGCAGCGGTAACACATTGCGCCATGATCTCTTGCGCCCAGAGATTGTGACGTCATTGTCCTGTGCATCGCCCCAGTAGTGCCCCGGACCTGAACTTCAATTCCACCCCCTGCAGCATCGTCGGGTGAAAACACCGACAGCTGCAGGAAGCGTTGTTCAGGAGGCCGGGCGCTTCGGGGATGCAAGTTAAAGGGGATGTTGGCACGGTAAGTATAAAAATTGTTGCAATGCATTATTTCAATTTTTTCCATTTTTCTTCAGCCGCGATCGATCAGCCCGGCACTCTGCTGGAGTGCATGGGGCTGATTGGGCCAGATCGTGGCTGCTGTCGGGGACCAGCTAACCGGTCCCAATTCAGAGCCTACAGCGATGGCCCTTCCCTTTAAGGGAGGGAAGGAGCCTCAGATCTCGGCAGCGCTGCACGGGACATTGTGTAGTGCTGCACCACTACCGCCCTGCCTGCGTCCTTTAGCGCACCAGGAAGGAAGTGGAGCGCTTGATTTAACGCTCCACTTCCTTCCTGGAGCATTAACAGCCACTTTAGGGGAAGCTCAGAATCATTAGCGCCTGGTGCTAATTTTTCAGCATTTCAAAAATTAGCACCCCAAACAGGGGGATACCGAATTTCTACCCCTTTGTATCTGTCTTCATGGAAGAAGACACAAAAAAACATTCTGGAAATAGTGGGGAACCAAGGGTCTAGTCAGAATGAGGAAATTAAATAAATTAGTATTAGTAAAGAAATAGTACTGGAGAAATTAATGGGACTAAAAGCTGACAAATCTCCTGGATCTGATGGCCTACATCCTAGGGTTTTAAAAGAGGTGGCTACAGAGTGGCCATTTTCGGGTTGGTTTTGATCTTCCAGAATTCCCCAGATTCTAAAACGGTGTCCGTGGATTGGAAGGTAGCAAATGCAACCCCGTTATTCAAGAAAGGAAGGAGAGAGAAAACAGGGAACTACAGGCCAACTAGCCTGACGTCAGAAGTAGGTAATATACTAGCATGGATTGAGGATTGGTAAACGAACAGAAAACAGAGAGTACGAATGAACGGGTCATTTTCGGGTTGGCAGGCTGTAACTAGTGAGGTACCGCAAGGATCAGTACTTGGGCCTCAGGTATTTACAATTTATATCAATGACTTAGATGAGGGGACCAAGTGTAATGTATCCAAGTTTGCTGATGATACAAAGCTAGGTGGAAAAGTAAGTTGTGAGGCGGATGCAAAAAGGCTGCAAAGGGATATAGACAGGTTAAGTGAGTTGTCAAGAACATACCAGATGGAATATAATGTGGACAAGTGTGAAGTTATCCACTTTGGTAGAAAAAATAGAAATGTAGAATATTTTTTGAATGGTGAGAGACTGGGAAATGTTTGCACTCAGAGGGACCTGTGTGTTCTTATTCACAAATCACAGAAAGTTAACATTCAGGGACAGCAAGCAATTAGGAAAGCAAATGGTATGTTAGCATTTATTACAAAAGGATTGGCGTACAAGAGTAAAGAAGTCTCACTTAAATTATATAGGGCCTTCGGTGAGACCAAACCTGGAGTATTGTGTACAGTTTTGGTCTCCTTACCTAAGTAAGGATATACTTGCCTTAGAAGGAGTGCAACAAAGGTTCACTAGACTGATTCCTGGGATGGGGGGATTGTCCTATGAGGAGAGATTGAGTAGACTAGGCCTAGATTCCCTAGATTAAGAATGAGAAGTGATCTCATTGAAATGTATAAAATTCTTAAGGGGCTTGTTAGGGTAAATGCTGGGAGGATGTTTCCCCTGGCTGGGGAGTCTAGAACTAGGGGGTCACAGTCTCAGAATAAGGGGACAGTCGTTGAGTATATTCAAGACAGAGATCGATAGATTTTGGATACTAAAGGAACCGAGGGATATGGGGATAGTGCGGGAAGGTGGTGTTGAGGTAGATCAGCCATGATCTTATTGAATGGCGGAGCAGGATTAAAGGGCTGAATGCCCTTCTCCGACTCCTATTCTTATGTTCTTATGTCTAGACTGTGAGAGTGCAAAAGATTACACATATTTGGGTTATCTGGATTATCATCCTCCAGTGGTTAACACAGTTCCACCTGGTAAATGTGCAAGCAAACAAGATTAGAATTCAAAGGATGGGGAGGTTAAGTGCCTTTGACTAATTTTTGTCTTAAAAATATGCATTATTTATGAATAGCTAAATGTCAGTTTGTTGTTAAATGTGTAGATGAAGCAAAAATAAATGCAACTCTTTTAAATTTCTTGATACTTTTTAAAAATAATGATACTTGCCGACTTTAAAGAGCTTAAATTATACTTTTGGAAAGGTAAGTGTCGCTACCGCTAAAGTTGGGAATGATGGTATGACCAAAGTAGAAATTATAGTATTGTCTAAACTAAAGGAGATGGTACTAAGACCTCTGGGAGTTGTCTCTGATAAACTCAAAAGCAAAACGACCTTGCTGGCTTGCACAGTTCCAAGTACAGTATTGCAGGAAGAAAGAGGTTGACCATTTAACTTAACCTAACTTGGACAGGAAGGATGAATGAACATTTACAGTGCAAATTAATTTTAGATCAATAACGTATGCTCCACTTAATTCAAGTTATCTGCTAATTTGATTTTTTTGAAGGGGAATACTGATTTTGAATTAACAAGAGTAAGCCTGACATCGGTAGTGGGGAAAATGCTAGAGTCCATTATAAAAGATGTAATAGCAGAGCACTTGGAAAACAGTGACAGGATCGGACAAAGTCAACATGGATTTACAAAAGGTAAATTGTGCTTGACTAATCTACTGGAATTTTTAGAGGATGTAACTGGTAGAATAGATAAGGGAGAACCAGTGGATGTGGTGTATTTGGACTTTCAGAAGGCTTTCGATAAGGTCCCGCATAAGAGATTAGCGTGTAAAGTTAAAGCACATGGGATTGGGGGTAAGGTACTGATTTGGATAGAGAACTGGTTGGCAGACAGGAAGCAAAGAGTTGGAATAAATGGGTCTTTTTCCGAGTGGCAGGCAGTGACTAGTGGGGTACCGCAGGGATCAGTGCTAGGACCCCAGCTATTCACAATATATATTAATGATCTAGACGAGGGAACTAGATGTAACATCTCCAAGTTTGCAGACGACACAAAGCTGGGTGGGCGTGTGTGCTGTGAGGAGGATGCCGAGAAACTCCAGTATGATTTGGACAGGTTGGGTGATTGGGCAGATGCATGGCAGATGCAGTATAATGTGGCTAAATGCGAGGTTATCCACTTTGGTGGCAAAAAAAGGAAGGCAGATTATTATCTGAACGGCAATAGATTGGGAGAAGGGGAAGTGCAACGAGACCTGGGTGTCCTTGTGCACCAGTCGCTGAAGGTAAGCATGCAGGTGCAGCAGGCGGTTAAGAAGGCAAATGGTATGTTGGCCTTCATAGCAAGAGGATTTGAGTACAGGAGCAAGGATGTCTTGCTGCAGTTGTACAGGACCTTGGTGAGACCACGCCTTGAGTATTGTGTGCAGTTTTGTTCGCCTTATCTGAGGGAGGATGTTCTTGCCATGGAGGGAGTGCAGCGAAGATTCACCAGACTGATACCTGGGATGGCAGGAATGACGTATGAGGAGAGATTGGGTCGATTGGGCTTATATTCGCTGGAGTTTAGAAGAATGAGAAGGGATCTCATTGAAACTTATAAAATTCTAACAGGACTAGACAGACTAGATGCAGGAAGGATGTTCCCGATGGCGGGGGTGTCCAGAACCAGGGGTCACAGTCTAAAGATAAGGGATAAGCCATTTAGGACAGAGATGAGGAGAAATTTCTTCACCCAGAGAGTGGTAAACCTTGGAATTCTCTACCACAAAAGGCAGTTGAGGCCAATTCATTAAATATATTCAAGAAGGAGTTAGATATATTTCTTAAGGCTAAAGGGATCAAGGGATATGGAGAGAAAGCAGGGACAGGGTACTGAATTTGGATGATCAGCCATGATCTCATTAAATGGCGGAGCAGGCTCTAGAGGCCGAATGGCCTACTCCTGCTCCTATCTTCTTTGTTTCTATGTAAGGGTAGATTAATCAAATTTGCTTATTGATTAAAAAATGAGTGTAGCTCCAACAACACTCAAGAAGCTCGACACCATCCATTGCTTGGTACCCCATCCACCACCTTCAACATTCACTCCCTCCACCACCGGCGTACCGTGGCTGCAGTATGTACCATCTACAAGATGCACTGCATCAACTCGCCAAGGCTTCTTCGGCAGCACCTCCCAAACCCGCAACCTCTTCCACCTAGAAGGACAAGGGCAGCAGGCACATGGGAACACCACCATCTCCAAGTTCCCCTCCAAGTCACACACCATCCTGACTTAGAAGTATATCGCCGATCCTTCATCATCGCTGGGTCAAAATTCTGGAACGCCCTACCTAATAGCACTGTGGGAGGACCTTCACCACACCGACTGCAGCGGTTCAAGAAGGCGGCTCACTACCACCTTCTCAAGGGCAATTAGGGATGGGCAATAAATGCTGGCCTTGCCAGCGACGTCCGCATTCCATAAACGAATAAAAAATAAATAAATAAATGAAAAATATGTTAACAATCTGTTGCGTATTCTGGAAATAGTATTCTGGTTTTACTCTCTATATACTTACAGCGTATTTGCCGTCAGAGTTATTATGCCTGTGACTTCCCATTTTCCGCTTGTAATAGGTGTTGCTGTAGGCTTTAAATAAAAATTGAGGAACATTAATCTGAATCAGTTTAGAAAAGCTTTAAAAAGATTTTAATAGTTTCATCAAAGATTCATGCTTACATACCGGAGTTCCTTCCACAATATGGATATGCTTATATCCGTTATTGTCACTAATTATTTTGTAGAAAGTTTCATTGTCTGCTGCAAAGAAAGGATCTGCTGGACGAAACTGGAAACATTTCAAATAATCAGTATAAAAAGTATTAGAAATCCAAAATGTCGGTACTTAAATAATTTATTTTTAAGGAGTCAATCACAAATATATTGACAGCTTTGAAGTTGTAACAAGTATATTTCAAAGGATAAGTTTTCTTCACTTTAGTTATTATTTCATTTCATATTTTACAGCTTTTACTACCATTGAAAAATGTTCTTTCTATAACAGCATATTCAGCGATGTCACCTGTTAAGTTACTTAACAGAAAGTCTGTGGCCTTGGGTATCTGGCATTAATGTGCGTGATAAGGTAGTTGGTGTTGGACATGAGCTACACGTTAATTGAATGAAACCCTTTCCTTTTCATGAAATTGAGAGGGTTGTCTTTCAGTACCATGAGTTTCATCAATTAACCTTCAGTGACCTTCTTTATACAAAGGTGAGCTGTTGCCTCACTCATCTTACGCAGCGAGTGCAACAGGACATAGAAAGGCTAGCAGAATAGGCAGACAAGTGGCACATGGAATTTAATACAGAGAAGTGTGAGGTGATGCATTTTGGCAGAAGGACCAGGGAGAGGCAATATACACTTAATGGCACAGTTTTAAAGAGTGTGCAGGGACAGAGGGACCTGGGAGTTAATGTGCATAGGTCACTGAAGGTGGCAGGACATATTGAGAGAGTGGTTAACAAAGCATATGGGATCTTGAGTTTCATAAATAGAGGTCTTCTTCTTCTTAGGCAGTCCCTCGGAATCAAGGATAACTTGCTTCCACATTAAAAATGAGTTCTCAGGTGACTGATGAGTCCAATGTGGGACCTACAGTCTCTGTCACAGGTGGGGCAGACGGTGGTTGAAGGGGTGGGTGGGTGAGGTGCTTGGATTGACGTGCGCTCCTTCTGCTATTTGCGCTTGGCTTCCGCTTGCTCCCGGCGAAGAGAATCGAGGTGTTCGGCGCTTTTCCGGATGCTTCTCCTCCACTTTGTGCGGTCTTGGGCCAGAGATTCCCAGGTTTCGATGGGGATGTTACACTTTTTCAAGCTGGCTTTGAGGGTGTCCTTGAAGCGTTTCCTCTGCCCACCTGGGGCTCTCTTGCCGTGCCGGAGCTCCGAGTAGAGCGCTTGTTTTGGGAGCCTCGTATCGGGCATGCGGACAATGTGACCAGTCCATCAGAGCTGATTGAGCGTGGTCAAAGCTTCGATGCTGGGGATGTTGGCCTGAGAAAGCACACTGACGTTGGTGCGCCGATCCTGCCAATGGATTTGCAGGATCTTGCGGAGGCAGCGTTGGTGGTACCTCTCCAGTGCTTTGAGGTGCCTGCTGTATATGGTCCATGTCTCTGAGGCATACAGCAGGGCAGGTATCACTGCTGCTCTGTAGACCATGAGCTTACTGCCGGGTTTGAGGTCCTGGTCTTCAAACACTCTGTTCCTCAGGCGACCGAAGGCTGCACTGGCACACTAAAGGCGGTGTTGGACTTGGTCTTCGACATCTGCCCTTGTTGACAGTAGGCTCCCGAGGTATGGAAAGTGGTCTACGTTGTCCAAGGCCTTGTCATGGATTTTGATAATCGGGGGGCAGTACTGTGTGGCGGGGGCAGGTTGGTAGAGGACCTTTGTCTTACGGATGTTTAGTGTAAGGCCCATGCTCTCGTATGCTTCGGTGATGGTGTTGACGATGGTTTGGAGTTCGACCTCCGAGTGAGCACAGACACAAGCATCGTCTGCATACTGTAATTCGACGACAGAGGATGGGACGACCTTGGATCTGGACTGGAGGCGATGGAGGTTCCCATTTGTTCTGTAAATTAGCTCCACTCCAGTGGGAAGCTTACTGAGTGTGAGTTGGAGCATTGCAACAAGGAAGATCGAGAAAAGCGTTGGTGCGATGACACAGCCTTGTTTGACCCCGGTTCGTACGTGAATTGGGTCTGTGGTGGAACCGTTGGTCAGGATCACAGCTTGCATGTCGTCGGAGGATGGTGACAAACTTTTGAGGGCAGCCGAATTTGAGGAGGACACGCCATAATCCCTCATGGTTGACAGTGTCGAAGGCCTTTGTGAGATCAAAGAAGGCCATGTACAGTGGTTGGTGCTGTTCCCTGCATTTCTCTTGTAATTGACGTGCAGTGAAGATCATGTCCATTGTGCCCCTTAGTGGGCGGAATCCACATTGCGACTCTGGGAGGAGCTCTTCGGCCACTGGGAGGAGGCGATTGAGGAGGATTCTTGCGATGACTTTCCCTGCGGCAGACAGCAGGGAAACTACTCTGTAATTACTGCAATCAGACTTGTCACCTTTCTTGAAGATGGTCACAATGTGTTCCAAGATGGCTCCTGTGCTGACAGCTCCCTAGGGAGCTCCTTTGCTATCCTTGACCATCCGCTGCCATCCTTTGCTCTTTTTCCCCCCATAAATAGAGGTATTGAGTACAAAAGTAGAGAGGTTATGCTGAACCTTTATAAAGCGCTGGTTAGGCACAACTGGAGTATTGCGTCCAGTTCTGGTCACCACACTTTAGGAAGGATGTGAAGGCTCTTGAGAGGGTGCAGAGGAGATTTACCAGAATGGTTCTGGGGATGGGGGATTTTAGCTACAAGGACAGGTTGGAGAAGCTGGATTTGTTTTCATTAGAGCAAAGGAGGTTGAGGGGTGATTTGATAGAGGTGTACAAGATTATGACGGGTTTGGATAGGCTAGAGGGGAAAGGCTGTTCCCACTAGTTGATGGTACAAGGACTAGGGGACACAGATTTCAGGTTTTGGGCAAGAGATACAGGGGGATGTGAGGAAAAACATTTTTATGCAGCGAGTGGCGATGACCTGGAATTCGCTGCCAACGGGAGTGGTGGAAGCGGAGATACTCAATGTTTTCAAGGGGAGACTGGATAGACACTTGAGGAAAATAAACTTGCAGGGCTACGGGGATAGAGTGAGGGAGTGGGACTGACTGGACTGCTCTACAGAGAGCCGGTATGGATTCGATTGGCCGAATGGCCTCCTTCTGTGCCATTATGACTCTTTAACTCATGACAAAGGTCACCTTAGGCAGCGTGGAAAGATCCAGTGGCAAAAAATGTATGGCAGTGATCACGTTCAATGCTGCAGACAGTGCTGCTGATCTCGTTCAAGTGGCCTGCAAGTCTTGAGCCAGCAGCTGACATAAGTCACTCATAGCTTCCGAGGGGAAGTGCGGCCTTCTGAAGCTCTGACAGACAGAAAATTCTAAGTAAGACCTTGTTGAGTGGGCATTGACGTGTTTGAAACAAACATCTTCTGTGATGCCTTATTCTACGTTCACTCTATTCACTCAGTTCCTAGCTTGGTACAATGCCTGCCAATTTTAAACACAGGAATAAGTCATATTTCATCCTAAAGAATTTACTTACTTTAGCGTTTTGAAGGTCGAATCAAAACAAAAATATGTTATGCACAAACATATTAAGGATTTGCATTCTTAGTCTGGGATCAAAATCATAAATTAACCAGTCAATCTCCTGTGGCCAAGACCAAGTGCAATGTATCTACGGTGGCATAGTGGTTAGCACTGTTGCCTCACAGCACCAGGGACCCGGGTTCGAATCCGGCCTCGGGTGACTGTCTGTGTGGAGTTTGCACATTCTCCCCGTGTTTGTGTGGGTTTCCTCCGGGTGCTCCGGTTTCCTCCCACAGTCCAAAGATGTGCAGGTTAGGTTGATTGGCTATGATAAATTGACCCTTAGTGTTGGGGGGATTAAATACATGAGGTTACGGGGATAGGGTGGGATATGTGTTGGTGTAGGGGTTACAGGGATCGGGTGGGATATGTGTTGGTGCAGGCTCGATGGGCCGAAATGGCCTCTATCTGCACTGTGGGGTTTCTGTGATTCTGTGATCTGTGCAGTGGGGATAGAGGGCAGGCAACAATTGGACCAGGGTGTGCGGACATAATTCAGTAGGCATTTTAATATCATAGAGCCTGAAATTCTGAGGATTCCGCTCTACTGGCTCAGTAACACCCATGCAGTTTGGCTGTGGACCCCATCCCAAATTGTGGGGTTGGGCCATTTCCTTGAAATGAAGGGGCAACCTGTGCCTGCAAGAGGGCTTTCACCGGTACCCACAACAAATTGCACAGCCCACAGTTACTCCATCTGAGGTGTGCTCAGACCCTTCTGGGCCAAAGATAAAATTACTTCCACAATTTTACAGCTCCAAATGGAGCCATTCTGACTCAAACCAAAAGGCGGATTGATTACCTTAGTCTGGGTGAGGTTTGGAGCCTTTCAAAAGGCCTCCACAGGACTCATGCCTAATCTCAACTTTCAAGAGTTTTGTTAAAGTCTTATAAGGGCCGAATGAGAGGGTAACCCCCCCCCCCCCGCCCCTCCCCTTAGATGTAGAAGGGGCAAGCAGAATATCTGCCCATGCCCTCCACCAAAAATATGACTGGCTGAAAGAAACTGGGAGAACCCCAGCAGAACTGGGTTTTGAACCAAATTCCAGCTACTGGCAGGTGAGTCACTCACTCTCTGCCCTTGATCTGAGACATAATTTCAAGCCAATACATTTTGTCCTTATTTTTATATTACCATTAAAAATTCCTATGTCCATCCTATAATGCAAACTGCATATGTAAACATATCACACTGAAATTAGCATTAGTGGTGGTGCTTCAGTGCCCCCACCGACACAAGGGTGTAATTACAACATGACCAGTTTCCATTATGAATACAGGAATTTATAATGGAAAGTTGACTAGAAGAGGATGCAGACCTAAGATTTTTAGTATATAAATTTTCAGAGAAACAAAGTAATTTAAACAGTGCTACATACTGCACCGATCCATCCTGTTGCACTCCTTTCAGGAAACTCACGACCCTGGTATAGGAAAACAAATGTCCAGAATAAACAATGATTTAGAATGACTATGCATTGAAATATATTAGTTGTTGCAAATATGAGGATATTTTAAGCATGGTGGTCGAAACCAGTCACCTTTAAACAACTCCAAACGCTGCTTGTTTCGAAATCACATATAGTTAAAATGGAATGATTTTGTCTTCGTTCAATCCACTGCACGGAGATTCGCTGATCTGTTACCCAGTTTATTAAACTTAGATAATAGTTACTGAAAAAGTAAGTAAAAATACTGAAAATACCTTGATGTATACATTAAAAAATATTCAGCTGGTTAGAATGGAGAAGTCCACATTCGGTATTGATACATTTTATATGATATATCCTGAAGTTAATTTTGAAAAATAATTGATTCGACTATACTATCTACAAAGTTGTATATAGGAGATCTGATGAACCAAGAATAATTAAGCTGGCTAAAAATTTCCACTATTTAATAACTGCTGGAAAATGGGATTAGACTGGACAGGGAGGGATGGGCGGCGCAGACACGATGGGCCGAAGGGCCTCTTTCTGTGCTGAAAAACTCTATGAACTAACATATTCACTGGACATCAACAACAACAACAACAACAACATGTATTTACATAGCGCTTTAACATAGAAAAACGTGAGCCAAAAGAGGGTTTAGAAGTGGTGACCACAAATTTGGTCAGAGGTGGGTACTAAAGAGAGAGAGAGAGGTGGAGAGGCAGAGTTTAGGGAGGGAATTCCAGAGTTAGGGTGTTGAAAGGACAGCTGCCAATGGTAGGAGTAAGGGAGTGGGGGATACACAAGAGGCCAGAGTCAGATAAGTGAAGTGTTTGTGGAGGTTGTAGGGGTGGAGAAGATTACATAGCTAGGGAGGGGCAACCCATGAAGGGATTTAAACATGAGATAATAACTTTACATTTGAGGTGTTGGGGGGGTCCAGGAGCCTATGGAAGTCAGCAAGAGCTTGGTGCGGGATATGATACGGACAGCAGAGTTTAGGATAAGTTGAAGTTTTTTCTCAAATTACCTTATCAAAAGCCCTCAATAATTTTGAATACTTCTATCAGATGTCCTCTTAACCTTTTTTCTAATGAAATGTGCCCCAATTTCTTCAGTCTCTATAACTAAAGCCTCTCATCCCTGGTGTCATCTTAATGAACAAACTTCCTATGCATATTGCCACATACCATTTAATACTGCATACCTTCATTTTATCTACAAGCCTCCTTTATGCCACCTTATCGAATGCCTTTTGAAAATCCATAAACACAACATCCACGGCATTTCCTTTATCAATAAAGTCTGTTATTTCCTCAAATAATGATTAAAATTGTCAGATACTACTTGCCATTTCCAAATCTATACTGGCTATCCTTAATTACCCCATGTCACTCTGGGTGAGCATTAATTTCGGTCTGAATTATAGCCTTAAGAAGTATTCCCACTACTGATGTTGGGTTGACTGGTCTATAGTTACCTGGTTTATCCTTTTCTCTGTTGTTGAACAGTGGTGTTATATTAGTAACCTTCAAGCCTGCTGGCACAATTGGCCTCAGGATCTCTGGGCTAGGAAGGGGGAAATAAATCACATAGGGTTCCCCCTCGCCATCACTGTGTAGTAACCCCTGCAGGGGAATGTTCATGTGTGGGCAATGGGTGAGGAAAGAAATGAGTTTGACTGCCAAGCTCACCATAGTTGAATATCTTTTCTGATATTTACCACCTAGACTGATTAAAGAATGACCAGTTGGGAGAGATAACCAGAGAAAATGTCTCCAGGAAAAGAAGAGAGAAAACAAAAAAAAGGTATACCTTGACTTAAAGTTTTCTGGGGCTGAAAGCAGCTGGGCAGACACGGCCGTGGTATCTACAACAAGTAACCTCACAGTAGGAGCAGTAGAACCAGCCTAATTTTAAGAAAAAAGTATTGCTTTGGTAACAAATACTGGCCTAAATTTTACAGGTGCATGTCAGCAATATGGTTCCTTGCTGCTGGGATATGCAGTACTTAGAAAATGTAAGCCATTTTGTACAATATAATTGCTTTACCTTGAAACACTTTTCACAAAAAACTTATATTTCACAAATGTATATCATAATTTAGCTGAGATTATTATGAATGCTGCTCATCATATATGTTTTATTAAAGTATTTGTTTCTTGGAATGGACAGGGGCGAGCCTGTATTTTAACTTCTTTGCATAACAAAATGGCTCAAAGTCTAAGGGGAGGGAATTCTCCTCTTTGGGGCAGAAGTCCAACAGCTGGGGACTTTTGCTTGCCCCTCCATACTTGTCCCAACCCTGACCTGGTTGAGGCTCATTATAAATACACGGCGGACTCCTAGTAGGATTCTCACTAAAGTGAGCCCGTTAGTGCAAGCGTAAATACTCTGGCAGTGCTGCAATGGAAGAGGCGGTGAGGGACGTTAAAGGGGCTGAAGACCAAAATGAAGGCTCTCACTGAATGTCTTAGCTGAGGCAGAGGCTTTCTGAAGGTAACTGTTCAGGGCTGAGTGCAGGCCACTACAAAACCCTCTCTTTCTCCAATGGAGGAATTTGTGCTCTTTCCCAGGACTCACCGTCACCTTCCACATGGCAGCCCTGGTAAGTGGTGTTACCTGAGGGCGGGGGGGGGGGAGTGGGGAGAGAAGGCGGCAAATCCACTGAGGATCTCGGCCCCATCCCCCTCTCTGCCACTATTTGAATGCAGCAGGGGGTGCGAAGGGGGAGCGGGGCAAGGAGTGGACAGCAGCGATCCTAGTGGAGGCCAGGGGAGGCAAATCCTGGCAGCATTAGGCTTCACTACCTGAATTTTCTGACGTTCACATCCAATTTTGGTTGGGAGAGTGGAGGAGAATTCCCCCTTAAGAGTCTGTAATGTTATTTTTGAAAAACATTTTTTGATGGAAACTGGTTAACGAAATTGTACCTTGGGGTATGGAATCTTTACTGTTTCTGGGTACTGCCCATTGCCATAAAACGAATACTCTATAAGTGGAACTTGTGTATCATTGAATTCTCCATAGGCAAAAAACCTTCCGTCTGGTGACCACCATAAAGCGTTATTTGAGGATAACATTTCCTCTGCAAAAAGGGAAAAGGTATTACTTTGCTTTGTGATCATTTCAAGCACTATACAAGTAAGTATGACAGTGGGACATATTTTGATCATCTAGCAGCAACTGAAATTAAATATTGTAGAACTGTGACAATAAATCACCTAAATAATAGATCTGTTTGGTTTGGAAGCTGACGTACCAGGAAATACTAACACCAATAGTCTATCTCACCATTACTAATAACTATGATTGGGTGTGTTTTGCTGCAGTATGTTATGATATTTCATGGTTCAGAATGCTATTGTTTTTAGGATGCATTTTTACTTCACAAAGCAAATTAAGAGCAAATTGCTCTTGAGTTTGTTTCAGGTTTGAACAGTCAACTTAGTCAGGCTCTTCCAAACTCAATCCTTATTTCCTGGTGTTGAAATCAGTTTAAAACTTTTTGATGCTCTAACATCATGAGGTTACCATGTTTGTTGTAACTGGCTGCTGAAGTACTGGGGAACAGTGTACAGTATTATTAAAACAGAAGTTTTAATTACCATTATTCCAAATTGTCAATTACTTTGACAATGCATTAGTAAAACTTTTGTACCATGTGCTACACAGAAAATGTTAATTCCACCTACCACTCTGCATTTTTAGCTTGACATGCAGAAGATCTTAAATAAAAACAGAAAATGCTGGAAATACTCAGCTCTGCAGGTCAGGCAGCATCTGTGGAGAGAGAAACAGAGTTAACATTTCAGGTCGATGACTGTCATCGACCTGAAACGTTAACTCTGTTATTCTCTCCACGGATGCTGCCTGACCTGCTGAGTATTTCCAGCATTTTCTGTTTTTATTTCAGATTTCCAGCATCCGCAGTATTTTGCTTTTGTGTTTGTGAGGAGGATCTTGTTTACACTATGGTCTGGGATATGCAGTTTAACTGTGAGACCTCCAGCTTCAGTCGCTGTATATTCTACTGCTCCAGTGCAAACCGCTGTGCTATCACTGGATTAAGCCCATATTTGTACACCACCTTCAGCATCACATGAAGTAGAAGTTGCTAAAGTTGGTGCGTAATTGGGGCAAGATTTCCTCTATTTGCTTTCTGTAACAAAACTGTAAATACTTATGGGGGTATTTTCTCTGTTGACTATTTACAGCAAAATTATAAATACCATAATTAAAACGCGTTTATAGTTTACAATAGTGAATGGAAGAAATCTTTCCCATGAGGATTTTTTTGGCTCTTTAATCCCAACTAATTTCAGTACTATACACCATTTTTCAACAAGACATATGCAGGTGGCCTGACACTGGTGCTTAAAGCAATTTTTCCTCTGAGGGACTGTGTAGCCTCTGTCACAGATTTTGCAAGACTATGAGATTCGCTGCATGGGTAAATCGCACTGCAGAACATACATTCCTGCCATTCAGTGGTAGGGCGTGTTAGTACAACAGCATACTGCTCAGATGGGTCACCTGGACATTTAAAAAAAAGCTTTCAGTTCACACACCATGATGGAAAAACAAGACATGATTTCCAGTAATACACATAATGCACAGTAATCTTGTTCCTAATCATTACATAACAAATCCTACTGGAAATGTGTGTGTGTAAACGTAAGGCAAGGGTAGGTGCAGATGGACCCCATGTTTGAATAGCCTGCCAGCACTCAATGTTGTGGTTAACACATATAAAAAGTCTACTTGGACAAGGTACTGAAGGGTTTCTGCTGCCCAAGGAAACAGGTCTTTATATTTCCAGAGAGGGAGTGAGGTGGGGGAGCAGAGGGGGGCAGTTTTGCCAGGTTTCCCCTCAGGTCCTGCCAAATTTAACAGCAGGGCCTGATGAATGTTGTTGGAATCCGTTTCCCAGCCGCACCCAGCCAGATTGAGAGCCTGGCTGGCTGTCGGGTGGGTAGGCCTTCGGCACCAAGCCACAGCTGGGGAGCAGAGAGGAGGGAGTGAGAGATCAGGGGCCGGGTGGATATCGTTGGGGAAAGCCCGAAGAGATTGGGCGGGGGAGGGGAGGGGGGTAGAGAAGATCGCAGAGGGCCCATGGAGGAGATCATGGGGGGACCATGGAGAAGATTATGTGGGGGATGGGCGTGGGAAAATTGCATGGTGGGGCGGGAGAGCCAGGAAGGCAATCGCAGGCCTGGGAGGGCATCGGGAGGGCGTCAGATCATGGTTGGGGGGGGGTTGGGGTTCTGCTCGCTGAGGAGGTTAACAAGGTAACTTGGAGGGCCGCGGGGAAGCACTCCTGCTCCTCCTGGCCCACTAGCAGTGTTGGAAAGGCACTTACCTGTTCCATCCAGCAGTCCTCGCCTCCCTTCAGATGCTAGGTTTCCTGAGGCCTGGAGAATCCGGCCGGCCAGACTCCTTAAAATATTTAAATAAGGATACCATGTCCTGAGAGCGGGTTGGTAGCCCGCTTCCGTTAAAACTGGAAGTGGGCGGGTTCGAGGCAGGCTGGGCTTGGGATTGAAATTCTTTATATTTAAATTTTCCACCCAATCGAAACCCACCCATTTTGGGGGTTAAAGTTACCCCCGTATCTCAACATAAACTATCACCTCATCAATGGAGGTGAGAAAAGGGAAGAAAAATGGGCAGAAAAATCCTATCAAGACAAGTTAAAAGTTGCAGGTAACTAAATATGGAACTTCTGAATGTTAGCTCTACCTTATTAACTAAAATAGTCATATACATTAGTTTACCCTCATAAGTCCAGTCAGGGATCCCATTGTAAATTTTATTTTTCTCCCCATTGATTGTTACGGTTTCAGCAGAGCTTCTGGGGTTAGTTTTAAGGTAAATATTGTTATTCCAAACATAGACCTAAAGGGAGGAAGAGAATCAGGCTAAAATGTTGTTTAGAAATTCTCTCAATGTTTTAGGCAATAAATAATATCCACATCTACCATTATTCCAACAGCTGGCTCCAAAATCTATCTAAAATGCCAGAAATGAAAACTTTGTGGAAACGTGCAAATAATTGCTATGGCCGGAACTTTCTTTGGGGAGACGGGTTGGGGTTAGCGACGGGGGGGTCCGAGGCGGGCGGGAGACATGGGAGGCCGGATTTCCCACAGACCCTGCCGACTTTACTGGCGGGGCCTAATTCGAATGCGAGGCCACAGTTTCCCGCCCGCAGCCAGCCAGCTTGAGAGGCTGGCTGGCTGCAGGTGGGTAGGCCTCAGTTGCGCAGGGTCAGTCCGGGGGAGGGATCGGGGCCAGCCACCGAAGGATCGTAGCCAGCCTCATCATCGTCGTTGGGGGGGGGGGGGGGGGGGGAGGCCTGGGGTGTTGGATGGGGGTGATCGTTAGGGGGTCTCCAATCACGGGGGGTTGGTTAGGTCGGAACCCTGGATCCAGGAGGCAGGTATAAATCCACTCGCCTCCTGGATGCAGCAGTCCCCACCTCGGTTTAACTGCCAGGTTTCACAAATTGTGTGAAACCCGTCCACAGGCAGTTCAATTCAAAATGGACGGGGAAAAGGAGGCTTCCAGCCTCATTACAATATTTAAATTGAGGTAACACCCCCTGGGAACGGGTTGGTCGCCCACCCCCCCCCGCCCCGTCCCGTCTCTGGCAAAACCGGAAGTGGGCAGGTTGGAGGCGGGACCAGGTCGGGAATCCCATTTTTAACAATTTAACTGCCCCCACGCTCCAAACCCACACGTTTTTAGGGGAAAATTCCAGCCTATATTTGATCTTTTTAAGTAGTATATATATATATTGTGAAATGTTCTATGTTACAAATTTTTTTATACATTTAACTCAGCACAAGTTTGCATACTATTCATTCTAAATTATCAATGCTTAATTTTAAATAATATTAAAGAGGCACACATTCAAGCTTGATAAACATAGTTAAATATGTTCAACTAACCAATTTGTGACCCATTGGAGCCCATGCAATGTACTGTATCTGCTGAGGAAGTTTTGCGTTGGTCACAAATTTACTATGGAAGAAAAGATTTTAAAAATAGAACATTAACATATTTTTGTCATGAAGTACAAATAATAATAAATGAAACAATGCTCAGCTTCTTTATCCAAAAATTGTTACTAACCCAGACTTCAAATCATAAATAGAATATGAGGCTGTATAAGAATGTCTCCATAGCTGTGAAGAAATTAAAAGAAAGCATCAATATACAACAACATTTATAAAATGCCTTTAATATAGTAAAACATCCCAAGGCACATCACAAGAGCTTAATCAGATGAAATTTTGCATCAAGTCAAAGAAGGCGACGTTAGAACAGGTGACCAAAGGATTGGTCAAAGAGGTTGGTTTTAAGGAGCATCTTAAAGGAGCAGAGAGAGATGGAGAGGCTGAGAGGTTTAGGGAGGGAATTCCAGAGCTTAGGGCCTAGGGCTGAAAGCACAGCCACCAAAATTGGGGGTGAAGGAAGTGGGGGATACACAAGAGGCCAGAGTTGGAGGAACGCATAGTTCTCAGAGGATTGTAGGGTTGGAGGAGGTTCCAGAGGTAGGAAGAGGTGAGGCCATGGAGGGATCTGAGCATCAGGATGAGAGTTTATGGAGGGGGGAAGATGGGAGGCTGGCCAGGAGAGCATTGGAATAGTAGAATCTAGAGGTAACAAAAGCATGGATGAGAGTTTCAGCAGCAGATGGGCTCAGGCAGGGGTGGGGACAGTGATATTATGGAGGTGGAAATAAGCCATCTTTGTGATGGAGAGGATATAAGGTTAGAAGCTCAGCTCAGGGTTAAATAGGACACCAAGATTGTGAACACTCTGGTTCAGTCTGAGACAGTGACCAGGGAGGGGGATGAAATTGATGGTGAGGGAATGGAGTTTTGTGGTGAGGGCTAAAGACAATGGCTTCAGTCTTCTCAATGTTTAATTGGTGAAAATTTCTGCTCATCCAGGAAAGGATGTAGGACAAGCAGTCTGACAACATAGAGGCAGCTGGGTATCATCAGCGTACATGTGGAACCTAACATTGTGTCTTTGAATGATATCGTTGAGGGGCAGCATGTAGATGAGAACTAGGAAGGGGCGCCAAGGATAGATACTTGGGGGACTCCAGAGGTAACAGTGCAGGGGTGGGAAGAGAAGACATTGCAGGAGATTATCTGGCTATGACTGGATAGGTAAGAGTAGAACCAGGCGAGGGCAGTCATACTCAGCTGGGCAAGGCGTAGATGTTTGAAGGAGGATGGTGTGGTCAACTGTGTCAAAGCCTGCAAACAAGTCAAGAAAGAGGAGGGATAATGCACCATGGTCTTAGTCACTGAGGATGTAATTTGTAACTTTGATTAGGGCTGTTTCAGTGCTATAGCAGGGGCAGAAACCAGATTGGAGATGCTCAAGTATGGAGTTGCAGGAAAGAATGCCATAGATTTGGGAGACGATAACATGCTTAAGAACTTTGGAGAGGAAAGGGAGGTTGGAGATGGGGCAATAGTTTGCAAGGACAGCAAGGTCAAGGGTGGAGTTTTTGAGGAGGGGGATGATGACGGCAGATTTGAAAGGGAGCGGGACAGTACCTGAGGAGAGAGAACCATTTACAATATCAGCTAACATGGAAGGTAATAAAAGTAAGGAAGGTAATAAAAACAGAAAATGCTGGAAATACTTAGCCGGTCAGGCAGCATCTGTGGAGAGAGAAACAGAGTTAACGGCCGCAATTTTGCCGGCGCTCAGAGGGCGGGTTTGGGGGCGGGTCAGAGATTAAATTCGATTTGATTGACGGCGGGTTCCGATCCCACCGTCAAACCGCCTCCAAACAGCTTTCCCAAGTGTCGGTCCCCGATTTGTGAATGGACCCAACACAGGGAAGCGGATTAAAGGCAATTACCTGCCTATTAGCAGGTACTTGTTGTAGTGTCCGCGTATCAATAACACACGGACTGCAGGAGAACAATAATAACAGGTGTTTACTGAACAGAGGGTATGCTGAAACTGAAAGTACAGAAGCCTGCTACGGCTTTATATACAGGTGTGGTCACTGCCGGTACTACAGTATAAAATCAGTTCTCTCTTAAAGGTACATACACAACAATTCCTCCCCTTTTAGATAAACAGTACATAACATTCATTTAACAATTAAATAATAACTAATTACAATTACAATTTTCTCTGTACTATATACATCAACTGAAGTAATCATTTATAAATTCAGTCTTTGAGGAGGCTTCCTGATCCTGACTGGATAGCGCCTTTCTTGAGTATCCTGTTCTTGCGGCGGAGTCGATTCTGGCTCATTGTCATTGGTTGGTTCGTCAGCTTCCAATACCACTGATTCTGAGGTAGACGCAATCTGTACTTCGGGTTCATTACCAGGTGCGCATGCTCGTGGTATGGGTTTGGCTTGTTCCTGTGACTCTAGAATCTGGTCAGCATGGCGTCTCATGATGCTCTCTCCAACGTCCACTGTGTACATTAGTGGTCCCTGCTGTGTGCATATCGTTCCTGGCTGCCATTTTCCTGTTCGGTAGTCGCGGGCCAAGACTGGTTGCCCTATCTTGAAGCTCCTGGTTGGCTTCTCATTGATGTGCTGGAATTGGTTATCCTCAACATCTCGTCTTATGTTTGGTTTGAGCAAATCCAGGTGACATCTTAGCCTTCGGTTGAAGAACATTATGGCTGGAGCTTGGTTGGTGACTGCATGTGTCGCATTCCGGTAAGCAAACAAGAAATTATCCACCTTGTGTTGTAGTGGTATGTCGTCGTTATACATTGCCTTTATTGCCTTTTTAAAGGTCTGAACAAACCTCTCAGCCAATCCATTTGTGGCTGGATGATATGGGGCAGATGTGTAATGTTTTACCCCATTATTCCTCAAAAACCTCCGGAAATCCTCAGACACAAACTGTGGTCCATTGTCGGAGCAAATCTGTTCTGGCAAGCCATTCCTGGCGAAGATGGTCCGTAGGACTGCAATAGTTTTTTCCGTGGTGGTGGAGGACATTTTGAAGACCTCTGGCCATTTCGAATGTGCATCCACGGCGATTAAAAACATTGAGTCCATAAATGGACCAGCAAAATCAATGTGTACCCGTTGCCATGGAGATGAGGGCCACTCCCATGGATGTAGCGGGGCCTGTGGTGGAGCGTTTTGGACCTTCTGGCATCCTGTGCATCTCTTGGTCATATCCTCGATTTCTTTATCGATTCCCGGCCACCACACATAAGCCCTGGCTAGGCTCTTCATTTTTACCCCTCCCAGATGACCCTCATGAAGCTCATTGAGCACTCTATCTCTCAACTTGGGTGGAATTACCACTCGGGATCCACACATCAAGGTCCCCCGGCACACTGACAGCTGTTCTCTCCTTGGCGAGAATGCTGGCAACAGCGAGTCGCCATGTGCTGGCCATCCCTTCACCGTCAAATCATAGACCCGAGAGAGTGTCGGGTCATTTTGGGTTTCCTTCTCTATACTTGAGTTTGTAACAGGTAGACATTCGACTATGGTTGAATGGAATATCTCAACAGGGTCCACTGCAGGTGCTTCCTCCACTGTAGGCAACGGTAGGCGCGACAACCCATCAGCGTTTCCATGTTGTTTTGTACCCTTGTACTCTATGTCGTATTGATGTGCCCCTAGAAAAAGGGACCATCTTTGCAGCCGTTGCACCGTCATCACCGGAACGCCCTTCTTTGGGTTAAAAATGGAGGCCAGAGGCTGATGATCAGTCAGTAGGGTGAATTTCTGCCCGTGCAGATAGTGATTGAACTTCTTCACCCCCCACACCAGGCTGAGGGCCTCCCTGTCAATCTGGGCGTAGTTACGCTCGACTGAGGTTAACAAGCGCGACGCAAAGGCTATTGGCCTCGCTGAACCGTCAAGGAATTTGTGTGACAGCACCGCTCCAATTCCGTAGGGAGACGCATCACACGCCAACCGAATCGGTAGTGTTGGATTGTAGTGGGCCAATACTTCTTTTGAAGTGATTAGGCATTTACATTTCTGAAAGGCACGCTTACACTCATCACTCCATTTCCATGTTACTCCAGTTTGCAGCAAGGCGTTCAGTGGGTGCAGAATTGTAGATAAATTCGGCAAGAACTTATGGTAGTAGTTCACCAACCCGAGGAACGACCTCAGTTGCGACACATTTTCCGGTGCTGGAGCCTTGACTACTGCCTCAATCTTGTCTGGGGACTTATGTAACTCCTCCTCATCAATCATGTGGCCACAATACGAGATTTGTCTCCTGAAAAACTCGCATTTGGGGCGGTTGGCTCGTAGCCCATATTCTTGTAATCTAGTGAGCACCTGCTCCAGGTTGGCAAGGTGTTCACTGTCATTTTCGCCCGTAACCAGGATGTCGTCCAAATAACACTGGGTCCCCGGGATCCCTTGCAGGACTTGTTCCATCGCCCTCTGCCAAATAGCCGGGGCTGATGCTACCCCGAATACCAGTCGGTTGTACTGGTAAAGACCTTTGTGAGTGTTTATCGTGAGGTATTTCCTAGATGCTTCTTCCACCTCCATTTGTAGATACGCTTGGGCCAGATCAATCTTCGTAAAGCGTTTCCCTCCAGATAGTGAGGCGAAAATATCTTCTATCCGTGGAAGTGGATATTGTACTGTGTGCAGAACTGGGT
This sequence comes from Somniosus microcephalus, assembly GCF_052327205.1. Classification (NCBI taxonomy): domain Eukaryota; kingdom Metazoa; phylum Chordata; class Chondrichthyes; order Squaliformes; family Somniosidae; genus Somniosus; species Somniosus microcephalus. Next base: position 270,669,962 of record NC_140990.1, on the reverse strand, counting down.
TCACAGTTACCTTAAAGTCCCCACAGATGCGAACCTTCTTCGGCTCCCCAGGCGTGCTGCTCAATGATTTCTTCATTACAGGAATGATGGGTATGGCCCACTCGCTCCAGTCCACCTTGGACAGCACACCCGAACGTTCCAGACTCTCCAGCTCTGCTTCAATGGCTGGGCGGATCGCGTACGGTACCGGTCTGGCCTTAAAACATTTTGGGTTTGCATTATCTTCGATTTTTATCGTTGCCGTTACTCCTTTTAGAGTCCCAAGTCCTTGTTGGAACACCTCTTTCGCGTCAGTTAGAATTTTTGACAGTCGTCCAGGTGTGACGTAGTCACCCTTTTTGTCAGTCACAGTTAGCGCCTGAATGGAATGCCAATCCAATTGTATTTTTCGGACCCATTCACGTCCCAATAATGGCGGTCCTCCATCTTGTAGTATATATAGATACAGTTTCTGTGTTTCCTTGCCGTTGTATTTAACTGGCACCCTTATTTTTCCTCTGGGGTAGACTTTTTGCCCCGTGTATGTCTTCAATACAATGGACGTGTCCTTCAAGGGTATGTGTGAGAATAGCCGCTCATAGTCTCGTCGATTCATGACAGTTAGGGCTGATCCTGTGTCCAATTCCATCTTTACTTGGGACCCTGCTATCATGAGGGTGACCCAAATGGTTCGGTGATCCTCCTTTGCAATCACGTTGTGTAACTTTAGACAACTTAGTCTCCTGCTCCCAGAGTCATTATCATTCTCCTGATCTTCTGAACTACTGTCTGTCATTTTTTTTACTTTCTTGTACTTTTCCTTAGTAGTTCTTTTAGTGTTGGTTTTCTTTCCCGACCTGCAGACTCTTGCAATGTGTCCCACTTTCCCACATTGCCTGCATACTTTGTCCTTAAACCAGCAGTCCTTCTGATCATGGGTTGTTCTGCCGCAGCGATAGCACTTTTCTGCTCCATATGCCATTTCGTTAGCGCTATATTCTTGTGGTTTCTGTTGTATTTCCGCAGCTCCCCGTGCTGCTGCTTCGTAGGATACTGCCACGCTGAAAGCCTGTTCTAGCGTCAGGTCCTTTTCCGAATGTAGTTGTTTCTGGGTTCCTTCACTCTGGAGCCCGCAGACAAACTTATCCCTTAAGGTATCTGCCAGTCCTGCTCCGAACTGGCAGTGCTTCAATAACTTGCGTAGTTCCGTAAGATAGTCAGCATTGCTCTCATCTTTGTGCTGGTTTCTTTTATGGAACTTGAATCTTTCTGCTATCAGCAGCGGTGTAGGGTTTAGATGTTCCTGTAAAATACTGACATCTCTTCAAAACTTTTCTCCATTGGTTTAGCTGAGGTAATTAAATTCCGCAATAGGCCGTACGTTCTCGCGCCCATCAAATTTAATAATACCGACGCCTTCTTTCCATCGGCCACCTCATTTGCCTTGCAGTACACTTCAATTCTTTCCACATACGTGGTCCAGTCTTCTATTTCGTTGTCGAAAGCAGTGATACTGCCACTCTTCGGCATCTTGGGTGGTTTAAAATGGCGCCTCCCGCGCTTTTCCTTCTTCCCCAATGGATTAAAATGGCACCTCCCGCGCTTTTCCTTCTTCCCCTTGCTGCCAACGCTGCTCCTAGCATTCTAAAGGGTAATGGCGGCGCCCCGCGGCTTCGGCATGTCTCTCTTTTCCTTCCCCTCGTTGTATTTTCTCTACGCTGCCCGGTTCTTGAGCACCGACTGCGCCCTGTGCGCTCCACCCTCTCTCTCTCTCTTTTCCTCCCGACGACGCTGCACAGCCCCTTTGCAGAGCCGCTCGATCGAGCTCGAGCCCGCCGCAGTCTGGAAGGGTCAGCGAACTACCTGCTACCAGCATGATTTGCTGGAACACCTTGACTGGGGAGCCAAGCCCAGCTCTCCACAGCCTCCCCTGCGATTCTCTGAACTCCGATGGATCACTGGGCGGTTGCCCGCGGTCGATGCCCGTTGCTCTGACTTCGATCTCCAAGAAGCTTCTTTTCAGGGAAGGATCCCCGTGAGGCAATGCAGTACTGCAGGTAAGTTCGAACCTGCTCGTCGCCAGTGTAGTGTCCGCGTATCAATAACACACGGACTGCAGGAGAACAATAATAACAGGTGTTTACTGAACAGAGGGTATGCTGAAACTGAAAGTACAGAAGCCTGCTACGGCTTTATATACAGGTGTGGTCACTGCCGGTACTACAGTATAAAATCAGTTCTCTCTTAAAGGTACATACTTGTCAGCAGTTTTCAGCCTATTTTTGGATTTTCCCGCTTCTGGGTCGGGTTTCCCGACGTCCGGACACCACGCCAGGTAAGTGTGGCGTGTTGTGAGTCTGCTGTAATGTTTGTGGAATGATGGCAGCTGCAGAAGTGGTGTGAAGGATCCAATGTTGCACATGGTGCGTTTCAGAGCAAAGTAAATGTTGGTTACTGCTTTTTTTAAACATTTACAGATTTCTTTAGTTTACCAGTTTTTAAATCCAACTATATGTCCAGTGCCACCTCACTGGGAGGACCTCTCTCACCAGTGAAATCGTTTTTGTCACCTCACCTGCAGCTGCCATCTATTCCAGCATATGGAGGGAGTCAGGAAGGTTAAGTTGGGTGGTCAGTCGTTTAGTGGGAATAGGGCCAAGAGAGTAGGAGATGGTTCTCATGGACAAGATAAGCTTTAAGAGGGCATGAGGGGAGATAGGAGAGAAACTAGAGAGAGATACAAGTAACTTAGCTGGTGCACAAAGTACTGCAGATCCACACAGAAAAAATCTACCCTGCCACAAGGAGCAGGCATTCCTATTTCTGAAAAAACCTCATAGTTTATATTATACACATAATGGAAATATCACTTTAAATAAGAGGTCCTATGGAATCTCACGGACCATAATGATAAAATTAAACAAAGACTGTCTTTTGGGGGGAAATCAATAAATATTTTAATATGAAGACTCATCCAGATATTTTCCAAATTTATTGTAAATAAATTGTGAAAAGTATTTGGGTATATCATTAGTGTACTTATTGTAAAGTGGTTGAGACTCAGCTGTCCCAGTATTTTTTTCCTCAAATACATTCTACAGCCTTTGCTACCTATTCATAGTCAGAATGGAAAATCGCTGGGAGAGTGCAGGGAGTTACAACATACTGTTTCAAAATGCTTGGAAAACTCTTAAGTCAGACTTCCTTTATGGAAAAGTCCACATCTACCTGCAATACCAATTAAGGCAATGCTATGATAGGCCTTTGCAAGATAAAAAGACCCTTCATGTAAAATCAGATGAAAACCTATCACTGGTGCTGTATTTTGACCATGAGAGTTAGCATGCAGTTGCAGCACTGAATGCGGGAATCTGCTTACCCTTATCACAAGCGTCAATGTGATGATGAAAGTTAATGATTTTGTGCAATAAATCAAATTTTAATTGAATTCTAATGCCAGTTTTCACTTATGATTAAATTTTAAGTCCAACATAGCTACAGTTCTGTGAAATTTTTATGGGCTACTCCCAGAGCAGTTTGACCCGCTGCAGAACCAGTGTCCAGCTGTTAACCTCACCTCAGGACATGTTCTGCCGCTCTTGATAAAGGTTCAATGGCCCCAAGAGAGTTCCCTCGCTACCTCCCTGCTGGGAGATTTGCTGCTCTGGTCATTTCTGCACACTTTTCCCATCTCACTCTTTTGCTGCCAGCAGTTACTTCCTAACAGGTAATTGATTTTTTGCAGGCCCATATCCTTCCCCCTCCCCCTCCCCCTCCTCCCACCTGGTCCAATGATTCCTGCCGCACCCACTGCCTTCTAACTCTGCTTGACCTGAATTTGCACTTGGTCTAACTCCCATGTGCAATGCCATGGGAGATGATTAGTGTTTTTTAATTCTACAAATAATGGATTTCATATTGAAACCCAGACTTCAAAGATCCTAAATATACTTTATATATACTTTTGGCCAAAATGATGATGTAGAATCTTTTTTGTTGCACAATTTCATTTGACTGGATAGAATCATAAGCTGAACAGTAAATTCCAGGAGGGAATATAAATTTGACAATAAAATGAAAGGTATATGTGTCAGGAATTAAAACTTTAGATAATTGTAGTGTTAATAATGGAGGTATTCTTTGTCAGACCACTGGGATAAAGGCCTAGAAATTGAGTTTGCGCTGCGCCAGGGCTTTAGCGCCGGAAGTTAGCGCCAGCGCTAAGTCCCTTTGCGCGCGCCAAAAATTCAGTAGCGCCGCGCCCAAACGGCTGCCGGCGCTACTGAAGGGTTTTAGCGCCTGAAAACTGGCGCAACGCGCCGCATTGCGGCGCTATTCCGGCGCTGCGGCGCGGCAGGCTCGGGAAGTGCAGGCCTCCTCCTTCCGTTAAGGAGGAGCTGCCTGCACCCGGCCACGGCCCGCGCAAATCTCTTCAAAAATGAGCCCGGCACCTCGGACAAGTGCCGGGCTTGCATCTGTTCCGGGGGGGGTGGGGGGGGAGAAGTCCGGGGAGGGAGCTGCGGGCAGGCGGCCGGCGGGAAAGCGGCCGGCCGCCGCGCCTCCTTAAAGCGCCGGCGCAGACTCCGGCAACACTCGTTTGCCGGAGTCTTAGTTGCGGCTGCCACTGGCGAGGCGGCCGCAACTGAATTTCAGCTTGGGGCCGGGTTACCACGGCAACCGGGACGCTGCGCACACCGATGACGTCATCGGTGCCGGCGCAGCGCTACCGGTCTACCGCTGCGGAAGGGCCCCAGGCAATTTAGGAACCGGCGCCAATTGCAGCGCTAGGCCCTCTAGCGCCGCAAAATCGGTGCTAAGGGCACTGAATTTCTAGGCCATAGAGGCTGTGTCATTCGCCTTGCAATACGAGAAAGTTCCTATTAAGAGTTTCCTTTTCATATATGCTGTACGATTCTCAAATATCAGGCCTGATGCATTCATTTCTTTTGTTCTCTTTAAAACAATAATAAATATTACTTAAAATGTCATATGTTACCTTTGAAAAATTACTTTCCAGAAGAACATAATTTTCATCAGGTGAGACCATGTAATCACCAGCTGTGACCTCCTCCTATATATTGAAAGTTACAGACAAAATTAAAACTTAAGAAGCCTACTTTGCTTTTTATTGTAAAGTTGCTTTATTTCATCAGCACAATACACACTGGTGCTAGCTTTTGTAAATGAGTGGACCTGGAACAGACATTCAATACATTGTAAAACCAATTAAATCAGAAACTGAAAAACTGGGATTTATGAGTATGCCCATCAGCAACCAGTGAGATGTACCCACTGTCGCTTATGGTTACTTCAAGTCAGAGCATTCAATCCAAAATTTGTTAACAGGTTGATATCTAAGGAAATACATGAGCCCCAAAATTGTGGGGCTCTGTAGGTAAGATGAAGACTCACTGGGGGCAAGCAGGGTCACAAAATTGGATGTGCAGGCTAGTGTACCTAATTCTTAGCAATCTATTTTGTAGCAAAGAAAAATCCTGGCATTTTCAAAAGGGAACTAAGGGCATAAGCCTCATTATAGCTGCCAATTTCATTTACACTTGTTCCTCACTGGAACTTGAAGCTTTCTTGCCAGCAGCACTGTTTGGCAATTTGAAATGAGTGCAGGAAACTTAAAGGTGAGTATCACTTGCTAATTTGTCATTGGCACTCCTGCTCCTCATGGCCCATAAGGAGTGCTGAAAAAGGAGCTTATCTTCTCCCCGAAACTGTCCTCGCCTCCCTGCAGCTGCCATGCTTCCCGGGGCCTGAGAAACCCGTCCGGCCACAGTTAAACCTGCAAAGCATGTTAAATCAGAGGCTGCCAACCTCATTATAATATTTAATTGGCCAACCCACCTCCTGGGATTGGGTTGGCCGCTCGCTCCTTGTCCCACCTCCGTTAAACCCGGAAATGGGCGGGTTGGGGCCAGGTTTGCGATTTTAACAGTTTTAACATCTCACCCTACCCCAGCCCACCTGTTTTTGGGAGTTAAGATTCAGCCCAATATTTCTTCTCATTGGTCTAACTTACCTTTAAATGGCCACATTCCTGTAAATTTGAGCTGCTAGCTGGGTTTGCAACTTGCCTCATTAGGGTAGATGCCAGCATAAGGCCAAGCCTGCACTGGGCGTTTGTTCTAATTACTCAAATAACTTGACCATGCAAAATTGCACTGTCAGTTCAGTGTACTGTGGGCTAACTTAGCACTGGCAGATAGCCACTCCTGGCACAGCTTGTGCTGGGAGCTCAGAATCAGGGCTGTGTTTTAAATTATATTTATTAGTATTTGTTCCTTTTTTTTCAAAAGTAACTGTAGTTGAGGTGGCTTTTTCTGTACAACTTAATAAACCATTTATAGCATTTCTGCACTTTTCACTGAAGCACATAGACCATTGTAGAGATCTATATTTTAATGATTTCACCATTCAACTGTCTTTCAAGGTGTTATTATAGCTACTAGTCCTGTTCTTATAAGCTCTGTTCAAATTAAATTTTACTCTTTATTTAACTGAGTACATTATTTTCATTTAGTTTTTTTTTTAATTACCCTGGTTTGCTATTCACTTTGCTACAATGAATGTCACTGGTGACAGGAAAGTATTAGTGCAAAACAACACATTAGTAAATGTTACTAAACATGGCTTCATAACCTTAAAATATAAAATAAGGAAGGTACTTACAAAAGTGGTGTTGGATAGAAAGTTACTAGATTTCTGTGTTTCAACATTATAGCGAATAACATTTCCTTCTTTGGTTTTATGTAGGTATTCATTCTCTAAAAATATTAATATAGCTATGTAAATTTTCTGAAGTATGAATATATTTGTAAAGACAATATTTTTATTTAATAAAAGAACACACAATTCACAAACTCCTTTCAGAGAACAGATCCTTCCTAACACACAGACTATGAAGCCATCAATGGGGCCCAAGATCAATCTTATCCCAATATAAATTCCTTTTCTTTCAACTGTCAGTAATTGTATACATGAGGGGGCACAGTAAGGATAAGACCTTTGAAACCCCCTCCTCCTCTCAGTTTCCTCAGCTAACATGTACAGATGGCAGATGGGGTGCAACTTTAAGAAGGTATGAATAAACAATGCAATTGCTGGGTCAAGCAAACTCTCTTTCAAGGAACAGAAACCAAGATGGCTAAAAGAACCAACCATTCAATGCTGAGTGTGCATTATGGGACAAAGACCTCAGCAACCCTTTTTTGAGGCGTAGTGCACACCAGGTGCACAGGCCCTTAGTGCCACACCAATTTCACCAAATCCAGCTGGACCACATCAAGGGTTATCGGGCCTCATTCTCTTCTGCCAAAGCTGCTCACTACTCTAGGATCATCCTGTAGAGCAAGGATAACTCCAGGCATCTTTTCTTCACTACCAACCATCTCCTTAAGCCCAACAACAAGTGTGAGTAGCTCATGAACCTCTTTGTCACCAAGTTGAGAATGTCTGTTCAACTGCCTCTGTTGCTTCCCTCCTTTCCATTGCCCACCATCCCAAACCTTCCACCACTTCCCGCTGAACCCAGCTGTGAGCTCGCATCTTTCTCAACTTGTTCATGAGTAAAGTTTTAGAGTTAAAGAGGGGTGATTTGATAGAGGTGTACAAGATTATGTCAGGTTTGGATAGGCTAGACAGGGAAAGGCTGTTCCCACTAGTTGCTGGTACAAGGACTAGGGGACACAGATTTAAGGTTTTGGGCAAGAGATACAGGGGGGATGTGAGGAAAAACTTTTTTATGCAGCAAATGGTGATGACCTGGAATTTGCTGCCGACGGAAGTGGTGGAAGCGGAGACACTCAGGCCTAGAAATTGAGTTTTGGCTTAGCCAGGGCTTTAGCGCCGGAAGTTAGTGCCAGCGCTAAGTCCCCCTGCGCGCGCCAAAAATTCAGCAGGGCCGCGCCCAAACGGCTGCCGGCGCTACTGAAGGGTCTTTGCGGCGGTAAATCGGCGCTAACTGCCGTTTCGCGCCGCAATTCCGGCGCTGCGGCACCCGATGCGGTGCGGCAGGCTCGGGAAGTGCAGGCCTCCTCCTTCCCTTAAGGAGGAGCTGCCTGCACCCGATCGCGGCCCGCGAAAATCTTTTAAAAAATGAGCCCGGCACCTCGGACAAGTGCCGGGCTTGCTTCTGTTCCGGGGGGGGGGGGGGGGGGGAAGTCCGGGGAGGGATCTGCGGCCAGGCGGCCGGCGGGAAAGCGGCCGGCCGCCGCGGGGCCTTTAATGCGCCGGCGCAAAGACTCGTAAGACTCTGTTGCCAGAGTCTTAGTTGCGGCTGTCACGGGCGAGGCGGCCGCAACTGAATTTCGGCGCTGGGGCCCGTCAGCATGGCAACCGGGACGCTGCGCACACCGATGACGTCATCGGTGCCGGCGCAGCGCTACCGGTCTACCGCGGTGTAAGGGCCCCAGGCAATTTCGGCGCCGGCGCCAAATGCAGCGCTAGGCCCTCTAGCGCCGCAAAATCGGCGCTAAGGGCACTCAATTTCTAGGCCTCAATGTTTTCAAGGGGCGACTGGATAGGCACTTGAGGGAAATAAACTTGCAGGGCTACGGGGATAGAACAGGGGAATGGGACTGACTGGATTGCTCTGCAGAGAGCCGGCACGGACTCGAAGGGCCAAATGGCCTCCTTCTGTGCTGTTATGGCTCTATGACCCTATGAGACCCACCTCTTGCTCCCTTGACCCCATTCCGTCTAAACGGCTGACCACATAACTTTCCTTTCTGGCCTCTATGTTAGCTGACATAATAATACCCTCTCCATAAATTGCAGCTCATCCAAAATTTGCTGCCCAAATCCGATCCTGCACCAGGTCCCATTTGCCCATCACACTTGTCCTTGTTGATCTACAATGTGCCACAACCCCTCCAATTTAAAAGTCTCATCCTCATGCTTAAATCCCTTCATGGCCTTGCTGCTCCCTATCTCTGTAACCTCTTCCAGTCCTACAAACCCCAACCACCCACCCTAGAACTCTCTGTTCCTCCGACTCTGGCCTTCTATGCATTCGCTCTCTCTTCGTCCCACCATTTACAGCCGTATCTTCATCCATTTAAACCCCACAAACTGGAATTCCCACCTTAAATCACTCTGCCTCCCCACCTGTCTCTTCTCCTTTAGGACCCTTCTTAAAACCCACCTCTTTGACCAATCTTTTGGCCACCCCTCTTATTATGTCCTCCATTAGCTCGATGTCCATTTTTGTCTGATTACATCTTTGTGAAGCACCTTAGGATGTTTCATTACATTAAAGATGCAATATAAATGCAAGTAGTTGTTATTGTAATATATACTGCACATGTGCAACTGGGAAACAGCAGGACTCAGGTTTCACTCAGGTTGCCAACACTCCCAGATTGGCTCCTTGAACTGAGGATCGATCTCCCAGACACTGCTGCCAGCAGCCTGGGAGAAAAGTGCTTTGTATTGGCGGTTCACACCTGCACGTCTCTATAGTCTGGAGGTGCATTTTGTGTCTGTCTCAGCCATTCCCAGCAACTTGGAACTAAGAACAGACGCTGAGAGAGAGAGTTACCAAAGGGTGCCAGTGTGGCAAAGTTGATTTTTTTTTAATTTAGAGGGAGGGAAAAAAATTTTTAAACATAATCACTGAGTGCCAGCCCCTCACCATCTTCTCGTACCCCTGACCTTTTAAAACAATTTTAGTGTAAGTTTGATATACATTAGTTTAGTGACTAGAAAAAGTATTCTGCTTTTTCTGAGGACATGTCTCAAACTTAGGTATTTTAAATGCAAAAGAAATTACATTTTACGAAAATTCTTGGGCCTAGAAATTTGGGCACGCCTATTTTTGGATGCCTTACACAGCGGGTAAAAGGGGAGGTCCGAGGAGCCCCGGAATTTGGGCCTCGGACCGCATCATAACGTAGATGGTGCTGCGGTAGGAGCCCACACAGGTTAGTGCTCCAACTTCCAGGTAAGTGACTGGGTTGGATCGCGAGGGTCTGGAGGAGGAACAGGTGGGCCTCAGAGTCCATGATTGGAGTTCGGTGGGGGGAATCGAATAGGAAGATCACAGACCTCGGAGTACTGCTGGGGGTTTGGGTGTGCTGTCAGGGTGGGGTGGGGTGGGGGGGGGTGAGGAGGTTGGGACGGGAGTGAGGTCGGAGATCTCAGGACCGGGAGCAGTGGTGATTATAGTATGTACTTACCTTTTTTTACTTACGTGGTGTTTACCGTTGGTTTTCCCGGAGGCAATCAGCACTGGCACTGGCTGCCTCAGAGCAAACAAAAGTTGCAGCAGGGACTAGAAGCAGGCGTTAAGTCCCTTATATGCATATGCAAATGGACTAAGGCCTGCTTCAGACGTAGGTAAAGGATGCCTCTTGTTTGTCCCTTACCAAGATGGCATCCAGCGCATCCATCCATCCAAACAATGGGCGCTACCGATTCCAGTTTCACGCTCTAGTTCTTTTCAATCATTGAAATGCTTTTTAAAATATTTCTGCCATGTTTGAGTGAAGAGGGAAACCCTATTTAAATATATTCTTTGAATGATTAACTGATTTATTACCATTTTATTAAGGAGCTATGACTCAGCCTAGCTTGCCCTTTCCAATGTCTCTGGTGGATAGAGGTCTTGTCTTGCAATCAGAAGGACTACATTTCGTCAAGTGGAATGAGCTGGTTTATCGTTTAAGAGCTAGACTGGGGTTTTAAGACTCCGAAGGCCCGCTGAGTAATGAGGGCTCTGCTGGTGAGGGGTCGCGGGGTCACCTGACCGGGTGCCAGTCGTAGCTGCTGGGTTATAAATTCTTGAGACACTTTGGATATTTAAATTCAAAATAATCGATCCAGGTTTCTGGACCCCTTCAAGCTTTTAGTGCTAATTTTTCCATCCCTTCTCCCACCACATGTCTTTGTAAACATTTTGAGCTCATTCTGGAAGTACTCAGGACTTTGAGTAAACTGCTAAAACAAGAGTTGCTGAAAATAGATGTCTCTCCTGAATTTTTAAATTTTGTATCCTATGTATAGTTTATACGTTTATACAATACAATGAAATGCGTTACAGAGCTACATGTCGTCCTTCACTGGTTTTACACTACTTCTGTAAACGAAAGGGAAAAGGTGAGCCTGATATGATGCAACGTGCTACATTTCAGATGTTAATACAGCATCTCCACAGTACAATAGAATACACATTTTTAGGATGAACTAATCTGTTTTTTTACATTATTCAAAACTTATGAAGCAATGCAAAGTTTAAACAAATGATGGAGTTGCATTGATTTTCTAATTATATAATGTAGGTACCAGATTCTAAAAAGAAATCGATCTATTTTCACTCATTAACTTCTGCACATGGGTTGTACTGGAGTAAAGATTAAGTTAATGATTAAAGTCAAATGCTGATTCAGTTATGATATTGTGCAAAATCTTAAATGGACCGCCTGGGTATTGCTCTTCACTCTGGTCGGGGTGGGGCAGCAGAGAGAGAGAGAAAAGAAGAAAGGAAGAGAGAAATAGTGTTGCCCCACCAGAGGTTAATTAAACTTGTGACGAACATAGCAGCTTTTCTTAGGCTTCAGTTTTTAAAGACATAGCTGGCAATCAGGAGTGGGAACCCTGGCTGATTTCTCCCCTCTCTAACCCAGGGAAGCTGAGGCTAATTGTAGCACCCCTACCGCCACCCTGACTGAGGTGACATAACTCAGCACATAGCGGGGATCAAACTTTTGACGTTCCTGGTATGTCTGGCTCACAATCATATTTACACTGATTGCCTCCGCTTTGAGTTCACAGGAACTTAATTAAGCCTTTACCTACAACGATGTAGTCCTGGTGGTGGTTGAGTAGTCAAAATGCCATGTGATCTAAGGTCACATGATGTCACGTAATCAGATATCACATAATCAGATATCACATAATTAAACTTCCAGGAATACGTCCAACCAGAGTTGGCAATCGACAATACAGGTCACCTGGACCAGTGCACATGAGCTCTATGGTCACCAAGCATCAAATTATCGAAGCCTATAAATCTGAACTGAGACAAGTGATTTGTTTGCATACACTGGTCCTTTGTTTTTTGATCTCATTTTTGAAAGACTTGTATCTCAGAAGTAACTTGGTCCAGCATATTTTGAGTTTGTGTGAATTTGTAGTCAGCTCTTTGTAATTGGGGTCGGTCAAGGCTCAGCAAGCTGCTCACTGGGGCATCATGACTGAGCCGGATCCTGATTTCCACACATGCACTCTCTCTGTATCTTCCAACTGAGCACAGAACAGAGACTGAATCTGGGGCTTTCCTAGTCTGTATGGCTCAGTAGCACACCATGCCATACATTTAACCAAGGGCCAATCGGGGGGGGGGGGCCATCAATCTCTTTCTTATCCAATTATTTATGCAGCTCTTTTTGAAGAGCTTCCTATAAAGTTGGTTCCTTAGTTGTATTAATAAGTCCGTTAAAATTTAATTCAGGCTACAGTTGTACTATAGTTACTGTATTCAGATCAATATCTGTAACATGTTATGCACAGTTGGCAGACAGGAATTTTATGTAAGATCAGCAGCCAAAAAACATTATTTAAAGCTATTTTTTTAAAGCAAAAAAAGTCTGTCTATTTTATTATTTTTTTAACCCAAGCCAATCTGCATTCATACACTTTCAATAGTTTTCTTAAATTATTGTCAGCCTTTGATTTGCAAACACACAATTCTGAAGTCAGAGTAATGATAGAGTGGTAAAACAATAAACTGTTAATAATTACCTGATATCCACTGCAGGTTGTATGACTTATATCTGTATCTTCCACTTAAGTAGTTATCTAAATTAAACTTTGGACGCTGATCTTTTTCTTGGTTTCCTAATTCAAAAATGGTTAAAAAAAAAGTTCATTATTTTCAATATCAATTATCTCATTTAAATGAACTTACATAGGAACTATATAATGTTTCTCAAATAAAGATGGATTCAACACAAATATTGAGTTAAAACATCCTGAAGTAATGTTATAAAAACTGTCTCAGTGCAGTACTAATATTACTTGTCAATCATAGTACCAGCATCAAAAATGATTACATATTTAGAAGTGATGGTTTATACACAAACTCTGAGACAACAAGCAGTGCATCCAGTGATATAAATATTCAGGAATTTCCAAATGTAGTGCTCCGAATTACCAGCCAAAGGAGGGGGAGTTGGGAAGAAATCTTTGGATTTCACACAAATAATTGTTGTATTGTCACAGTCCACCAGCTGAACTTGCTCATAATTGATTGTGTGAACCATAATATTCTGCTAACTCTCCTATGGGAAAAAACCTACAAAACATACTTTAGAGAAAACCAATGGTGTTAGCATATATCCCTGATTACCAGTGGAGATGGGGGAGCAATCTCTGGGCAGTTTTTCTTGTAGGGGTTCAAACATATAATACTGCTATCTGGGAATGCTATTGGGCAACTGGGCAATGGCTGCTCTCACTGAGCTGTATACTAGAATGACAGCTTCATTAGAGAAGCCCTCGGTTTTTTGGCGATGCCGTTAAGGAATAGTGAATGCTCTCTATGGTTGGAATTGCAATCCAACATCAACAGCAACTTGTATTATTTATATAGTGCCTTTAATGAAGCAAAACGTCCCAAGGCGCTTTACAGGAGCATTATCAAACAAAATTTGACACCGAACCACATAAGGAGACATTAGGGCACATGGTCATAAAAATAGGTTTTAAGACACGTTTTAAAGGAGGAAAGAGAGGTCGAGAGGCGGAGAGATTTCAAAAAGGAATTCCAGAGCTTAGGGCCTAGACAGCTGAAGGCACGGTCGTCAATGGTGGGGCGATTAAAATCGGGGATGCGTAAGAGGCCGGAATTGGAGGAGAGCAGATATCTCGGAGGGTTGTAGGGCTGGAGGAGGTTACAGAGATAGGGAGGGGTGAGGTCATGGAGGGATTTGAAAACAAGGATGAGAACTTTGTTGGACCAGGAGCCAATGTAGGTCAACGAGCACAGGGGTGATGAGTGACCACTAATAACAGGGGCACAGCTGCCTGGTAGGCTATAATTTTGAGGTTAAATGCAGTGCCTTCCACTTCTGAATGATAATGCAAGGTCAACTCATGTAAATATTTTACCAGCCCTTCCAGTGTGTTGTGCATGATATGCTGGGAGAGTGCCGAGGTTGCAGGAGCAGCATTTCTAGTGACAGTAGCTCACAAAAATCTGCTGCCACTTTGTACCATTTTCTTGGGGGGGGAAGATGTCAGTGGCAGCACAACATCGGCTCTTTGAGGCTAAAGTCTAGATATGGTGGTATACTGGGTAGCCCTAGATAATATAGAAAGTGTAGTGCGGAAGTTAAAAAGAATATTAGAAGGGCTAAAAGGGAATATGAAAAAAATCAGATAATATAAAAGAAAATAGGAAGAACTTCTATAAGCATTTAAAAGGGGAAAAAAACAATGTTTAAAGAGAATGTAGGACTGCTCACAGATGAAGGAGGGAGTCTAATTGTGGAGGGTGAGGAAAGTCTCCGGCTTGCCTCTTGGTGGGGCAGGGCTCTGCTCTGATTTTTTGGCAGTGTCACGTGGTAGGTTACACCTCTGGTGCATCTCTGAGACATGTGCTGTCTGCCCTGAGTATGTAAATGACCCCGTCTCCATGACTTGGGACAGGGTCAATGGCCTGGCAAAGTGGCGGGCGGAGAATCCATTCTACGGCACTTCTGCCTCTTTGAAAGAGTCCACAGATTTTCGGCTACATACTTTTTTCCCCTTATCTCTGGCAGTTACTAGAGGAACATCAGCCCATGGAGATGACATTACACACGAAAAATTTGGAAAGAAGGAATGGTTCGTGCAGACTCTGGGTCCGAAATGTCACAGATTCTTTTAAGGGGACATCAATGCAGTGGAACTTCTACCTGCCACTTTGCCAGGCTGTTGACTCCATCCCAATCACAGTGGACAAGATCACTAACTTAGAGCGGGGAGCCCTGCCTATAGAGATGCAACAAAGGAGCTCATCCCGTGGTGCTTCCGGAAAAAATGAATGGCATCCTACTAATCTGCAATGGGGCGGGGGGCAGGGTATTATAGGCCCTTATCAGGCCAAAGCTTGCAGTGATTTAAAAAAACCTATTCAGAATCTTAACATCTTTGGGGCCTTTAGGAGATACACAATGGAATCCACACTTACTCTTGGCAGACATGGAATCCACTAGGCCTAACAGGGGTAAGCTGGACAGAATTCCCAGCATAGTCCCCAATATGCTATTAGGACATAGGCGGAGAATGGAAGACACATTACACCACTCCTCCAGATTGGGATTTTGTTTGGTAGGTAAAAGGGGCAGTCTCCTGTTGGGATTGCACTGCATTTCTGCCCTCCCTAGCCCCAGAATTGTGGGCCCCATGGATGAATCTCAAAGCACTGTTTCTAATAGATAGATTTCCATTCAGCTACAGGGATGGAATTATCCCCAAAATTAACAATTTCCAATGGAATAAGGAAGTCTTTAATAAATGTAGCTTTACACTATTTAGATGAATTGTTGTGCTATAAAGTGAGACAATGTTCTACATACATCTTCTTTGTTTTGAAGATTGTAGGCAATTGCTGCTTGACCTAACTTTGGAGCATCATTCTTTAAAATATGTCTGCTTATGTCTATTATATTCTAATTATGCTAAACAGGGACTCAAAGCTTCTCTATAGTTGCTCAGTAGTCAAATAAGGAATGGAAATTGTAATTGTCTTTTTATCACCACTGTGACTTTGTCAAGACTAAGTTTGGGTGTGAACAGGCATTTGGGAAATATAAGATGAGTTCTAATATTCAGCCAACAAGGAGATGCAGAATTAGAATTAAACTAATAGAGAAGCCAATGCATTTGATTGAAGTGATGTATTTTGGAAGGAAGAATGAGGAGAGGCAATACAAATTAAATGGTACAATTTTAAAGGGGGTGCAGGAACAAGGGGGTTTGCATACAGAAATCTTTGAAGGTGGCAGGACAAGTTGATAAGGCTGTTAAAAAAAACATGCGTGATCCTTGGCTTTATAAATAGAAGCATAGAGTATAAAAGCAAGAAAGTTATGCTAAACCCTTATAAATCACTAGTAAGGCCTCAGCTGGAGTGTTGTATTCAATTCGGGGCACCAAACTTTAGGAAGGATGTCAAGGCCTTGGAGAGGGTGCAGAGATTTACTAGAATGGTACCAGGGATGAGGGACATCAGTTATGTGGAGAGACTAGAGAAACTGGGATTGTTCTCCTTAGACCAGAGAAGGTTAAGATGAGATTTAATAGAGGTGTTCAAAATTATGAGGGGTTTTGATAGAGTAAATAAGGAAAAACTGTTTCCACTGGCTGAAGGAACAGTAACCAGAGGACACAGATTTAAGGTAATTGACAAAAGAGCCAGAGTTGATGTGAGGAGAAATATTTTTATGCAGTAAGACATTATGACCTGGAATGCACTGCCTGAAAGGATGGTGGAAGCAGATTCAATAGTAACTTTCAAAAGGGAATTAGATATATACTTGAAGGAAAGAAAATTGCAGGGCTATGGGGAAAGAGCTGGGGAGTAGGACTATTTGGATAGCACTACCAAAGAGCTGGCATAGGCATGGTGGGCCGAATGCCTTCCTTCTGAGCTGTAAGATTCTATGATTCCAAGTGAAATAATCTACATCTGAGCAACAGCAAAGCTCCCGTATCCCCATTCTTTCCAACTTGAGGTTTACTCTGCTTCATCTCTAACAACATTCTCATCTGTGTCTATGAAAAAGGAAAATTGTGCGGAAGACAGGGGATTGGCAAATGCAACTCTGCTCTTCAAAAAAAGGAGATAGGGATAAGCCAGGAAATTACAAGCCATTAATCTTACTTCTGTTGTTTGTAAACTACTGAGGGCCAATTTTCCTATCCAATGCGCCTGGGTAACACTCAGTTCACAGGTACAAAGGATAGGAAAGGGGAATGGTGATGCCAAATCTGTGTCCCCTTTACATTGCCACAAGATTTCTGAGACTTTCCCCAAGGGGGTGCAGAGTGCTTGCACCTACAGCAGCCACAAGCAAACGGTTGGCATGGTGATGAGGCAGGAAGAGGAATTCCCAGCCCGAGCAAATATTAAGAACAGTAGGAAAAGAATCAACATAGAAACATAGAAGATAGGAGCAGGAGTAGGCCATTCGGCCCCTTGAGCCTGCTCCGCCATTCAAAGAGATCATGGCTGATCATCCAAATTCAGCACCCTGTCCCTGCCTTCTCCCCATATCCCTTGATCCCTTTAGCCTTAATAAATATAACTCCTTCTTGAATATATTTAATGAATTGGCCTCCACTGCCTTCTGTGGTAGAGAATTCCACAGGTTCACCACTCTCTGGGTGAAGAAATTCCTCCTCATCTCTGTCCTAAATGGCTTACCCCTTATCCTTAGACTGTGACGCCTGGTTCCGGACTCCCCGGCCTTCGGGAACATCCTTCCTGCATCTAGTCTGTCTAGTCTTGTTAAAATTTTATAAGTTTCAATGAGATCCCCTCTCATTCTTCTAAACTCCAGTGAGTATAAGCCCAATCGACCCAATCTCTCCTCATACGTCATTCCTGCCATCCCAGGTATCAGCCTGGTGAATCTTTGCTGCACTCCCTCCATGGCAAGAACATCCTTCCTCAGATAAGGCGACCAAAACTGCACACAATGCTCAAGATGTGGTCTCACCAAGGCCCTGTACATCTGCAGCAAGACACCCTTGTTCCTGTACTCAAACCCTCTTGCTACGAAGGCCAACATGCCATTTGCCTTCTTAACCGCCTGCTGCACCTGCATGCTTACCTTCAGCGACTGGTGCACAAGGACACCCAGGTCTCATTGCACTTCCCCTTCTCCCAATCTATTGCCATTCAGATAATAATCTGCCTTCCTGTTTTTGCCACCAATGTGGATATCCTCGCATTTATCCACATTATACTGCATCTGCCATGCATCTGCCCAATCACCCAACCTGTCCAAATCATACTGGAGTTTCTCTGCATCCTCCTCACAGCACACACGCCCACCCAGCTTTGTGTCATCTGTAAACTTGGAGATATTACATCTAGTTCCCTCGTCTAGATCATTAATATATATTGTGAATAGCTGGGGTCCTAGCACCGATCCCTGCGGTACCCCACTAGTCACTGCCTGCCACTCGGAAAAAGACGCGTTTATTCCAACTCTTTGCTTCCTGTCTGCCAACCAGTTCTCTATCCAAATCTTTGCCCCCAATCCCATGTGCCTTAACTTTACACGGTAATCTCTTATGCGGGACCTTATCGAAAGCCTTCTGAAAGTCCAAATACACCACATCCACTGGTTCTCCCTTATCTATTTTACCAGTTACATCCTCAAAAAATTCCAGTAGATTAGTCAAGCACGATTTACCTTTGGTAAATCCATGTTGACTTTGTCTGATCCTGTCACTGTTTTCCAAGTGCTCTGCTATTCCATCTTTTATAATGGACTCTAGCATTTTCCCCACTACCGATGTCAGGCCTACCGGTCTATAATTCCCCGTTTTCTCTGGACGTCCGGTTGGTACATGCTCAGCCTAAACCCCAAAGAGAAAGCTTACTTTATCAGGACTCATGACCTGGCCAAATACACCCCGCACCTGAAATTTTTTGTCTGCAGTTACAGTGAGAGCTTGCACTGTGAGCTCTAGATATTTGAGTGCTTGTTCCTAGGATAAAGCGGATAAAAAAGGACAACACCTCATTGCATGCTAATTATTAATGATATTATACTAAGCATGTTGTCCATCAAAAGTAAATGTGAGTTAAGTCCTCGCAAAGTGTTAGTGCTATGGTTTCTCATCAAGCTGTTGGCACTGATGGAGAGTCCAGAGCTGCAGGCTATCAGTGTCCGTTACCAACCCCACCCCACAGTTACCACTGTAGCAACAGGCCCACTACACAGCACAAGCCTCAGAAACTGCACAAAACCAAACACAACACCTTTAAAAAAAAATACTGACTCTCTTTAATTCATTTTTCTGTACATGTATTGGGTACAGCTGTTTTAAGTCCCACTGCACTCACATTGTAACTATTTTCATAAATCATATGTGAAGCCATTGGGTTTCAGTTTATACAGAAAAAACTAAACTGTTTAATGTCATCCTAAAACATTAATAAACGTCCTGAAATCTTAAGTAATAAAAATTATTTTAACTTTTTCAGCTGTGTTAAAGTAGTGGCCTTTATTCAGGGCTGTTTTTCAGTTTTATGCTTTTTTTAAAGCGGTTTTCTTAGTTTTGTGGGTTGGCACATATGAATACCTTGCTGACGTTGCCAATTTCATGTGTGAGCCTAGACGGTGTCTGACAGCAAGATATCTAATTATAGGGAGTACCAAAACAAAACCCAATCCTGTTCTTACCCGACATCCACAAATATGCATTACTAACATTGATCCCCAGATAAGAACATTGGAACAGGAGTAGGTCATTTAGCCCCTCGAGCCTGTTCCGCCATTCAGTGAGATCATGGCTGATCTGTGACCTAACTCTATATACCTGCCTTTGGCCCACATCCCTTAATACCTTTCGTTAACAAAAATCTATCAATCTCAGATTTAAAATTAACAATTGACCCAGCATCAACTGCCATTTGTGGAAGAGAATTCCAAACTTCTACCATCCTTTGCATGTAGAAGTGTTTCCTAATTTCACTCCTGAAAGGCCTGGCTCTAATTTGTAGACTATGTCCCCTAGTCCTAGACTCCCCAACCAGCGGAAATAGTTTCTCTCTATCTACCCTATCAGCTCCCCTTAATAGCTTGAAAACTTCAATTGACTCACCCCTTAACCTTCTAAATTCCAGGGAATTCAACCCTAGTTTGTGTCATCTCTCCTTGTAATTTAACCCTTGGTTAAAACTGAAATACCCTAAAACTGCCACTGAAATAGAGTTGTTTTTATACTTTGCTTAGCTTCTGCTTTTGCCTGATGTGACAGCTTCTTGATGCAAGAATACTTATAATGACACTCAAGATGTTGGTACATATATAGGTGACTCAGTATTGTGTTAGTTCTATGTTAGTGACATATAGCATACTGTGGCAGAGCCACCAAAGGACTCAGATCGTTTGTACATAATTCCTTTAACAACATGTTAGCTACAGTCTGAGTCTGTACCTTTATTTATGCTGTTTACCTGTACAGAGTGTGGTTGCTTTAACAGCGCGGGTAAAACGTGATGACGTCACGCCGTTCATCACGTGACCCCCGACTGGCGGGAAAACGTGATGACATCATGACGTCAGCCACAGGACTGCAGGGGCAGTCCTCGTGGAGCCTCCAGAGAGAGCAGACCTACATTCGATGTTATCCTGCAGTTTATTGTTAAAGCCTGTTCATTTCATTAAAGTTCATTTTGTTTGATCGCCTGAGTAGAACTCAGTCTTTTAGTTAGGAACCCATGTTCTTACAATACCAAGTTACGCAATAGGAGTTTGACAGCAACCAATCTATGTAATGCTGCTTTAAAGCAGAAGCTATATTTCTTCCAAATAATTTACGAGTAATAACTCACCATATTTTTAGTGCAGTAGCACAAAATGACTTGTGTCTGAAACAGATCTCTGCTACCCCTTCTCAAAAAACATGTATCAGAATGCATAAAAGGCAGATATTTGGAATGACCTAGCATTACTTGAAATATTAAACACAACTGTATGAGTTGAATATAATAATTAACAGTGCCAAATGTATGGGGTGTATTTTTGTCTTCACTTCCTGGGTGCTAATCTGGTGGGGGCGGAACACACACCCATTAATTTAAATGGAATGAAAATCAGGCGGTTTCTATAAATGGTGTATGAACCACCCCACCAGATTACTGCCCAGGCAGTGAAGTCGAAAATCTATCCATCTAATTTTTAATTGGTTCTTCCCCTAAGTCAAGCCAATAATGCACCAAGTTTGTAAAACTGTGAGAGAAGATAACAAGTGGTGGTTAGGTGACAACACACTTAGGTTTCAAAAGCCTGTCATTTGTAGAAGGGAAGGAGAAGATAAGAAGTGCGGCAGTTTTAAGTCATGGGAATGAATGAGTTAATGTAGTGGACAAAAGGATGAGTCTTGATTTGAACACATTTGGGATGCACGGAGGAGGTAGAAGGTGTATTCGGTGTTTAAGCAGTACAAAAAGGGGCCATTTCTTTTGCCTATATAACTAAAGATTTTTGTGATGCATGGGGAAATGTACTCCATACTTCAAACTGTCACACTTGCAAAGTGTCCTAAATGCAAAGTGTCCATCACAAATTGCATATATGACGCTTTGCAAGTGTGACCTTAGTGACCTTATTGACTCAAATAACCACTCTGTTAAATTAACCATACCAATTCACTCAGACAGGTATGAAACTACCAATTACAAGCCAATGGATGGGTAGGAAAATTGATCAATCACAACCAGCAATTCCAACAAACCCAACCAATAAAATTTCTATTTTTTTCCATGAACAAGCAATTGCCAGAAACCAAACCAGTCACATCACTCAGACATTGGTTTTCAGCCACAATTATGTTCTCCATTGAGGCTTGTATATGCAGATAACAAAACCATTTATACTAAATACACAAATTTGAAAAAAAACACCAAGTTTAATAAAATTATTCATTTGCTGTCCTATTTTTCAAATTTGTGTATTTTGTATAAATATTATTGGGTGATGCCTCACGCAGACTTGCCATTCTCACTGAATGCTGCATCTCAAGTCCCAAAGTTGAAAATTGTGCCTAGACCTTCGCTGGAGGGAACTGTAGAAAACATTAAAACCATACTCCAGATCCTAGACTGCTCATGACCAAGGCCACAAGAGGTCTACTAGCACTACATTGTATTCAAGTGAGGATACTAATGTTTATGCTGCTTTTACTGTTATTTTAATTATATATTGTGTCATTTTATAGAAACAGGAGTAGGCCATTCATCCCCTTGAGCCTTTTCTGCCACTCAATTAGATCATGGCTGGTCTGTACATCAAATTTATTTAACCGCCATTGCTCCATATCTCTGATACCCTTACATAACAAAACATTTATAGATCTCGGTCTTGAAAAATTAAATTGACCCAGCATTCCAGATTTCCATTATCCTTTGTGTGGAAAAGTGCTTTCTGATTTCACTCCTAAGTTGCCTGGCTCTAATTTTATGTTTCAGAATATTCCTGAATAAAGTTCAGTCAATGTTCAAACCAATTTGGCCCATGGTCAGGGACAGGAGAGTGTGACTACAAGCAAGGCAGGTATTGGGATCCAGGAGGTAGTGGTGGAGGAGCCTCAGCCCTTGGCCTTCCTCAACAGGTACGAGATTCTTACTCCCTGTGTGGACGAGACCAGGGACTGCAGGGAGGATGAGCAAACTGACCACAGCACCGTGGTACAGGGAGCCATTCAAGTGGGGGGAGCAAAAATAAATGTTGTAGTGATTGGGGACAGTATAGTGAGGGGAATAGATACTGTTCTCTGCAGCCGAGAGCGTGCGTCACAAAGGCTGTGTTGCCAGGGTTAAGGACATTTCCTCTGGGCTGGAGAGAAACTTGGAGTGGGAGAGGGAAGATCCAGTTGTCATGGTCCATGTAGATACTAATGACATAGGTAGGACAAAGAAAGAGGTTCTGCTGAGTATGAGCAGTTAGGGGCTAAATTAAAAAGCAGAACCACAAAGGTAATAATCTCTGGATTACTACCTGAGCCATGAGTGAATTTGAATATGGTAAATAAGATCAGAGAAATGAACGAGTGGCTCAAAGACTGGTGTGGGAGAAATTGGGTTTTGATTTGTGGGGCACTGGCACCAGTACTGGGATAAGAGGGAGCTGTTCTGTTTGGACGGGCTTCACTTGAACCATGCTGGGGCTAGAGTCCTGGCAAATCAAATAACTAGGGCTATAGAGAGGGCTTTAAACTAAATAGTGGGGGGGAGGATCCAGGTGAACGGGAAAATAAAAAGTCAATGAGAAAGCAATAGAGCAAGCTAGAGATGGGGGAACTAATAACCAGAGTGTGACATGAAGGGACAGAATGTTTAAAAATAAGAGTGTAACAGAAAAAAAGGCCAAAACAAAGAAAAATGGTAAAAAGACAAAGTTAAAAGCTCTATATCTGAATGCACGCAGCATTCATAACAAGATAAATGAGTTGACGGCACAAATAGATACAAATGGGTATGATCTGACCGCCATTACAGAGACGTGGTTGCAAGGCGATCAGGGCTGGGAACTGAATGTTCCAGGGTATAAGATAATTCGGAAGGATAGAAAAAAAGGAAAGGGAGGTGGGGTGCTTTGTTGGTAAAAGATGGGATCAGTGCAGTGGTGAGAAGTGATATTGGCTCAGAAGATCAAGATGTAGAATCAGTTTGGGTGGAGATAAAAAATAATAAGGGGAAAAAGTCTCTGGTGGGCGTAGTCTACAGGCCCCCGAACAGTAGCAATGCTGTTGGACAGAGTATAAATCAACAAATAATGGAGGCCTGTAAAAAAGGTACGGTAATAATCATGGGTGATTTTAATCTCCATATTGATTGGACAAATCAAATTGGCCATGGTAGCCTGGAGGAGGAGTTCATAGAGTGCATCTGGGATGTTTTCCTAGAACAGTATGTAATGGAACCAACCAGGGAGCAGGCTATCTTGGGTCTGGTACTATGTAATGAGACAGAATTAATAAATGATCTCATAGTAAAGGATCCTCTAGGAAAGAGTGATCATAGCATGGTTGCATTTCAAATTCATTTGGAGGGTGAGAAAGTTGTAACCCAAACCAGTGTCCTGATCTTAAACAAAGACAATTATAATGGCATGAGGGCAGAACTGGCTAAAGTGGACTGGAAAAACAAATTAAATGGTAAGAAAGTTGAAATGCAGTGGCAGACATTTAAGGAGATATTTCATAACTCTCAACAAAAATATATTCCAGTGAGAAAGAAAGATTTTAAGAGAAGGGAGCACCATCCGTGGCTAACTAAGGAAGTAAAGGATGGTATCAAATTGAAAATGAAGGCATACAATGTTGCCAAGATTGGTGGGAGACCAGAGGATTGGGAATTTTTTAAAAACCAGGAAAGGATGACTAAAAAAATAATAAAGAGAGAGAAGATGAATTATAAGAGTAAGCTGGCAAGAAACATTAAAACAGATAGTAAGAGCTTCTACAGGTATATGAAAAGGAAGAGGGTAGCTAAAGTAAACATTGGTCACTTAGAGGATGAGACTGGGGAATTAATAATGGGGAACGGGGAAATGGCAGAGACTCTGAACAAATATTTTGCATCCGTCTTCACTGTAGAAGACACTAACAACATCCCAATAATGGATAATCAAGGGGCCACAGGGAGTGGGGAACTAAAGACAATCACTATCACTAAGGAAATAGTACTTGGTAAAATAATGGGACTAAAAGACGACAAGTCCCCTGGACCAGATGGCCTTCATCCCAGGGTCTTAAAAGAAGTGGCTGCAGAGATAGTGGATGCATTGGTTGCAATATACCAAAATTCCCTGGACTCTGGAGAGGTCCCAGCAGATTGGAAAACCGTTAATGTAACACCCCTATTTAAGAAAGGAGGGAGACAGAAAGCAGGAAACTATAGACCAGTTAGCCTAACATCTGTCGTTGGGAAAATGCTGGAGTCCTTCATTAAGGAAGCAGTAGCAGGGCATTTAGAAAAAGATACTGCAGTCAAACAGAGTCAGCATGGTTTTAGGAAAGGGAAATCATGTTTAACAAATTTGCTGGAGTTCTTTGAGGATGTAACAAGTAGGGTGGACAAGGGTGAGCCAGTAGATGTGGTGTGTTTGGATTTCCAGAAGGCATTCGATAAGGTGCCCCATAAAAGGTTACTGCATAAGATAAGAGCTCACTGAGGTGGGGTAATATATTAGTATGGATAGAGAATTGGCTAACTAACAGAAAGCAGAGAGTCGGGATAAATGGGTCATTTTCTGGTTGGCAAATGGTAACTAGTGGGGTGCCACAAGGATCGGTGCTGGGGCCCCAACTATTTACAATCTACAATAATGACTTGGATGAAGGGATCGAGTGTAATGTAGCCAAGTTTGCGGATGATACAAAGATGGGTGGGAAAGCAAGTTGTGCAGAGGACTCAAAGAATCTGCAAAGGGATATAGACAGGCTAGGTGAGTGGGCAAACATTTGGAGTATAACGAGGGAACGTGCGAGGTTATCCACTTTGGCAGGAAAAATAAAAAAGCAAACTATTATTTAAATGGAGAGAGATTACAAAATGCTAAAGTTCAGAGGGACCTGGGGGTCCTTGTGCATGAAACACAAAAAGTTAGCATGCAGGTACAGCAAGTAATTAAGAAGGCAAATGGAACGTTGGCCTTTATTTCAAGGGGGTTGGAGTATAAAAGCAGGGAAGTCCTGCTACAACTGTACAAGGTATTGGTGAGACCACACCTTGAGTACTGCGTACAGTTTTGGTCTCCTTATTTAAGGAAGGATATACTTGCATTAGAGGCAGTTCAGAGATGATTCACTAGGTTAATTCCAGAGATGAGGGGTTTGACTTATGAGGAAAGGTTGAGCAGGCTGGGCCTATATTCATTGGAATTTAGAAGAATGAGAGGTGCTCCTATCAAAACTTATAAGATACTGAGGGGGCTCGACAGGGTAGATGCAGAGAGGATGTTTCCCCTCATGGGGAAGTCTAGAACTCAGGGGCACAGTCTCAGAATAAAGGGTCGCCCTTTTAGAACTGAGATGAGGAAGAACTTCTTCTCTCAGAGGGTCGTAAATTTGTGGAATTCTCTGCCCCAGAGAGCTGTGGAGGCTGGGTCATTAAATACATTTAAAGTGGAGATAGACAGATTTTTGCAAGATAAGTGAGTGAAGGGTTATGGGGAGCGGGCTGGGAAGTGGCTTTGAGCCATAGAACAGCCATGATCTTATTGAATGGCGGAGCAGGCTCGAGGGGCCAAGTGGCCTATTCCTGCTCCTTTTTGTTATGTTCTTATGTTCTTAAAATATGGGTTAAGCTAACTAGACTGACAATATATATATTCTCTACATTAAACTGTATTACAGCTCTGCTGTAAATGCCTAGCTGCTGGGCTGGTAACTCAAATCTTTCAATGCAATTCTTAATAATATATCACTGCTGTTTATGAAAACAACGTTGATCTTAATTGGCAAAAAAAAATTGACTTCTTGCACTTACGGAAAACCATGTATTTGTCCAAGTGTATCCATTTAGATTCTGAAAGACAGGAAAAAGTCCCGTAGAATTAATGTATATATATTTATATATTATTTGAGGTGCTAAAAATTTCCTTCCAGAGCCCAAAAGGATTGTCATGACAGGTATTATAATAGGATGAAGATCTGGGGTTTTGTACTTGCACTAAGGGGTCGATTTTAACTTGGGGGGGAAATGGGCAGGTGAGCTGTTAAAACTGAGCAGGGAACCCACTCCTTTCCTGCTGCCTGCAATCTTAGCCCACAGGTGTCTGCAGGCGGTTGAGGCGGCTGTTTAAAGCAGGAGGGGGGAGCGCCCTGAATTTATGCAAATCAGGGTCCTATTATATTTGAACCCGTCAGGTGAAAGCAGGTCAGCAGTTGTAGGGAAGGACGAAGGTGCTCAAAAAATAAGTCAAAAACTTTCTTTTGTGGGACCAGAAGGAGATGATAGTGTTCCGAGCAGGAAGTTGACTGGTAACATTTAAATGAGGCCCGGTGGTTAAAATAACCAAAGGCTTCCTGTTTCTGCTGGCAGGCAGGAAATTAACTTACTGGTGCAGTTTCCAACCGGAGATTCACTTGATTTAAAATCCACTCCCATTCCCCTCAGGTCAAGTTCACTCATAGTTTTGCTTATGAATCACCTACCTTGGTTTGTCTGGATTTTGCACATGAAAATGAGTGTATATTGAAAAAATATTAGGGTATTTCTCAGCAATTATTAGTTCTTGACTGAATGTGGCCATATTGGTGTCTTCCGTCATAAGTTGTACACCACTTCTCATTTATGTAAAGGCATTGAGATAATAGTATAAATCGCCAATTCAATTTTTAAGCTGAGCACTGCATTGGTGTATCTCTATTCTAAATTAAATTACATTGATTATTTGAAAAGAAAAACAGAATGGTCACTCAGATATTTTTAGGGGATCAATATGGATATGGGAGTTGGGTTATTTTGAGTTATCAGTTTGGATTGATTGAGAATTTGGATCAATTCAGTAAACGTTTTGATCAATTGCGCAGGCAGACCGAGGAGAAGTAAAGTGGGAGTGGCAGTTTCATTTTTAGTGTAAGCTGCGGCAACTGTTCAATATAAAAGGAAGCAATAAGCAGAAGTGGTTCAGAATCAGAGATAAAGTGAGGCAGGACTGATTCAGTATAATCGGAAACATAGAAACAAGAGTAGGCATTCAGCCCCTTTAGCCTGTTCTGTCTTCTGTTAATTCATGGTTGTTCTGTACCTCAACTCCATTTACCTGCCTTTCTTCATATCCCTCGATACCCTTATCTAACAAAAATTGATCAATCTCAATTTTGAATATTTCAATTGAGCCAGCATGCACAGCCTTTTGGGGAGACAGTTCTAGATTTCCACTATACTTTGTGTGATAAAATGCTTCCTGATTTCACTCCTAAATGGCCTAGCCCTAATTTTAAGATTATGCCCCCTTGTTCTGGATTCCCCTACCAGGGGAAGTAGTTTCTCTGTATCTACCCGATTGAATCCCTTTATCATTTTAAAGACCTCAATTAGGTCACCCCTCAACCTTCTAAACTCAAGGGAATACAAACCAAGCTTAAGCAAACCTGTCCTCATAATTTAACCCTTTATGCCTGGTATCATTCTGGTGAATCTACACTGTATCCCCTCCAAGGCCAATAGATCTTTCCTGAGGTTTGGTGCTCACAACTGAAGTCAGTACTACAGACGTGGTCTGACTAAGACTATGTACAACTGAAGCATAATTTCCCCACTCTTGTATTCTAGCCTTTTTGAAATAAAACTTTCCATTAGTGTTACGTCCGTGTATAATAAGATACAGACTGCAGCAGAAACGGTACAACAGGTGTTTACTCAACGTGGCTCACAGTTGAACTGACTGTACAGATTACTACTCAGTGCTATATACAGGTGTGGTCACTGCCGGTAGTTCCCCCCCTTAAAGGTATATACATTACAATTCCTCCCCTTTTAGATTAACAGTACCATAACATTCATTTAACAATTAAATATCAAACTAATTACAATGAACACTTTTAACATGCAACATTAGCTGAAAATAGTCTATTTATATATTCAGTCTTTGGGGAGGCCTCCTGATCCTTTCTGGATAGCGCCTTTCCCGAGTGTCTTGCTCTTGGTGCGGAGGCGACTCTGGCCCCCTGTCGTCGGTTGGTTCATCAGCATCCGATGCTACTGTTTCTGGGGTAGATGCGATCTGTACATCGGGTTCATCACCAGGTACGTATGGGCGAGGCATGGGGTTGACTTGTTCCTG
This sequence comes from Somniosus microcephalus, assembly GCF_052327205.1. Lineage (NCBI taxonomy): Eukaryota > Metazoa > Chordata > Chondrichthyes > Squaliformes > Somniosidae > Somniosus > Somniosus microcephalus. The sequence goes on along the minus strand of NC_140990.1, from coordinate 270,641,457 downwards.
TGACTCTAGGATCTGGTCAGCATGGCGTCTCACGATGCTCTCCCCAACGTCCACTGTGTACATTAGTGGGCCCTGCCGTGTGCATATCGTTCCTGGCTGCCATTTTTCTGTTCGGTAGTCGTGGGCCAAGACTGGTTGCCCTACATTGAAGCTCCTTGTTGGCTTCTCATGGATGTGCTGGAATTGCTTACTCTCAACATCTCTTCGTACGTTTGGTCTGAGCAAATCCAGGCGAGATCTTAACCTTCGGTTAAAGAACATCATGGCTGGGGCCTGGTTGGTGACTGCATGTGTCGCATTCCGGTAGGCGAACAGGAAATTGTCCACCTTGTGCTGCAGCGGAATGTTGTCATTGTACATAGCCTTTATTGCCTTCTTAAAGGTTTGTACGAACCTCTCAGCCAATCCATTTGTGGCTGGATGATACGGGGCAGATGTGTAATGCCTTACCCCATTCTGTTTCAAGAACCTCCAGAACTCTTTGGACACAAACTGTGGTCCGTTGTCGGAGCAAATCTGTTCTGGCAAGCCATTCCTGGCAAAAATGGTCCATAGGACTGCAATAGTTTTCTCCGTGGTGGTGGAGGACATTTTGATGACCTCAGGCCATTTCGAGTGCGCATCCATGGCTATTAAAAACATTGAGTCCATGAATGGACCAGCAAAATCAATATGCACCCGTTGCCATGGAGATGAGGGCCACTCCCATGGGTGTAGAGGGGCATGTGGTGGTGCATTTTGGACTTTCTGGCATCCTGAGCAGCTCTTGGTCAGGTCCTCGATTTGTTTATCGATTCCCGGCCACCACACATAAGCCCTGGCTAGGCTTTTCATTTTTACCCCTCCCAGATGACCCTCATGAAGCTCATTGAGCACTCTATCCCTTAACTTGGGTGGAATTACCACTCGGGATCCACACATCAAGGTCCCCCGGCACACTGACAGCTGTTCTCTGCTCATCGAGAATGCTGGCAACAGTGAGTCGCCATGTGTTGGCCATCCCTTCACCGTCAAATCATATACCCAAGACAGTGTCGGGTCATTTAGGGTTTCCTTTTCGATACAAGCGTTAGTTACCGGTAGGTATTCAACTGTAGTCGAATGGAATATTTCGACAGGATCCACTGCTGGTGCTTCCTCCGCAGTAGGCAGTGGCAGGCGTGATAGCCCATCAGCATTTCCCTGCTGTTTCGTGCCCTTATATTCAATCTCATAGTGGTGCGCCCCTAGAAAAAGTGACCATCTTTGTAGTCGCTGCGCAGTCATCACCGGAACGCCCTTCTTCGGATTAAAAATGGAGACAAGAGGCTGGTGATCAGTCAGCAAGGTGAATTTCTGCCCGTGCAGATAGTGATTGAACTTTTTCACTCCCCACACTAGGCTGAGGGCCTCCCTGTCAATCTGGGCGTAGTTACGCTCGGCTGAGGTTAGTGATCGTGACGCAAAGGCTATTGGCCTCTCTGAGCCGTCCGAGAATTTGTGCGACAGCACCGCTCCAATGCCGTAGGGTGACGCATCACATGCCAACCGAATTGGTAATGCTGGTTTGTAATGGGCCAATACCTCTTTCGATGTGATTAGTGTTTTGCTCTTCTGGAAAGCTCGTCTACATTCGTCACTCCACTTCCATGGCACTCCAGTTTGCAGTAGGGTGTTCAGTGGGTGTAGTATTGTAGACAAATTTGGCAAGAACTTATGGTAGTAGTTTACCAGCCCGAGGAACGACCTCAGTTGTGACACATTTTCCGGTGCTGGAGCCTTGACTACTGCCTCAATCTTCTCTGGGGACTTATGTAACCCCTCTTTATCAATAACGTGGCCACAATACAAGATCTGTTTTATAAAAAACTCGCATTTGGGGCGGTTAGCTCTGAGCCCATATTCCTGCAATTGAGTGAGCACCTGCTCCAGGTTGGCAAGGTGATCAGTCATTTTTGCCCGTGACCAGGATGTCGTCCAAACAACACTGGGTCCCTGGGATCCCTTGCAGGACTTGTTCCATTGCCCTCTGCCAAATAGCCGGAGCTGATGCTACCCCGAATACCAGCCGGTTGTATTGGTAGAGACCTTTATGGGTGTTGATTGTGAGGTATTTTTTTGATGCTTCTTCCACCTCCATTTGCAGATACGCCTGGGCCAGATCAATCTTAGTGAAGCGCTTCCCTCCAGATAGCGAGGCGAAAATATCTTCAATCTGCGGAAGTGGATATTGTACGGTGTGAAGGACCGGGTTCACTGTTACCTTAAAGTCCCCACAGATGCGAACCTTCCTTGGTTCCCCAGGCGTGCTGCTCAACGACTTTTTCATCACAGGGACAATGGGTGTAGCCCACTCGCTCCAGTCTACCTTGGACAGTACACCTGAACGTTCCAGACTCTCCAGCTCTGTTTTGACGGCTGGGCGGATCGCATCTGGCCTTAAAAAATTTTGGGCTTGCGTTTTCTTCAATTTTAATTGTCGCTGTCATGCCTTTTAGTGTTCTGAGTCCTTGCTGGAACACTTCTTTCGCGTCAGTTAGGATCTTTGACAGTCACCCAGGTGTGACGTCGTCATCCTTTTTGTCAGCCACAGTCAGTGCCTGTATGGAATGCCAATCCAGTTGTATTTTCCGGATCCATTCACATCCCAGTAATGGTGGTCCTCCATCTTGCAATACATACAGGTCTAGTTTTGGTGTTTCCTTACCGTTATATATAACGGTCACCCTTATTTTTCCTTTGGGGTAGACTTTTTGCCCCGTGTACGTCTTCAAAATAATTTTTGTTTCTCTCAAGGGTATGTGTGAGAATAGCCACTCGTAGTCCCGTCGGTTTATGACTGTTAGGGCTGATTCTGTGTCCAATTCCATCTTTACCTGGACTCCTGCTATCGTTCCTGGGACTAGGGACAGGGTCACTGGCAAGGCTTGGAAACTAAGCAGAGCCAGGCCTGGTTAGTACCTGGAGGGGTGACCATCAGGGAAGACCAGGTGCAGAAGGTCACGGAAGGAGCCCCGAGGAGGGGTGGTTGGTGAGAAGGTCACGGAAGAAGCCCCGGGAGAGGTGGCTGGTGAGCAGGCCCGGGCGTTGGGCTGAAGATTGTCGGACAGGAGGAATGGTGGAAATGGAATGGCAGTGCGCACAGACGCAGTGACTTTGCTTCTCCCAGGACGGTGCTATTTACGTTTAATGTTAATGTTATTTGTACTGGACTCATAGGAGCTTGCAAGATCACATTTCGTTGTTCATGTACTTGTGCATTGTACAATGACAATAAAGTTGAATTATTATTATTATTGAGAGTGACCCAAATGGTTCGGTGATCCTCCGTTGTGATCACATTATCTAGTTTCAGACAACTCAGTTCCCTGCATTCGGAGTCGTTATCACTCTTTTGTTCGTCTGAACTATTCTCCGTCATCTTATGTACCTTCTTGTACTTTCCTTTGGTAGGTTTCTTATTGCTGGTTTTCTTTCCCGACCTGCAGACTCGTGCTATGTGTCCTACTTTTCCACACTGTCTGCACACTTTGTCTTTGAACCAGCAATCATTCTGGTCGTGTGTTGTTCTGCCGCAGCGATAGCACTTCTCTGTTCCATATGACATTTCGTTTGTGCCATATTCTTGCAGTCTCTGTTGTATCTCTGCAGCGCCCCGTGCTGCTGCTTCATATGATACCGCAATGCTGAAAGCCTTTTCCAGCGTAAGGTCCTTTTCAGATAAAAGCCGTTTCTGGGTTCCTTCACTTTGAAGCCCACACACAAACTTGTCCCTTAAGGTATCTGCCAGTCCCGCTCCAAACTGGCAGTGTTTTGATAGTTTGCGCAGTTCTGTTAAATAATCAGCATTGCTTTCATCCTTATGCTGGTTCCGTTTGTGAAACTTGAATCTTTCTGCTATCAGCAGCGGTGTGGGGTTTAAATGTTCCTTTAGTATCGTTACTATGTCTTCAAAACTCTTTTCCATTGGCTTCATTGGGGTTACTAGATTTCGTAATAAACCATACGTCTTTGCACCCATTAAATTTAACAATACCGACGCTTTCTTGTCATCTGACACCTCATTTGCCTTGCAGTACACCTCTATTCGTTCAACATATGTAGTCCAATCTTCGACTTCATTGTCAAATGCGGTGATACTGCCACTCTTCGGCATTTTGGGTGTGGTTTAAAATGGCGTCTCCCAATGGCTTAAAATGGCGTCTCCCGCGCTTTCCTTCCTCCCCCGCTCCTGGCGGTTCTCGTGGCAATGGTGGCGCCCTGTAAGTTTCACGCGCTTCTCCTGCGCTGCTGCCAACGCCGCTCTCGGCGGTCCTCATGGCAATGGCGGCGCCTCGCGGGTTTCTGTGCGTCTCTCTCTCCCTCTCTCCGACGCTGCTCGGCCCCTGAACACTGGCTGCGCCCTGTGCGCTCTGCCCTCTCTCTCTCTCTCCCCCGTCGATGCTGCTCGGCCCTTTGCTGTGCCGCTCGGTCAGGCTCTAGCCCGCCGCTGTCCGGGAAGGGTCTGCGCACTACCTGTTGCCAGCCCGTTTCGCTGGACCACCTTGACTGGAAAGCCAAGCCTGGCTCTCGACGGCTTCCCCCGCAATTCTCGAGTCTCTGCTGGATGACTGGGCGGTTGCCCGTGGTCGACGCCCGAGTCTCTGGCCTTGACCTCCAATCCACTGATCTCCAGGAACAAATCCCCGGGAGGTGATGCAGAGTTGCAGATAGGTTCGAACCTGCCTCGTCGCCAATGTTACGTCCGTGTATAATAAGATACAGACTGCAGCAGAAACAGTACAACAGGTGTTTACTCAACGTGGCTCACAGTTGAACTGACTGTACAGATTACTACTCAGTGCGATATACAGGTGTGGTCACTGCCGGTACTACAGTATACATGAGCTGTAAAAAGTAGTTCCCCCCCTTAAAGGTATATACATTACAATTAGCCTTTTTGATTACTTTGTCTATCTGTGCATTAGCTTTTAGTGATCTGTGTACATAGGCACCCAAATCCCTTTGCTCCTCCACAGCTCCTAGTCTCTCACCATTAAGAAAATATTCTGATTTTTCTTTCTTGTATCCACCCCAACCAACTACTTGTTGTAGGAAGGTCCCAGGTTTATTCCACAGTCTGCTGAGTTAGCTTATCTCATCAGGAAGTGTTGGGATTACTACAATTGTCCGCAGTACCTCTGGGTTAGAAAAAGGTAAAAGTTGTCAGGCTTCTTGCTCCTGATTACTATAAAGTAAACCCTGTTAGAAGTGTGCTGTGTATAAATTTTGGGAGAGGACAGAATCAAGCTCAGGAGTGACATCCTCAACAAACAAATAACCTGTCAGCATTCAGCACCATAGCTAAAAATAAACAGTGGCTACTTGACAAGGTATAAGGGCAACTGGCACCCATGAAACCAATGCTTTCGGGAGAGTTGGGAAACAAGATAATTGGTGTGAAGGAAAATTAGGAAACAGAGAGTAGTATTTAGAAGTGTAAGTCAGACTGGAGCGAAGGTGTTGAGCAGAGTTTGGCACAATCATTACTTATTCTCCAGCTGTTTTTAATCTACATCTACATGAGTATTGAAACCTAAAGTAGCCTTGTTAAATGAAGAGAACAAGGATGTAAGTAAAGGATTTAGATTGGTTACGTAATCAGACTGACAGATGGAAATTAAATTTAACATTGAAATATGTAAAGTATTGCAACTGCTCGAAAAATAAGTATCATAACAATTGAATCACCAGAGGGAAGCTTAGAAAGAGACTGGGGAGTGATTGCAAATTCACTACATTTCAACAGTATACCTAAGCAATTAAAAAAGCAAATAGAACACTGGGATATTCAGACAGAACCCTAGAGTATCCATGTCCAGATGTTATAAATGCAAAACCTTTCTTCTTTATTTGTAATGTGCTGGTCAATGTACATTTGGAGCCTGTGTTCAATTCTGATCACTAATCCACAAATAAAGTATATTGGAGGGAGTTTGAAGAAGAGCAACAAGGTTGGTCCCAAGTGTAAAGGGGATGATCTATGAGGAAATATTGGAAATGGTTAAACACTGTAGTCTGAAAAGAAAGCAAATAAGTAGGAGCCTCACTGAGGTTTATAAAGCATTAAATGGCAGGGATAAGATAAAGCCAGCACACCACTTTAAATTAAGTCAGAGTTTTCCTGACTGTCCGTCATAACTTCGGTGGTTACGCCGTTTCTCCAGGGTTTTCGCAGATTTTCTGCCAAAGTTGACCGGCTGATTCAGAGAACATCTCAGAAATTCAACCCGAGGATCTCCTGAGCTCAACTGGAATTTAATTGCTCTTGGTGAGGGAAGTTTGCAGAATGGCAAATGCTCATAAATTCCCAACTCCATGTCAGACGAAATTAGCAAGAAATGACTGCTTTTTAAAAAAACATTTCTGACACTGAAATTTGTTGCTTGAAATATGACTGATTCAAAATGTGTAAGTGTAATTGCCACTGGATACTATAATAAGAGGTTTATATGGGCGATATGAACAGATCTAGCAACTCAAAACTGGGCATCCATGAGGCACTGTGGGCAATCAGCAGCAACAGAATTCCACCACAATCTGTAACCTCATAGCTCGGCATATCCCTCACTCTACCATCAAGCCAGGGGACCAACCATGGCTCAATGAGCAGTGTAGAAGAGCATGCCAGGAGCAGCACCAGGCGTACCTAAAAATGAGGTTCCAAGCTGGGGAAGCTGCAACACAGGACAATATGCATGCTAAACAGCGGAAGCAGCATGCTATAAACAGAGCTAAGCGACTCCACAATCAAAGAATCAGATCAGAGCTCTGCAGTCCTGCCACATCTAGTCGTGAATGGTGGTGGACAATTAAACAACTAACGGGAGGAGAAGGCTCCATGAATATCACCATCCTCTATGATGGCAGAGCTCAGCATACGAGTGCAAAAGGCAAGGCTGAAGCGTTTGCAACCATCTTCAGCCAGAAGTGCCGAGTGGGTGGTCCATATTGGCCTCCTCCTGAGGTCCCCATCATCACAGAAGCCTATCTTCAGCCAATTCGATTCACTCTATGTGATATCAAGAAACGGTTGAGCGCACTGGATACAGCAAAGGCTATGTACCCCGACAACATCCCGGCTGTCATGCTGAAGACTTGTGCTCCAGAAGTAGCCGTGCCTCTAGCAAATTGTTCCAGTACAGCTACAACACTGGCATCTATCCAACAATGTGGACAACTGCCCAGGTATGTCCTGTCCACAAAAAGCAGGACAAATCGAATCTAGCCAATTACCGCCCCATCAGTCTACTCTCAATCATCAGCAAAGTGATGGAACATGTCGTCAACAGTGCTATCAAGTGGCACTTACTCACCAACATCCTGCTCACTGATGCTCAGTTTGGGTTCCGCCAGGACCACTCGGCTCCAGACCTCATTACAGCCTTAGTCCAAACATGGACAAAAGAGTTGAATTCTGCAGGTGAGGTGAGAGTGACTGGCCTTGACATCAAGGCAGCATTTGACCAAGTGTGGCATCAAAGAGCCCTAGTAAAGTTGAAGTCAATGGGAATCAGGGGGAAAACTCTCCACTGGCTGGAGTCATAACTAGCACAAAGGAAGACGGTTGTGGTTGTTGGAGATCAATCATCTCAGCCGCAGGACATCACTGCAGGAGTTCCTCAGGGCAGTGTTCTAGGTCCACCATCTTCAACTGCTTCATCAATGACCCTCCCTCCATCATAAGGTCAGAAGTGGGGATGTTCGTTGATGATTGCACAGTGTTCAGTGTCATTCGCAATTCCTCAAATATTGAAGCAGTCCATGCCCACATGCAGCAAGACCTGGACGACATTTAGGCTTGGGCTGATAAGTGGCAAATAACATTCATGCCACACAAGTGCCAGGCAATGACTATCTCCAACAAGAGAGAGTCTAACCACCATCCCTTGACATTCAATGGCATTACCAGCGCCGAATCCTCCAACATCAACATCCTGGGGTCACCATTGACCAGAAACTTAACTGGACCAGCCACATAAGTACTGTGGCAACAAAAGCAGGTCAGAGGCTAGGTATTCTGCAGCGAGTGTCTCACCTCCTGACTCCCCAAAGCCTTTCCACCATCTACAGGGCACAAGTCAGGAGTGTAATGAAATACTCACCACTTGCCTGGACAAGTGCAGCTCCAACAACACTCAAGAAGCTCGACACCATCCAGGACAAAGCAGCCTGCTTGATTGGCACCCTATCCGCCACTTTAAACAGTCACTCCGTCCAACATGGGTGCACCATGGCTGCAGTGTGTACCATCTACAAGATGCACTGCAGCAACTTGCCAAGGCTTCTTCGGCAGCACCTCCCAAACCTGCGACCTCTACGACCTAGAAGGACAAGGACAGCAGGCACATGGGAACACCACCACCTCCAAGTTCCCTTCCAAGTCACACACCATCCTGACTTGGAAATATATCGCCATCCCTTCATCATCGCTGGGTCAAAATCCTGGAACTCCCTCTTTAACAGCACTGTGGGAATACCTTCACCACACGGACTGCAGCGGTTTCAAGAAGGCGGCTCACCACCATCTTCTCAAGGGCAATTAGGGATGGACAATAAATGCTGGCCTTGCCAGCGACGCCCACATCCCGTGAAGGAATAAAAGAAAATGGTGTTTTCTCATCTTTGCATTTTCTTTGATAAACCATTCATTGTATCCTATCCAGAAGTGAATGAGAGGTATTAGAGGATTCTTCTCAGATAGTGAAGCAATATATATGTTTTGGAAAGACTAAGGCTTTATAGAGGGTTAACATTTGTTATGGGGAAAGTAAGTGTTTAACACAGAAGCGGAAACAAAGCTTCTTGGAGGTAGCTTTGACAATGGATGAGCTGTGGGAATTCCATTTGAGACAAGAGGAGATAGTAATACCAAGAATGTCAATAGATTATGAAGCAGTACCAAGATGGAGCCAATGATAAATAGTTGGTAGCTGTTGATTATACTTGTAAGAGACAAAGAAACTGTGGCCTGAAAATTACTGTTGGTAATCAAATGTTAACTAAACATTGCTTACGATTGTTGGGGTTTACATAACACTACTGCTAAATTCATTATCAGAATGTGGGTGTAACATTTGCATATTGATTTATCATTGGCCCGCAGGCATCTGTAAGGAATACCTATTATATTCACATGTGATCACATGCTGAGTTGTCATTGGCCTGCAGGCATCTGTAAGGACTGCTATTGTTTAGAAGACCCAGGGGGTCCTGACTCCATCTTGTCCACACGGTGCTGTACTGATATGAGTAAGCACAGACCTGATGCTTCATTAAAAGAGTTTAAACTGTAATACTCTGTTGTCCTGCAATTTATTATTTTTGTACAAAGTGTGCAAAACAAGACATGGTGTCAGAACAGGGATTTGAAATGGACATCGTTGGAGCTCCCTTACCTCGAATGAATTGGGAATCTTTGAACTTACATAGAGAATGGTGCAAGTTCAAGCAACACGTGGAGTTAATGTTCTCGGGTCCGTTGAAAAGAAAAGGAGAGGAAGAAAAATGCAGCTACCTACTCCTGTGGATCAAAGAAAAAGGGAGAGACATTTTTAACACATGGTCTCTCACCGCAGATGAAGCAAAGGTACTGAAAAGTTATTTTGACCGTTTTGAAGCATATGTGATGCCCAAGACAAATACAATATTCGCTAGGTACAAGTTTCAGGAGAAAGTACAAGGAGCTAGTGAGTCGTTTGAACAGTTCGTGACTGAGTTAAAACTGCTGGTAAATGACTGTGCATATGCAGATAAAGATGAGATGGTCAGAGGCCGCATCGTGTTTGGAATACATTCAATTAAAGTGAGAGAGAAACTTTTGAATGTTGGGTCCGGGCTAACGCTGGACAAAGCTATGGACATAGCTAGATCGCACGAGATAGCCCAAGCACAGTTGAAAACCATAACCGGCGCCACGAGCAGCTCGAGTGAACAGACAGTGCACGCAGTTAATAGACACACACCAAAGAACACCGCCCAGAGAGCGTGTTTCAGAACAGAAAGAACAGAGAGTTCTAAAAATGGGCGACACAGACATAAAATGCTTCAAAAACTGTGGATATTGTGGAAACAACTGGCATGGAGAAAAGAAGTACTGCCCTGCCAAAGGAAGGCAATGTACTAAATGTGGTAAATGGAACCATTTTGCTAAAGTTTGCAGGACTGTTTTTCGAAAAGCAGTACACACAGTGAGTGACAGCCAAATGCCAAATAGAGAGCCAAATGCAGAGGAACTGTTTATTGATTCTGTGTCACAGAAAAAACAGATTTCAGAGACTGAGCAAGCCTATGTTGATATTGAGATAGGAAAACAGGGCAAAGAGCTTAAGTTTAAACTAGACACTGGATCTCAGGTTAATATAATTCCTCTGAGTGAGTATCGCAGCTTGAAGGATGAGTGTGAGCTACAGCCCACCTCATGCAGACTGACCGGCTATGGGGGTGAGCAGCTCATTGTAAAAGGCACATGCGTGATGAAATGCAAGTACAAAGAAAGCGACATGTTGGACTTTTACATTATTGACACTCAAGCACCTCCAGTGCTAGGTCTAAAGACATGTTTAGACATGGACCTCATCAAGCTAGTGCTATCATTGACAGCACCAGTTGAGAAGCAGACAGTCATGGAGGAGCTTGCTGACGTTTTCAAAGGAATCAGACTATTCCCAGGTGAATGCACTATTCACCTTGACCCAGCAACAACCCCTGTGGTTTGCCCACCGAGAAGGATACCCCTTGCTCTATGTAGTCGCCTGAAGGAGGAGCTGCAGAGCATGGAAAATACAAAAATCATCGTCCGGGAAACAGAACCGACAGAGTGGGTTAACGCGTTAGTAGTGGTTGAGAAACCACGTACAGGCAAGCTGAGAGTCTGTCTCGACCCCAGAGATTTGAACAAGGCTATCAAATGCCCTCACTACACTCTACCAACGCTAGATGACATCACACCCAAGCTAGTGGGAGCACGTTACTTCAGTGTAATGGATGCATGATCAGGATACTGGAATATCAAGCTCACGGAAGAGTCATCTAAGCTAACAACGTTCAACACACCATTTGGACGCTACCGATTTCTGCGTTTACCATTTGGTCTTATCTCAGCTCAGGATGAATTCCAGCGGAAGATTGACGAAACCTATGAAGGCCTCGACAGAGTAGTTACAATCATAGACGACATCCTCATCTATGGCAGGAATAGAGAGGAACATGACAGGAACCTCCGTGCGATGCTACAAAGATCACGGGAGAAAGGTATCCGGCTCAACCCTGAGAAAAGCATAATCGGATCCACCGAGATCAGTTATTTCGGGCATCGCCTCTCAACTGATGGCATTAAGCCGGATCCAAAGAAAATCTCTGCCATCAAGAAGATGGAGCCACCGAAGAACCGCGCAGAGCTAGAGACAGTACTAGGCATGGTTAACTACTTAGCCAAGTTTGCCCCGAGCCTCTCCGAAATCAATGCGCCATGCGTCAGTTGCTCAAACAATCCAATGAGTTCCTATGGGACAAACAACATGACACAGCATTTCAGAAAATGAAAGACCTAATCACCAGAGAACCAGGACCAGTTCTTGCCTACTTCGACCCCAACAAAGAGCTCAGACTACAAGTGGACGCGTCAAAGTACGGACTAGGCGCAGTATTACTGCAAGAAGGAAAGCCCATCGGCTACGCTTCCAGATCTCTCTCAGACAGTGAAATCAACTATGCTCAAATCAAGAAAGAGCTATATGCAATTCTGTTTGGATGTAAGCGTTTCCACCAGTACGTCTATGGCCGACAAGTCATTGTGGAATCCGACCACAAGCCCCTCGAGTCAATCATGAGGAAACCACTAGCCGCAGCCCCACCAAGGCTACAGAGAATGATCCTTCAGCTACAGAAGTATGACTTCACAATCATTCACCGTCCAGGCAAAGACATTCCTGTCGCAGACATGCTCTCCAGAAAGTCTCTAAGCTACCAGGACAACAGCCTCAGTGAAGGCATGGATGTGCAGGTGCACATGGTGTACAACAGCTTACCTGTGAGTGACTCAAAACTGAAGGAGATCCGAGCAGCAACAGAGAAAGATGCACAACTCACATTGCTGAGCAAAGTCATACATGAAGGATGGCCTGAGGAAAGGAGGAAATGCCCTCAGAGCATATCTGAATTCTGGAACCACAGAGACAAACTGTCACAAATCAACGGAATCATCTTCAAAGGGGAGAAAATCATCATTCCTACCAGTCTCAAAGAGATGTTGACAAAAATTCATGCTGGACATATGGGCATGGAAAAATGCAAACAAAGAGCACGTGACAATGGCCCAGTAATTCGGGTCGGTGGCTTGCCGCGCGTGCAAGCCCCGTATATGCACTTACCCGACGCGCTGACATTTCACCTCCAGGGACGCCTGGAATTCGTGTTTGAAAAAGAAGAATCCCGGGCAGCGTCTGACGTCACGCCGCCCAGGAGTGCAGCCAGCGCGAAGCCTGGAGCGCGCTGTGCAAGTGAGACACGCCCCTTGAGGTCTCAGTTTAATAGGACATGCCCCCAATGTTTCTCACAAGCTGCTAAGCATTTTTACATGCAAAGCAGCATTTTAAATAGGTTTTTGGTATTTTTATGAAGCTTTTGGTAACTTTTATAAACTTTTAAAAACATTTACATTATTTTGAAGAATTTGAAGTAGTTTTAAACAGAATTAAAGCAATTTAAAGACTTTTAAAAGCCCTAAAATAATTTTTTTTATTCCATTTATTTATTTAGCAATGTCGTCGTCATACGTGTCTTCACACTGTTCCCTTTGGGGAACTGTATGAAGTGGTGGAAGGATTTATGGCCGTGATTAACACTCATTCCGTGACCGTAACCATCTTTGAACCAGCCATTAGGGTGGTTAGTCCTATGGCGGGAGGGTTTTACGGGCTCCCACAAGCTATACAAGGAGGGGGGGCCACCCACACCCACGGACGCAAATATCCCACTGGATGTCAACCCAGAATTTAGAGCCGGAGCTCCGACTCCACTTGCCGGGACTGTCTGGAGCGGGGTTCGAAACCCTACCCCGTCTGGCCCAGCGGCGGGGATCCTACCGCTACGCCAAAGGCCCAATCCGATTAGCAACGTGAAATGGCTGGAATGAGCACAATTCACGGCATTAAAAGAACTCACAATTGAACTGATGATGACCTCAGCAATCTCCTCAACGAGGTGGAGGTGCAGCGCCTGCTCATCATTGGTAATGAGAAGTCAAAGGCGCCGCAAAAAGGACAGATGATAGCTTGGTCTTTCAAGTGGCAGCATAGGGCTCCAGTCACGGGGAGGGAAAAGGCGCAGGAAACGTATGGGTGTCACCTTTTGTGCGGAGTGGGCCTTTTGCGTAGCGGTAAGCATCCCCGCCGCTGGGCCAGAAGGAGTAGGGTTTCGAACCCCGCTCCAGACAGTCCTGGCAAGTGGAGTCGGAGCTCCAACTATAAATTCTGGGTGGACATCCAGCGGGATACTTGCGTCCGCGGGTGTGGGTGCCCCCCCCCTCAGATGGGTTGTGGGAGCCCGTAAAACCCTCACGCCATAGGACTAACCACCCTAATGGCTGGTATGAAGATGGTTATGGTCACAGAAGGAGTGTTAACGTGGCCAGAAATCCTTCCACCACTTCATACAGTTCCCGAAAGGGAACAGTGTGAGGATACGTACGACGATGACCTGTTGCGCAATGCACCTCCTTGGACCCTCAGTCGCAGATGCGAGGGGGCAAATCGTGCAATTGTTAAATTTTTCATTTTATTGACATGTAAAATGTTGGCCCAGTAATTCCCTTCCAAACGCGCGAGTACGGTCGGGGTACTTACGCGTCTGTCCGGAGGAAATGCCGGTTTTCAGCATGCACAGCGCATGCGGGGAAAACCGGCATTTCCTGTCCTCTGAACGAAGGGGTTCAGAGGCAGAACACGTGCGACTGTACAGGCAGCGCGTGCGCAGTAAAATTCGTCACTTTCATTCATGCTTTCAGTGAGGTCAAGTCCTTACAACTTACACATGAAAAAAGCATGAGTACAGTTGCTCCAGAGGCTGCGGTTGTTTGGGAAAGGGATGAAAGTTATTTTAAGAAATGCTGAGGTAAGTTTTAAAGTTTATTTTTGTTTTTTAAAACGGGTTTTCAGTACTGTAGGTAGAAGGATCAATTGTGGCTATGTGAATTGAATTTGCTGTGTTTATTAAATGTGAAAATGACTCCAACATTTTTAAGAAAGAAACTTTTCATCAGTAATATATTCTTTTAAGTAATTATGTATGTATGTCTGTATATATTCCTTTGCGTGTATGTATATATTCCTTTACTTATGTGTATGAATGTATGTATTTAATTATGACTTTCAGAGAAAGTAACTTATTGGAAAATCATAATTAAAAACATACATTCATACACATAAGTAAAGGAATATAAAACATACATACATATACGTAAAAGAATATATGCAGACATACATACATAATTACTTATTACTGATGAAAAGTTTCTTTCTTAAAAGTGTTGGAAATGTTACATTACTCATTTTAGAACACTCATTCTCACATTCAATTCACACAGCCACAATTGCTCCTTCTACCTAGCGTACTGAAAACCCGTTTAAAAAAAAAAATTTAAACTTTAAAACTAACCTCAGCATTTCTTAAAATAATTTTCCTCCCTTTCCCAAACAAAAATATTGCCTTTCAGAAGCTCCACGATAAAATATATCTTCCTCCGCAGCCTTGGAGCAACTTTACACATGCTTTTTTCAAGTGTAACTTGTAAGGACTTACCCTCACTGAATCCATGAATGAAATCGACGAAGTTCACTGCGCACGCGCTGCCTGTGCAGTCGCACGCGCTGTGCCTCTGAACCCCTTCGTTCAGAGGACTGGAAATGCCGGCGTTCCCCGCATGCACGGTGTTTCCTGAACGCCGGCATTTCATCCGGCCAGATGCGTGAGTACCCAGACCGTACTCACGCATTTGGACCCGAATTACTGGGCCAATATGTTTTAGCCCGGAATGTGCAAACACATTGAGGACATTGTCGGAAAATGTTCCATTTGTCTAGAACACTGCCCATCAAATGTCAAAGAGCCCATGATACCTCACCGTATCCCAGACAGGCCTTGGCAGGTCGCGGCAACGGATCTGTTCACATGGAACAACGAGGACTACATAGTGACTGTTGATTACTACAGCAGATTTTTTGAATTGGACAAGCTTCACAGCACCACATCTGCAGCTGTGATCCACAAGCTAAAGGCAGCCTTTGCCAGGCATGGCATTGTAGAGACTTTAGTCTCAGACAATGGCCCCCAATACAAATCGAAAGAGTTCGAGTCGTTTGCCAAGGCATGGGATTTCACACATGTCACATCAAGCCCACATTACCCTCAAAGTAATGGCCTTGCTGAAACAACTGTCCAGATTGCAACGGCACTCATGGACAAAGCCAAAGCGGACAAAAGAGACCCCTACATCAGTCTCCTTGAGTACCGCAACACTCCGGTTGACAACTTCAAGTCACCAGCACAGCTGTTGATGAGCCGCAGACTTCGCTCAATCCTTCCAAGCACCAACCAGCAGCTGCAGCCAGAGGTCATCAGCTGCAAGCAAGTGCATGCAAAACATGTACAGAGACAGCAACACCAAAAGAGATACTATGACAGGTCAGCTAGACTACTGCCGCCGCTGCACAATGGAGAATCCGTCAGAATCCAGGAGCATGACTACTGGAAGCCAGCAGTCATCATCCAGCCAGCTGACACTGAGCGATCATATCATGTCCGCACCCCAGAAGGACAGGTTTACTGCCGCAATCGCAGGCACCTCCTGAACACCAAGGAACAACCCCATCATTCCGACGAGAGGATCAGTGCAACAGAGTGTGATGAACAGAGCAATACACAAAACACATCATACTTACATAACCTAAACCTGAACCTGATTTATTGACCGATTCGGGAGCATGCTCAGTTCCATACCACACAAGGTCGGGACGAGAGGTCAAGCCTAGAGTTATCCTTGACTTGTGAACTGTCAAAGGGTGTAGGCGGATCGCTGCCCTAAAAAAAACTGTACATCGTTATTGAAACGTTGAGATGTTTTCAGTGCTAGTTAAATGTTGAGTTTACTTATATGTTGGTGCTACTGAGAACATTATGTAGAAGAAAGGTTCAAAAGTAATGCATAACATTTTTCTTTTAAAAGAAAGGGGATGTAACATTTGCATATTGATTTATCATTGGCCCGCAGGCATCTGTAAGGAATACCTATTATATTCACATGTGATCACATGCTGAGTTGTCATTGGCCTGCAGGCATCTGTAAGGACTGCTATTGTTTAGAAGACCCAGAGGGTCCTGACTCCCTCTTGTCCACACGGTGCTGTACTGATATGAGTAAGCACAGATCTGATGCTTCATTAAAAGAGTTTAAACTGTAATACTCTGTTGTCCTGCAATTTATTATTTTTGTACAAAGTGTGCAAAACAAGACAGTGGGTATCACTGGCAAGGTTGGCATTTGTTGCCCATCCCTGAGATACAACTGAGTGGCTTTCTAGGCCATGTCAGTGGGCAGTTAAGAGTCAACCATGTTGATGTATGACTGGAGTCACATATAGACCAGAACAGGTAAGGATGGCAGGTTTCCTTCCCTTAAGGACATTAGTTAACCAGTTGGTTTAGTATGACAAAACAGCAGCTTAGTGGCCACTTTTAATGATACCAGCTTTTCATTTCCAGATTTTTTTTAAACTGAATTCAAATTCCCAAACTGCCATGGTGTGATATGAACTCACATTCCCTGGATTATTAATTTAGGCTTCTGAATTACTAGTCCAGTCACATAACCACTACACTACCATTTCTGATGTTTTTTGAAGGAGTAATACATCATACACTATAACACCGACACAGCTGGTTGTCCAGTGGAGCAGCAAGATCAATAATAAAGGCTAGCATCTGTTAACAGTGCTAAGCAGCCACTTAAACCAAATAAACAGCCACTTAATCCTTTGCAATAGTGCAGGAAAGAGCAGGATAGCTGTTAATGGTGCCATATTATTGTGCTATGGAGGCTATCAGATAAAGGAAAGCAAGGTTTATTGACTGGGCACGGGATGCACTTCTGTAGAGAGTGAGGGAAAGAAAGAAACCATTTAAATGCAGAAAGTATGGGAGGAAATGGCAGTAAGGGTCAACACTCTCTTAAATCCAGCCGATGAGGAAGAATATTAGGAAAATCTGTTAAAGTAAGGCAAAAGTACACTATACGTGGCAGCAGCTGCCAGAAGTCATCATACAAAAAAGTCTACCCTGACATGCTTTAAATCCGATTCTGTCCCATCAAGTAACCACTAAGAAATTAACCTGTGCATTACTAGCATGAAAACAACCAGAGCAGTGAATGCTTTCCACGATTGAGGATACTTCTGTATTGGAAAGGTAAAATGAGTAAGTACATATACCAACTTCTGTGTGCAATAATAATTCTTAAAGCACTTCACATAAATCAATCGGGCACACTGAGTTCAGTTTTTATCAGTCAGTATGGCCTAAAAGCTGTGCAGCTACATGACATTGACTCTTTTCCATGTTCTTGCACTATCTCAATATTATTATATTACTTGAAGGTCAAGATGACCTATAATTAGCTGCAGCAACCTTGAATAGATAGTACATAGAAAAATAGGAATTGCTAAACGTAAAAAGACCAAGGTCCATCTAGTTCGCCTTCTACCATCCTGGTAGTCGCATAGTTGTATGATACAACAATAATGAAGTTGTTATCTAATCATAGCAATCAATGTCCATCAAATCGTCTACAACAGACCCAGACATGACGCAAAAAAAACCACAGTGGTGGAAAGCTTTGGGAATCATAAGTCCAATGACACCTGTTCCTCCCATACATGGTACATCTACCATATGTCTCCAATTACTCATATACTGTATCCCAAAATGTTATTTTCTGAAAGAAATCTGAATAATTTGCATTTAAATGATTCAATACAGACTGCTTTCATCATCTCCCTCGGGAGCCTGTTCCAGAGATTGACCATTCGCTCATTGAAATATTGTTTCCGCAGATTAGTTTTGAATTTACCTCCATGGAGCTAAATGAAACAATGCTTCTTTCCTTGTTGGATAAGAAACATATTGGGCCAAATTTTGTCAAAATAATGGTGAGGCTAAAGGCGCTCGCTGTTATTTATGCATAAATGGTACAACAACTTCAGGCAAGGCTGTTCTCAGCTCGCACTTTCAGCAACTTAGTGGGCAAAGATGTTTTGAGTTGAAGGGTGCAGGGGCAAGTCTAACTAATGGTAGATGCCATTAGATGCCCTGTTACAATAAAATCTGGCCCAATGTTCTAGCAAGCAGCCCTGGATACATTCTTTAAAAAATCCTCCTTTTATCCAGTTTATCTTGGGATAGCAAAAAGCCCCACCATTATTGCCCTGTTGTTCTTACTCTCCTTTTAAACTATCTGCAGATTTCTGGCTCTATCTTATCTCTACTATTTGATGGTCTGTTATGCACACAAAGAATTATAACATTTTCCTTCCCATTTCTTAACTCTATCCATATGGATTCTGTCTGAATGCAGCCATTTAAGATACATTTACATTCTAGTGCTGTGATAGAATCCTTCACTATCACTAACACCCCACCCTTTTTCCCCCTCCCTATCATTCCTGAAAATGTTATATCTAGGAATATTAACTTCCCAGTCCTATACACACTGAAGCCAAGGTTTCAGTCGATCTTCTGCCGAAATTATGTGGACAGATTGGTGAACCGCTGTGTAACTTCTACCCATATATGTAAAATCCATATTCAGACACATTCCCCATTAACATTAAATAGTGTATTCAATCCTCATTTATATACATTCCATGTTATAACATGTTTTAACTTTCATGAACTTCATTATTATTTATGTTGCAGCACGGTGGCATAGTGGTTAGCACTGTTGCCTCACAGCGCCAGGGACCCGGGTTCGAATCCAGCCTCGGGTGACTGTCTGTGTGGAGTTTGCACATTCTCCCCGTGTTTGCGTGGGTTTCCTCCGGGTGCCCCGGTTTCCTCCCACAGTCCAAAGATGTGCGGGTTAGGTTGATTGGCTATGATAAATTGACCTTTAGTGTTAGGGGGATTAAATACGTGGGGTTACAGGGATAGGGTGGGATATGTGTTGGTGTAGGGGTTACGGGGATCGGGTGGGATATGTGTCGGTGCAGGCTCGATGGGCCGAAATGGCCTCTATCTGCACTGTAGGGTTTCTGTGATTTCTGTGATTTCTGTGAAGAAATCCCCAACCTGCTATTAATTGGATAATTATGAATGGTTTGTGGCCCATTAATTAATTAACCTCTGCCTATTACTCAAACTTGATATTTGATGAATTATTTGGCTACATTTCAAATATGATTGTGTCAACCTTCTTTGGGCGGCATTTATGTTCTTCACAACTGAAACTATGCAGCATTGCTCATTTTTAATTTTATTGATCCCCATTTTTGAAGAATCTAGTATTAATGTAGCCTCCTAATAATTATGATAAAGAGAAATTACAATAGAACAGCAGTCTTCATCTCAAGCAGGCTAAGTCTCCTGTTATGAACCTGAATAGATTATCTCTTCCTCTGTGGAATCCAAAGAAATACATCAGCTCTTGGCTCCAGAAGCACAAGATAACAAGTGACACCAGGCCAAGGCATTGTGGGCAGCCACATTCTGATGAAGATCATAAGATTTTGTGGCAGTTACTATAATGAAAACCTATTTTTAAATAAATGCTATTAATTATCAGTGATTTATATTGAGACAAAAGTCAAATCGTTATTGGAGATATTAACAGCGGAATGTTTAATGTAGTCATATATCCACTATTTTAGCAGAGGTTCTAATCCATTTAAAATAAATGGGTTAATTTTCTGTGTTGAAACATTAGACAAAATAATATCATACAAATATGATAATATCGTTAATAATAATTTCTAGGGTCAATAAAGTGCCGCAAAATAGTAAGAAGCAACTTGAAACAAGAAACAAGTAGATTATTTTGTTAATAATAGATTACCACAGCATACATGAATCACCATTATAATTGTTTTCTCTCCAGCTTAGTGGACTGTAACCTCTCAGATGTAATATAAATAAGATCAGATATTTACGTCTATTCCCAAATGCTGGAAAATACACCAAATAAAGCGTCAAAGCAAAATTTTCTGTGCCCACATACCTCCAAAACCTCCCCCATAAAATAAATGGCATACATGATATACCCTTGTCTATAATTGTCACTAACCACTGACTCTACTCTCCTGAGGTCATAAAAAGCACTATATAAATGCAACTTCTTTTTTTCTTTCTTTGCTGCAGTCCTTATGGTGATGGTGCTCCCACAATGGTATTAGGTAAGGAATTCCAGGAATTTTTTTTAAAATTCATTCATGGTATGTGGGTGTCGCTGGCAAGGCCAGCATTTATTGCCCATCCCTAGTTTCCCTTGAGAAGGTGGTGGTGAGCCACCTTCTTGAACCGCTGCAGTCCGTGTGGTGAAGGTATTCCCACAGTGCTGTTAGGGAGGGAGTTCCAGGATTTTGACACAGCGACAATGAAGGAACAGCAATATACTTCCAAGTCAGGATGGTGTGTGGCTTGGAGGGGAAGTTGGAGGTGGTGGTGTTCCCATGCGTCTTTGGGTTGTGGGTTTGGGAGGTGCTGCCGAAGAAGCCTTGGCGAGTTGCTGCAGTGCATCTTGTAGATGGTACACACTGCAGCCATGGTACACCGGTGGTGGAGGGAGTGAATGTTTAAGGTGGTGGATGTGGTGCCAATTAAGCAGGCTGCTTTGTCCTGGATGGTGTTGAGTTTCTTGAGTGTTGTTGGAGCTGCACTCATCCAGGCAAGTGGAGAGTATTTCATCACACTTCTGACTTGTGCCTTGTAGATGGTGGAAAGGTTTTGGGTTGTTGGTCCAGTTATGTTGACCAGTGACAATAAAAGAATGACGATATATATCCAAGTTATGACAATCTGTGACTTGGAGGGGAACTTGGAGATAATGGTGCCCCATGACATTGCCCTCCTCTATGGTAGAGGTCATAGGGGAGGGAAGTTTGTTGAATAAGCTGCAGTTTTCCTTATGGAAACATTTAAGGTGAAGCTTTTTACAGTAGTATCATTATGAAATAATTATGTAATTATGTGTCTGCCATGGCTCAGCTATTAGCACCCTTGCCTCTGAGTCAGAGGATTATGGGTTCAAGTCCCACTCCAGAGACTTGAGCACATAAATCTAGGCTGACACTCCAGTGCAGTGCTGAGAGAGTGCTGCACTGTCAGAGGTGGCGTCTTTCAGATGAGACATTAAACCGGGGCCCAGTCTGCCTTCTCAGGTGGATGTAAAAAATCCCATGGCACTATTTCGAAGAAGAGCACGGGAGTTATCCCCGGTGTCCTGGCCAATATTTATCCCTCAATCAACATCACTAAAACAGATTGTCTGGTCATTATCACATTGCTGTTTGTGGGAGCTTGCTGTGCACCAACTGGCTGCTGCGTTTCCTACATTGCAACAGTGACTACACTTCAAAAAGTACTCCATTGGCTGTAAAGTGCTTTGGAATGTCCAGTGGTCGTGAAAGGCACTATATAAATGCAAGCCTTTTTTTTCTCTTTTTATTGCAGTGTATTAGGACCACTGCTCTTTTTGATGTATATTAATGACCTGGACTTGGGTATACAGGGCATCATTTCAAAGTTTACAGATGACACAAAACTTGGAAATATAGTAAACAATGAGGAGGATAGTAACAGACTTCAGGAGGACTTAGACAGAGGCCGCAAATTTAATTCTGGAGGCGGAATGGGGGCAGGACATCTGGTTTCCGGGTTCCGGTCACGCCCCCAGCTGCCTCCGCTCTGCAGATGTGATTTTCCCTTGATTGGTCTTGTTAAGCCTGCCCTGCGGGCTTACCGGCCAATTAACAGGAAGCGGGTCTGATGATGTCATTTGATGATGCTTCATCTGCTGGTTTACATAGAAACATAGAAGATAAGAGCAGGAGTAGCCATTTGGCCCCTCGAGCCTGCTCCACCATTCAATGCGATCATGGCTGATCATCCAAATTCAGTACCCGGTCCCTGCTTTCTCCCCATACCCCTTGATCCCTTTAGCCTTAAGAAATATATCCAACTCCTTCTTGAATATATTTAATGAACTGGCCTCCACCGCCTTCTGTGGTAGAGAGTTCCACAGGTTCACCACTCTCTGGGTGAAGAAATTCCTCCTCATTTCTGTCCTAAATGGCCTACCCTTTATCCTTAGACGGTGTCCCCTGGTTCTGCACTCCCCGACCATCGGGAACATCCTTCCTGCATCTAGTCTGTCCAGTCCTGTCAGAATTTTATAAGTTTCAATGGGATCCCCTCTCATTCTTCTAAACTCCAGCGAGTACAAGCCCAATCAACCCAATCTCTCCTCATACGTCATTCCTGCCATCCCAGGTATCAGCCTGGTGAATCTTCACTGAACTCCTTCCATGGCAAGAACATCCTTCCTCAGATAAGGTGACCAAAACTGCACACAATACTCAAGATGTGGTCTCATCAAGGCCCTGTACAACTGCAACAAGACATCCTTGTTCCTGTACTCAAACCCTCTCGCTACGAAGGCCAACATGCCATTTGCCTTCTTAACTGCCTGCTACACCTGCATGCTTACCTTCAGCGACTGGTGCACAAGGACACCCAGGTCTCGTTGCACTTCCCCTTCTCCTAATCTATTGCCATTTAGATAATAATCTGCCTTCCTGTTTTTGCCACCAAAGTGGATAACCTCACATTTATCCACGTTATATTGCATCTGCCATGTTTCTGCCCAATCACCCAACATGTCCAAATCATCCTGGAGTTTCTCGACATCCTCCTCACAGCACACACGCCCACCCAGCTTTGTGTCGTCTGCAAATTTGGAGATATTACATCTAGTTCCCTTGTCTAGATCATTAATATATATTGTGAATAGCTGGGGTCCAAGGACCAATCCCTACGGTACCCCACTAGTCACTGCCTGCCACTCGGAAAAAGACCCGTTTATTCCTTAAAGGGACCATGCACAATTTTATTTTGACAGTTGATCTGTCAGTGTTTGACAGCATTGCGGTGCTGCAAACACTGACAATCACTGCACAAAGGTGAACACTTGCACCTAGGCTCTCCAATGAGTCCCTCCATATGCTTATGGAGGGAGTCACAGCACGCAGGGAGGTTATCTTCCCTTCCAAGGGTGGAAGAGACCTCCCCAGGACACCAACTTACCTTGAACCTCCACCCAACCCTCTTTATCTACTTTATCACTTCCCCATCTCACTAGC
Organism: Somniosus microcephalus; assembly: GCF_052327205.1. NCBI lineage: Eukaryota > Metazoa > Chordata > Chondrichthyes > Squaliformes > Somniosidae > Somniosus > Somniosus microcephalus. Next base: position 270,618,037 of record NC_140990.1, on the reverse strand, counting down.
CACCCCTCACACTCACCCTCATCCTACTGCAAGCATACCAACTAACAACACACAAGGGTAGGCACTTCAGAGGTTTAGCCAATGTCCATATGAAGTTTCTGGTAATGTGTTGTCATACAGTGTACTATCTTTTTCCAAAAGTGCCCCTTATTGGACAGATCTGAGCACACATTGAGAAGTGTTTTACTGAGTTGCAGTGTTTGTTCAGTCATAACTCCAGCACCCCCCCCCTCCCCCCCCCCCACCCCACTATAGTGATGTGTGTGCATGGAATGGCTTGGACATTAAAGGGATGCTTCACGGTGCTGGTATGGGATGGTATGAACCTGGAGCACCATGTGGCAGCCAGGGTTTACAGCATCAAGTGAAGAAAATCTGGCCATGGTAATGCCTCCCGGCCAGCGATTTTATCAGGGGCTAATGCCCTCTGTCCTGTGCAGCATCAGGTGGGTGAGGAGGAGGTTGGCACTCCTGGTGCTGGTGCTGCTGTTGTGGCTGGTTGTGGTGCTGCCACGGTTGCACTTCTTCCAAATCTGATGACCAGGAAGAGAGGATGTAAATGGTTCCCATCCCATTGCTATAGATTTCAGTTGAGGCAAGCAGCTTGCAAGCGCACACACAAAAAAAAGTGGCCTGAAATTATTCCAATCAGGTAACACTGCAGATGGGTGTCAGCTGGGTGTCAGCTTGAACAGTCACAAGGTCAGTAGATCTACAAAATCTCATCCCAAACCTCCAACAACAAAGTTGTTGCATTTGAATGTCAGCCATGTTGCAGGAGCACTTTTAAAGTGCTGCACCAATTACTACAAATCATGCCCGAGAAACTCATCTCCTTGCAGCTGGCGTGTCTCTGACAAGACAGGAAACAGAAGCCAAAGGCACAAAAATGGGAAACCACTATAAAAATAGGATTAGCAAGGCAGTTAACAGGCTCTTAACTGCCTTAATTACCTGTCCCACCATTTCCCGTCGGGTCAGTTTGGGAGCGGCTGACCTGACATGGAAATCGCATGGGGGCGGGATGGAGGCGGGTTGCGTCTGAAGCCATTTTCTCCGATTTTCGCTGCTGACCTGCCTCCAAATCCGCCTCCTCAGGGCGATTAAAATCGAGCCCAGACAGTCTGCTGAAATGGACAGACACATAAGAACATAAGAAATAGGAGCAGGAGTAGGCCAATCGGCCCCTCGAGCCTGCTCCGCCATTCAATAAGATCATGGCTGATCTAATCCTAACCGCCAATCCACTATCACAGAACCATCTCCTGAACCTAACAGAATTAGACACACAAAATAGGAGCAGGATCAGGCTACACGGCCCCTGGGCCCGCTCCGCTACCCACAGGGCCATGACCGATCCGAACCTAGACTCATGTCCAAATTCCTGCCCGCTCCCCGTAACCCTTAATTCCCTTTACTTCTAGGAAACTGTCTATTTCTGTTTTAAATTTATGTAATGATGTAGCTTCTACAGCTTTTTGGGGCAGCATATTCCATGGACCTACCACCCTCTGAGTGAAGTAGTTCCTTCTCATCTCAGTTTTGAAAGAGCAGCCCCTTATTCTAAGACTATGCCCCCTAGTTCTAGTTTCACCCATCATTGGGAACATCCTCCCCGCATCCACCCGATCCAACCCCTTCACAATCTTATATGTTTCAATAAGATCGCCTCTCATTCTTCTGAACTCCAATGAGTAGAGTCCCAATCTACTCAACCTCTCCTCATATGTCCATCCCCTCATCCCCGGGATTAACCGAGTGAACCTTCTTTGTACTGACTCGAGAGCAAGTATGTCCTTTCTTAAGTATGGACACCAAAACTGTACGCAGTATTCCAGGTGCGGTCTCACCAATACCTTGTACAACTGAAGCAATACCTCCCTATTTTTATATTCTATCCCCCTAGCAATGAAAGCCAACATTCCATTGGCCTTCTTAATCACTTGCTGCACCTGCATACTAACCTTTTGAGTTTCGTGCACCAGGACCCCCAGATCCCTTTGTACTTCAGTACTTTCCAGTTTAACGCAGAGAAGTGCGAAGTGATACATTTTGATAGGATGAATGAAGAAAGGCAATATAAACTAAATGTACAATTTTAAAGGGGGTGCAGGAACAGAGAGACTTGGGGCTTATGTACACAAATCTTTGAAGGAACTGAGGGACCTTGGAGTGAATGTCCACAGATCCCTGAAGGTAGCAGGACAGGTAGATAAGATGGGTAAGAAGGCATACGGGATACTTTCCTTTATTAACCAAGGCATAGAAAGGTTATGGAAGGTTATGCTTGAACTGTATAAAACACTAGTTAGGCCGTAGTTAGAGTATTGCATACAGTTCTGCTCACCGCATTACAGGAAGGATGTGATCGCACTACAGAGGGTACAGAAGAGATTTACAAGGATGTTGCCAGGACTGGAGAATTTTGCTATGAGGAAAGATTGGATAGACTGGGGTTGTTTTCTTTGGAACAGAGAAGGCTGAGGGGAGACTTGATTGAGGTGTACAAAATTATGAGGGGCCTAGATAGAGCGGACAGGAAGGACCTATTTCCCTTAGCAGAGAGGTCAATAACCAGGGGGCATAGATTTAAAGTAATGGGTAGAAGGTTTAGCGGGGAGTTGAGGAGAATTTTTTCACCCAGAGGGTGGTGGGGGTCTGGAACTCACTGCCTGAAAGGGTGGTAGAGGCAGAAACCCTCATCACATTTAAAAAGTACTTGGATGTGCCGTAAACTGCAATGCTACGGACCAAGAGATTGAAAGTGGGATTAGGCTGGATAGCTCTTTTACAACCGGCGCAGACATAATGGACCGAACGGTTTCCTTTTGTGCCGTAAATTTCTCTGATTTTATGATTCTACGAACACTGGTTAGGCCTCAGCTAGAGTATTGTGTTTAATTCTGGGCACCACACTTAAGGAAGGATATAGAGAGGCAGCAGAAGAGATTTACTAGAATGGTACCAGGGATTAGAGACTTCAGTTATGTGGAGAGACTGGAAAAGCTGGGGTTGTTCTCCTTAGAACAGAGCAGCTTAAGAGATAATTTTGATAGAAGTGTTCAATATCATGAACGGTTTTTGATAGAGTAAATAAGGAGTAACTGTTTCTAGAGACAGTAGGGTCGGTAACCAATAAACACAGATTTAAGGTAATTGGCAAAAGAGCCAGAGTTGATGTGAGGAGAAATATTTTTACGCAGTGAAATATTATCATCTGGAATGCACTGGCTGAAAGGTGGTGGAAGCCGATTCAATTGTAACTTTCAAAAAGGAATTGGATAAATACGCGAAGGGAAAAATTACAGGGCTATGGGGAAAGAGCAGGGGATTGGGACTAATTGGATAGCTCGACCAAAGAGCCAGCACAGGCATGATGTGCTGTAATATTCTCTGATTCTGATTGTCATTATAATTTTGCTTATTCAGAGGTTGCTATTTTAATTATGTGATGGACAAGTCACTTTTTTATTTGTAACTTTATTTTTTTCACAAGCTTGGAGGGCTTAAATCAATCAATAATCAATACCAATCCTGGAATTATAACGATGATCTAGAATTTGAAAGGCACGCCCATTTATATTATTTGATGATGTGTAGTTAGCCATCAATGACAAGAAAATGACAGCAAGTGGTTGGTATGTGCCTGAAAATGTCATACACAAGTGTGGCAATAAGGAGTACTAGTAACAAAAAGGTAACAAAAGATTAGGGATCTAAAATCCGAGACCTCAAAAAACAGTCACATTTGGTAGGACTAAGTGGCAACACTGAAGATGACAATAAGTACTGGATCCTACTATTGGCAAATAGGATTCGCACTGCATCGAAGTCCTCGCCCCAACGGAGCGGACCACATGGACTCAAAGATTGAGAGCTACAGGTATCAGTCACCATTTCCCGAGGATGTGCTTTGAGGAGCAGTGACAATCTCTACAGGTTCAATGCACTGTAACACATTAAAGTGACATAATGGGGGCAGACTGAGTGAGCTCTTTGCAATCTGGTTGTGTTTTTCCATCAATTTCTGTTGGTGCATGAAATTATAAAGCCATTCTACAAATAAGAACTGAAAACATCACGAATGACGTGCTGTAACATCTAAACAGCTTTAAATGCACTTACTGTTTGAAAACACAACTGCAACGGGAACCACTATCGCGATGATGACGACAGCAGATGCAATGACCCCCAACAACACTTTCAGAAGGAGCTGAAAGACAAAGAATCCATGGGAGGAGACAAGATACTGGGAGCCTGGTAACAAAACTACACTCCTTCATTGCACAGCAGGGGCATCAAGAGTTAAAATCTCAAAACTCCGCAAAACCAATAGAATTAGAATGGAATTCAGGTTTGCAAAAAGTTATAGTGAAACCAAAAAAAAGGAAAAAAAAACTTTTGTAATTTCTGTGAGATGAATTCAACATAAACTAAAACCACTGGCAAAAACTTTGCATCTGACTGTGGTCGCACTGGGTATTATATTAAGCAGCCTTTCGCACGGCGAGGTAACTATATCGCGCTAGTTACTGACCTTCATGTTTGGTTCAAGTCTTGTTCTTTGGATGGATGTGCAAACCCCGTTGGGTTTGATCCCTCTTGAACCGCGGCAGAGGCAGGACGGACAGAGAGGCAGCTAGCTGATCCTCACCCAACGAGTCATAAACTGCTGGCGAAAACTTTACAGCCCCTCTAATGTACCTAGTCTTTTTTGGCTTAGTAAACCATCGTTAAATATCATTTACAGTATTAAACATCATGCTAGTCGATCGTTTACGAATCGTAAATACAAAGGTTAACTGATAGCAAGTGCGATCTTTTGGCGTGGATCATAGAAGTGAGACAATTATGAAATTCTCATTGCTGAGGTACTTATTTTGAGTCAGCAGTGGAAAAAAATGTGGGTAGTGGTAGAACAGCTGCTTCAACAGCAGACTTATCTTTCGGTTTGGGTTAACTCAAACAGCAGATTCACAATTGGGATTGAGGCCAGCGTATACTGAAGCAACAACTCTACGTTTAGGGTTACTGAGCAAAAATGTCAGGTTTTTTTAACTCTTGAATACTGCAACATCAGCCGAAACGGCAAGATTTGACTATACCCCTATCAAACAGAAATCCATTCATATTCCCAAGGGAGGATTGTGTTGCTACATGCTCATTTGCATTTGGGACGGTCAGGTTTGCGAATTGCTGGTGTAGCGAGAAAAAAAACTATCTCCGTTGCCCCTCCCTTTTTGGAGCGGATGTTTGCAGCTGTTAACCGCTGCGCATACATATCGCCCTTGCACTATGTTAATATAATGTTCCTTATGTGTTCCATTATCGACGCTTCATTACAAAATCAATAAATATCAGTGGAGTAAATAAACCACCAGCACAATATCAAATCAAAACTAGAAATCTCTCTGCAGGAGAAGGAGATATAAAATTAAGGGTATAGAAAAAAGGAATAAAAACGTTACTAAGAATGCAGTGTGAGGATTAACAGTCCAGCCTTCTCATGCCCTTAGGTAATAGAACGTTGTTTCCACCCATACCTTTCATGTAGGAGGTTCCTTATGAAATAAGTGAACCACACATTCAAGGAGCTGTTTTGCCTGAACACCCTTCAGAATCTAGCAAGAATTCCAGAATGTGTAGGTAGACACTACTTTTATCTACTTTATTTCGTCGAAGAAGTAAAGCAGATGGGTTTTAATGATATTGCTAAAAAAACAAAAATATATAAGGCTAATATAGGAAAATTCTCCCCGGCTGGTATGCCTAGTGACATCATCAACACTATCCATATGAACCCATTTCCAATATCACTACACATAGTGACCAGAGCAGTTCTTTGGCTAAGGTGTTATTCCATTATAACAGCCCATGGCTACTATCATCCATAGCAGTTCATAGAATCATAGAATCTTACAGCACAGAAGGGATCATTTGACCCGTCGTGCCTGTGCCTACTCTTTGAAAGAGCAGTTCAATGTAATCCCACACCTCAGCTATTTCCCCATAAACCTGTAAATTAGTTCTCTTCAAATACATGACCAATTGCCTTTTGAAAGTTCCGATGGAATCTGATTCCACCACCCTTCCAGGTAATACATTCCAAATCATAGCAACCCTCCAGGTGAAAAAATTCTCCTCATTTCCCCTCTAATTCTTTTGCCAATTATTTTAAATCTCTAGTTATCGATCCACTTGCCAGAGGAAATAGTTTCTCCCTACCTGCTCTATCAAAACCCCTCATAATTTTAGCCAGTTTAAACACATCGCTACACAAAACATCACTTGTATCTGATGTTCCCCAGTGATGACATTTATACAATCAATTTCTGATTCTGAATTGAATGGCTGGTGACAATTCAGAGTCCCATCTTGTTAACACCTGCAACTTGGCACTTTGGATTAAATTAGTTTCCCAGAAACAAAGACCAGGACCCCTTTGAAAAAATATCGTAACCTGCATTTAACCTTTGTTTGGAAGAATATTGCTGGCATTTTTAAATACACTAAAATGAAACAGTGCAAATTTCCCGATTTGTAACGGGTGAAATAATGCCTCAGCTATACTGTTGGTACCAATATATTATGAATGCAGGTTCTAGAGCCATTGAAGTGGCTACACAGAGTTCTACTGTCTGCCTACTCCACACTGGGAAGATCCCATTCCCTAAAGTTCTAAGCACACATAGTTATGTGCACAAGTTGCCTGCCGATGTGCCATTGCATCGACATGTAGTCAGATCACCACGCATGTATATACAAAATGTCCCAGTTGTGGATTTTTGAAAAATTGGTGCAATTAATGAGCAAATGCAGCAATTTCTTGAAACTTACGAGGAGGTTGAGGGTGAGCTGCCGCTTTCTCGAGGCTAACAGTGGATCAGTGAAAATCATCCAGCAACTTGTAGCAATTCCCAATTCACAAGGTATCTCTTCCTCACCACAAGTTGCTGGACGATTTACACATTAATAATGGCATGCTCATTAAACTCACCCATATTTTGCTGGGAAAGTCTGCGCCAATAATTATTGCCACACAGCTTTGTACCATTGTTTTAAGAACTCGGAGAGTTGTATCACATTCTCACAGTTTGTTGCTTGTGAAACAGTTGGAAACACTTGAAAGCTGCAGCACCTGGCTGCAGTTATTCAGCTACAATCCTCACTGCTGATGAATAGTTACTGTAATGACAGAGAATCAGTGAAAGAACAAGTGGAAACACGTCAGAGTACAGAGTCTGTATGAGTTCTCTTGATTTTTGTGTTACAATTGCTACAATCTGGCCTCAGGGTCACTATCTGCTTTATACAACAGGCTGCAGATAATGCAGGTTTTGGAAAACTTTCACATGAGCAGGAAGAACTTCAACTGACATGCACTTCCATAAAAATAATTCCAGCTGAAACTTGAACTATATTGTGGAAACTGTAAAAATGATGTTTGTCCCGTACCACTATCTATGACATGTACTGTTACCATTATTGTTTTTGATGTTTGTGCAGGGATCATTGACATCTTGAAACTTTTGTTTATCATAGTGCCAACTAGAAATATCCCTGCATTGGTTCATGCCACAGAATTACTACAAGTGCCAATGATGGTGTTCCATGATTACAGAGGCAAATCATGTTGGCATGGTTATGTTTTTGAGATGAATATGTTGATTGGCCAGGAAATATAAACAATGCACTTGTGCTGATAAACTCCTTACTTGTATGCACTAGTTGCTGCTGGAACATTATTCCAAATTGAGGTGCCAACCTGGGGAAGCTGCAATACAGGACTACATGCATGCTAAAAAGCGGAAGCAGCATGCTATAGACAGGGCTGAGCGATCCCACAATCAACGGATCAGATCAAAGCTCTGCAGTCCTGCTACATCCAGTCGTGAATGGTGGTGGACAATTAAACAACTAACGGAAGGAGGAGGCTCCATGAATATCCCCCATCCTCAATGATGGTGGAGCCCAGCACGTGAGTGCAAAAAACAAGGCTGAAGCGTTTACAACTTTCTTCAGCCAGAAGTGCCGAGTGGATGGTCCATATTGGCCTCCTCCTGAGGTCCCCACCATCACAGAAGCCAGTCTTCAGCCAACACTGGATACAGCAAAGGCTATGGGTCACGATAACATCCCCGCTGTCGTGCTGAAGACTTGCACTCCAGAACTAGCCATGCCTCTAGCCAAGCTGTTCCAGTACAGCTACAACACTGGCATCTATCCGACAATGTGGAAAACTGCCCAGGTATGTCCTGTCCACAAAAAGCAGGACAAATCAAATCCGGCCAATTACCGCCCCATCAGTCGGCTCTCAATCATCAGCAAAGTGATGGAAGGTATCGTCGACAGTGCTATCAAGTGGCACTTACTCACCAATAACCTGCTCACTGATGCCCAGTTTGGGTTCCGCCAGGACCACTTGGCTCCAGACCTCATTACAGCCTTGGTCCAAACATAGGCAAAGGAGCTGAATTCCAAAGGTGAGGTGGGTGTGACTGCCCTTGACATCTAGGCAGCATTTGACCGAGGAGCCCTAGTAAAACTGAAGTCAATGGAAATTGGGGGGGGAAACTCGCCACTGGCTGGAATCATACCTAGCACAAAGGAAGATGGTTGTGGTTGTTGGAGGTCAATCATCTCAGCCCCAGGACATTGCTGCAGGAGTTCATCAGGGCAGTGTCCTAGGCCCAACCATCTTCAGCTGCTTCATCAATGAACCTCCCTCCGACATAAGGTCAGAAATGGGGATGTTCGCTGATGACTGCACAGTGTTCAGTGCCATTCGCAACTCCTCAGATAATGAAGCAGTCCATGCCTGCATGCAACAAGACCTGGATGACATTCAGGCTTGGGCTGATGTGTGGCACGAATGTTACCTGCCACTTAAGTGCCAGGCAATGACTATCTCCAACAAGCAATAGTCTAACCACCGCCCCTTGACATTCAACGGCATTACCATCACCGAATCCCCCACCATCAACATCCTGGGGGGGTCACCATTGACCAGAAACTTAACTGGACCAGGCACATAAATACTGTGGCAACAAGAGCAGATCAGAGGCTAGGTATTCTGTGGCAACAGTCTCACCTCCTGACTCCCCAAAGCCTTTCCACCATCTACAAGGCACAAGTCAGGAGTGTGATGGAATACTCTCCACTTGCCTGGATGAGTGCAGCTCCAACAACACTCAAGAAGTTCAACACCATCCAGGACAAAGCAGCCCGCTTGATTGGCATCCCATCGACCACCAGCGTACCGTGGCTGCAGTGTGTACCATCTACAAGATGCACTGCAACAACTCTCCAAGGCTTCTTCAGCATCACCACTCAAACCCGCGACCTCTACCGCCTAAAAGGACAAGGGCAGCAGACGCATGGGAACACCACCACCTCCAAGTTCCCTTCCAAGTCACAAACCATCCTGACTTGGAAGTATATTGCCAATCCTTCATTGTCACTGGGTCAAAATCCTGGAACTCCCTCCTAACAGCAGTATGAGAGTACCTTCACCACACGGACTGCAGCGGTTCAAGAAGGCGGCTCACCACCATCTTCTCAAGGGCAACTAGGAATGGGCAATAAATGCTGGCCTTGCCTGCGATGCCCACATCCCATGAATGAATTTTAAAAAAGTGCCAAGATGTGGTAAACTCATCTGTTAAAAGATGCCCCACATCTACTTTGTTCTTGGTATTTGAGCACAAAACATGGTACTGTAACTTTGAGTTGTCCATTGCATGATTAGTTATTGATAATGTATTTGGTAGGATGAACGGGTAGTGATAATCTCTAATCAGATGGAATGGCATTATATTAAAATTAACTTCCACACCAGTCATGGGATTATGCACCTTGCGCAATATCTGTAAGAAACAATTCTTGCTTCTGCATCAGCAGTTGAGGGTTTACCCTGAGAGGAATGCATGGGATGTGTTTAATTCTGTGGTTTGGTGTCTCAAAAGCCAGCAAGTGGAATGTGATGTGATGTATTCCCAGTCTGTTAAGGTACAGCAGCATGTAGGTTGCTGCTGCATCTTGTACCTTTTTAGTTGTATTGAATTGTTTTTGTAACATTAGCCTTTTTCTTTACTTGCTGGCACTCGCCTGTGTTTCAGGTCGGATCATTTGCTTCAAATTTCTACTCTGGACAAATGTGCCAACAGATCTTTCTGATTCCTGTTTGATTTTGCAATAATGTGATTCTGAATTAATTTGTGATGTTGATGGTTTTTTGCACTCTTCTAATTATTTTCAACCTTTACTTATTGACATGGACCAGGTGGGATCTTCTGCTTTGGCATTAAGTCCAGTAGAAGTGTGGTGGGGTGGGAATTCTAACCCACCAACTAGAGACAGCTAATTACAATATTTTGGGATGGGCTCCCAGCAGGAGTGTTAGGAAACAGTAATAATGTGATGACAGGGGGAGATGTAATTAAAGAATGTTTGGCTTGTGAAGCAGTTGTACTGTTCACTAATGTCCATGCAGTATTTTGCTATCGTACTAGTGTTTGGTTCACTGCCACACCTCTTCTAGGAATGCCTACCTTGAAGAAGTTCTGCTCTTCTCCACGGATGTTGCCTGACCTGCTGAGTTTTTCCAGCATTTTCTGTTGTTATTTCGGATTTCCAACATCTGCAGTATTTTGCTATCGTACTAGTGTTTGGTTCACTGCCACACCTCTTCTAGGAATGCCTACCTTGAAGAAGTTCTGCTCTTCTCCACGGATGTTGCCTGACCTGCTGAGTTTTTCCAGCATTTTCTGTTGTTATTTTACATTTTAGACCTCTGTGCTTATATGGTGCCTCAAAAGCTCAGATTCTCTGCACATTTTAAGTAGCTCATAATACATTGTATATTATTGTTTCTGCATATGTGCAGAAGAGTTAACATGCAATGCATTGTGGTTGAGTCCCCAGGGTCCCATGAAAAAGTTGCCAGGTATAGATTAAGGAAGCAATAAGAGGGTGGAGTGTACACTGCAGGAAAGGGAAGTCATAAAAAAAAGAAAGACTTGCATTTATATAGCGCCTTTCATAACCTCAAAGTGCTTTACAACCAATGAAGTACTTTTGAAGTGTAGTCACTGTTGTAATGTAGAAGCAAAACAGCCCACAATGTACTAGCAGTTTTCTGTGGTCAGTAAGTAGTTCACAAACTCATCAAGAATCGGACAAGATCATTCAGCTTAAGTGATGTTTGCCAGAATAAAGGCTTATCCTTGGCATAAATGTGCAACAGGATATCTGTTAAAAGTATTATAAAATCTTATAGGATTCTTTGAACACTGGGACAAATCCAGCTGCATCTTAGATATGTAGTGCAGATCCCCATGGCACTGATAGGATCCTGTAAAGCAATCTTAAAATGAAACTGGATTGTTTGGCGAGAATAGTTGTGTGATTTGCAGAACTGAAGGGCTCTACTGTGCTCAAAATGAAATCAAAGCTGTCACGCAACACTTGTGTTCTATTGAAGTTGGTGAGTGCAGAATGCAAAAAAGCGCTAGTATTATTACAAGGGTGATGAACACTATAGTGTTTCTTGCAAAAGATTTGCACAGTATTACTATAAAATGCATATATGCTCTATGCCAAAGATACTTTTTATGTCCTTGGACAGTTAATTACAAGTGATGCATTAAGTTAAATCCACCAAGCAGCATTAGTCCTACTTATGGTTCACAAATTGTTTTGAGAGCATTTATGTACTGAGCACAAGTAAATGCAAGCAAAGAAAAATATATTACATGAGAATTGCCAATACATGATGATGTGGCGGAGCCGCATGGTCGCGTTGGCGAGGGCGCTTTTTGTGTCAACGAACGCCTGGTCCATGTCGACCGTCCAGCTTACCGGATCCTTGCCAGACCTACGTTCTCCTCTATGGCCACAAAGCATGGTGTGGAACACCACATCACTACCACCGGCCCCCCGGTCCACGCATGGGCCCGGCACCTCGAACCCGGCAAGCTGGCGGTCGCGAAGGCGGAGTTCGCTACGATGGAACGCCTGGGGATTATTCGCCGGTCTAATAGTCCCTGGTCTTCGCCTCTCCACATAGTACCGAAACCTGGTGGCGGATGCCGCCCATGCGGCGACTATCGGCGACTTAACGATGCTACCACTCCTGATCGATACCCGATCCCCCGCATTCAGGATTTCTCTGCCCATTTGGCTGGGAACACCGTGTTTTCCAAGGTGGATCTGGTCTGAGGCTAACATCAGGTCCCGGTACACCAGCAGGATATGCAGAAGACCGCAGTCATCACCCCATTCGGCCTTTTTGAATTTTTGAGGATGCCTTTTGGGTTGAAGAACGCTGCCCAGGCCTTCCAGCGCCTCATGGGCTCCGTGCTGCGGGACCTCAAGTTCCTTTTCGTCTATTTAGACGACATCCTCGTGGCCAGTCGAAATAAGGAGGAACACATTGCGCACCTACGCACCCTCTTTCGTCGCCTCAGCCAACACGGCCTGATTCTCAACCCGGCCAAGTGTCAGTTTGGTCTGCCCCACATTGATTTCCTGGGACATCGCATCACATCAGAGGGAGCGGTGCCTTTGCAAGCAAAGGTAGAGGCGGTGACATCCTTTCCGCACCCGCAGACCATCAAGGCCCTGCAGGAGTTCCTCGGGATGGTAAATTTTTACCGCCGCTTCGTGCCTAAGGCAGCTCTGCTCATGCAGCCCCTGTACGAGGCCCTCAAGGGCAAGTCTGGCAAGGATCCGGTAAGCTGGACAGTCGACATGGACCGGGCGTTCGTTGACACAAAAAGCGCCCTCGCAAATGCGACCATGCTGGCGCACCCGCTGCCAGGTGCCACCATCGCCCTCACCACCGACGCGTCAGACTACGCCATCAGCGCAGTGCAGGAACAGTGGGTAAATGGAACGTGGCAACCGCTGGCGTTCTTCAGCCATCAACTACGGCAAAACGAGCGGAAGTACAGTACCTTCGACCGGCAGTTGCTGGCTCTTTTTCTGGCCCGACTACAGCATCGGACCTGGGGGTGAGCAGTGAGGTGAGGCGAGGTGGAGCTTAAAACCCGCAGCGACCCGAGGCCCGACTACAGCATCGGACCTGGGAGTGAGCAGTGAGGTGAGGCGAGGCGGAACTTAAAACCGGCAGCGACCCGAGGCCCGACTACAGCATCGGACCTGGGAGTGAGCAGCGAGGTGAGGTGAGGTGGAGCTTAAAACCGGCAGCGACCCGAGGCCCGACTACAGCATCGGACCTGGGAGTGAGCAGTGAGGTGAGGCAAGGCGGAGCTTAAAACCGGCAGCGACCCGAGGCCCGACCACAGCATCGGACCTGGGAGTGAGCAGTGAGGTGAGGCGAGGCGGAGCTTAAAACCGGCAGCGACCCGAGGCCCGACCACAGCATCGGACCTGGGAGTGAGCAGTGAGGTGAGGCGAGGCGCAGCGCAGCTTAAAACCGGCAGCGACCCGAGGCATACCAACTCAACAGCAGAGGAGAGAGGTAAAAAATAATCCAAGAGTGACGTCACCAGGAAGCAGGTAAGTGATTGGTTGGATTGGTTGGTGAGTATTTCTTTCTTCTTTTCATTACAAGCTTAACTTCTGCGTTTTTTTTTCTAGGGTCTCTGTGCTGTAGTGGAGACAGTTGGTAAACCATTTAACTGGTGTAATTGGAGGGATTGATTTAATTTAAATCCAATTAATTAAAGGGGATACTAGCATCTATAATCGGGCAGAGGGTGTCCATAACTAACAATAAAAAATTTAATTAATTACATAGAATGGAGCAGGTGATGTGTTACTGTTGCGAGATGTGGGAGCCGGTAGACCTCATTGAGGCTAACGGTGATTACATCTGTGACAAGTGTCTGCTGCTACAGGATCTCCAGCTCCGTGTTGATCAGCTGGAGTCTGAGCTTCAGACACTACGACACATCAGGGAGGGGGAGAAGTACCTGGACTCTGTGTATCAGAAGGTGTAAATGTAAGAAGTCACACAACACCAGGTTATAGTCCAACAGCTTTATTTGAAATCACAAGCTTTCGGAGCGCTGCTCCTTCTTCAGGTGAAGTGGAGAAATGCATAAAGACACAGCTTATATAGTCAGAGAATCATGTCAGATGTTTACAGGTAACCTTTCCAACTGCCATTTATCGCACCTCGGCAGAGAGATAATCACAGCAGTCAAAGGTGTGAATGGTGTCCAAACAGGTCAGTCAGGAAAACATTACATCAAAGAACAATGAGGTGGGGTCACAAGGGGTCAAATGTTGCAGATGCTGGGGTCTGTATGAAAAACAAAAAAACAGACAAAAAACATTTTTTTTGGCTGGAAATCACAGCAGGTCCAGCCGCATCTGTGTAGAGAGAACAAGCCAATGTCGACTCGAGTCTGGATGACCCTGCATCAGGTGGGGTTACATGTAGCGTGACATGAACCCAAGATCTCGGTTGAGGCCGTCCTCATGAGTGCGGAACTTGGCTATCAGTTTCTGCTCGACGATTTTGCGTTGTCGTGTGTCTCGAAGGCCACCTTGGAGAATGCTTACCCGAAGATCGGAGGCTGAATGTCCTTGACTGCTGAAGTGTTCCCCGACTGGGAGGGAACACTCCTGCCTGGTGATTGTTGCGCGGTGTCCGTTCATCCGTTGTCGCAGTGTCTGCATGGTCTCGCCGATGTACCATGCTCTGGGGCATCCTTTCCTGCAACGTATGAGGTAGGCAACGTTGGCCGAGTCACATGAGTATGTACCATGTACCTGGTGGGTGGTGTCCTCACGTGTGATGATGGTATCTGTGTTGATGATCTGGCATGTCTTGCAGAGGTTGCTGTGGCAGGGTTGTGTGGTGTCGTGGTCGCTGTTCTCCTGAAAGCTGGGTAATTTGCTGCGAACGATGGTCTGTTTGAGGTTAGGCGGCTGTTTGAAAGCGAGTAGTGGAGGCGTGGGGATGGCCTTAGCGAGGTGTTCGTCGTCATCGATGACATGTTGAAGGCTGCGAAGAACATGGCGTAGTTTCTCCGCTCCGGGGAAGTACTGGACGACGAAGGGTACGCTGAGAGACTCTGCCGTCGTACCTCTCGCACACTCCTCAACCATCTCGTACACCAGCTCTACAGCAGACGCCGCAACCTCGAAACCGAGATGGAGTCCATGTTCTCAGCCTGTGCTCAGGACGCAGCAGGCCAGCTACGAGACACCGCCAAACAAACAAGGCAACGGAACTACGCTACCTACATGCACACCAAGAACAGGAAGCTTGAGAAACTTGGCATCACCAGCAGCAGCAACCAAACCTCCCCCGGTACCACGGTTGAAACCACAGGGAAATCCATCGTCAACCTGTCCGACCACACCCTTCAACCAGACGAAATTGAAGTTCTCAGCCGAGGGCTCAATTTCTGCCCCACCACCAAAATGGACCCCATCGGTCTCGCGGCAGACACAGAGGAATTCATCAGGAGAATGAGGCTCCGGGAATTCTTCCACAAATCCCAAGATGTCAGCAGCGAACCCAATGAGACAATCAATGATCCGGAACAGCAGACAGAGGGATCCGCAGTGCAGCAACCGAAGAAGAAAGAGTCAAATTGGACCCCTCCGGAGGGTCGCTGCCCTAAGCTTGACATGTATGCTCAAGCTGTCAGGAGATGCATCAACGCCAGATTCATCAGCCGCACTCACAAGACAGTCCAGAATGTCACCCGAGCACAACGCAACGCCATCCACGCTCTCAAGACCAACCGCAACATCGTCATCAAACCAGCAGACAAAGGAGGTGCCATCGTCATACAGAACAGAACGGACTATTGCAAAGAAGTATACCGACAACTGGACAACCAGGAACACTACAGACAGTTACCCGCAGATCCGACCAAAGAACACACCCGCCAACTCAACAGACTGATCAAAACCTTCGATCCAGACCTTCAAAGCATCCTACATGCTCTCATCCCACGTACTCCCCGCGTGGGAGACTTCTACTGCCTCCCAAAGATACACAAAGCCAACACACCTGGACGTCCTATCGCATCAGGCAGCGGAACCCTGTGTGAGAACCTCTCTGGATATGTCGAGGGCATCCTGAAACCCATCGTACAGGGAACCCCCAGCTTCTGTCGCGACACTACAGACTTCTTACAGAAGCTCAGCACCCACGGACCAGTTGAACCAGGAACACTCCTCGCCACGATGGACGTCTCGGCACTCTACACCAGTATCCCCCACGATGACGGCATCGCTGCGACAGCCTCACTACTCAACACCAACAACAGCCAATCTCCAGACGCCATCCTACAACTCATCCACTTCATCCTTGACCACAATGTCTTCACCTTCGACAACCAGTTCTTTACCCAAACACACGGAACAGCCATGGGGACCAAATTCGCACCCCAATACGCAAACATCTTCATGCACAAGTTCGAGCAAGACTTCTTCGCTGCACAGGATCTCCAACCAACGCTATACACCAGATACATTGACGACATTTTCTTCCTATGGACCCACGGCGAAGAATCACTGAAAAGACTACACGATAACATCAACAAGTTCCATCCCACCATCAAACTCACCATGGACTACTCCTCAGAATCAGTCTCATTCCTGGACACACGAATCTCCATCAAAGACGGACACCTCAGCACTTCACTCTACCGCAAGCCCACGGACAACCTCACGATGCTTCACTTCTCCAGCTTCCACCCTAACCACGTTAAAGAAGCCATCCCCTATGGACAAGCCCTGCGAATACACAGGACCTGCTCAGACGAGGAGGAACGCAATGGACACCTACAGACACTGAAAGACGCCCTTGTAAGAACGGGATATGATGCTCGACTCGTCGATCGACAGTTCCAACGGGCCACAGCGAAAAATCGCATAGACCTCCTCAGAAGACAAACACGGGACACAACCAACAGAGTACCCTTCGTCGTCCAGTACTTCCCCGGAGCGGAGAAACTACGCCATGTTCTTCGCAGCCTTCAACATGTCATCGATGACGACGAACACCTCGCTAAGGCCATCCCCACGCCTCCACTACTCGCTTTCAAACAGCCGCCTAACCTCAAACAGACCATCGTTCGCAGCAAATTACCCAGCTTTCAGGAGAACAGCGACCACGACACCACACAACCCTGCCACAGCAACCTCTGCAAGACATGCCAGATCATCAACACAGATACCATCATCACACGTGAGGACACCACCCACCAGGTACATGGTACATACTCATGTGACTCGGCCAACGTTGCCTACCTCATACGTTGCAGGAAAGGATGCCCCAGAGCATGGTACATCGGCGAGACCATGCAGACACTGCGACAACGGATGAACGGACACCGCGCAACAATCACCAGGCAGGAGTGTTCCCTCCCAGTCGGGGAACACTTCAGCAGTCAAGGACATTCAGCCTCCGATCTTCGGGTAAGCATTCTCCAAGGTGGCCTTCGAGACACACGACAACGCAAAATCGTCAAGCAGAAACTGATAGCCAAGTTCCGCACTCATGAGGACGGCCTCAACCGAGATCTTGGGTTCATGTCACGCTACATGTAACCCCACCTGATGCAGGGTCATCCAGACTCGAGTCGACATTGGCTTGTTCTCTCTACACAGATGCGGCCGGACCTGCTGTGATTTCCAGCCAAAAAAAATGTTTTTTGTCTGTTTTTTTGTTTTTCATACAGACCCCAGCATCTGCAACATTTGACCCCTTGTGACCCCACCTCATTGTTCTTTGATGTAATGTTTTCCTGACTGACCTGTTTGGACACCATTCACACCTTTGACTGCTGTGATTATCTCTCTGCCGAGGTGCGATAAATGGCAGTTGGAAAGGTTACCTGTAAACATCTGACATGATTCTCTGACTATATAAGCTGTGTCTTTATGCATTTCTCCACTTCACCTGAAGAAGGAGCAGCGCTCCGAAAGCTTGTGATTTCAAATAAACCTGTTGGACTATAACCTGGTGTTGTGTGACTTCTTACATTTGTCCACCCCAGTCCAACTCCGGCATCTCCACACCATATCAGAAGGTGGTCACACCTATGAAGTTAATTAATTCAGATGTAGCCCATGGTCAGGGACAGGACAGTGTGACTACGAGCGAGGCAGGTACAGGGATCCAGGAGGTAGTGTTGGAGGAGCCGCAGCCCTTGCTCTTGTCCAACAGGTTCGAGGTTCTTACTCCCTGTGGGGACGGGAGCAGGGGCTGCAGGGAGGATGAGCAACCTGGCCACAGCACCGTGGAGCGGGTGGCCATTCAAGAGGGGGGAGTAAATAGAAATGTTGTAGTGGTGGGGGATAGTATTATTAGGGGGATAGATAGAGTTCTCTGCAGCCAAGAGCGAGAGTCCCGTAGGCTGTGTTGCCTACCCGGTGCCAGGGTTAAGGACATCTCCTCTGGGCTGGAAAGAAACTTGCAGTGGGAGGGGGTGGATCCAGTCGTCGTGGTCCATTGTTGGTACAAACGACATAGATAGGACTAGGAAGCCGGTTCTGTTAAAGGAGTATGAACAGCTAGGGGTCAAATTAAAAAACAGAACCTCAAGGGTAATAATCTCTGGATTATTACCTGAGCCACGAGCGAATTTGGCTAGGACAAATAAAATAAGAGAGTTAAATGCGTGACTCAAAGACTGGTGTGGGAGAAATGGGTTTTGCTTCCTGGGACACTGGCACCAGTACTGGGGCAGGAGGGAGCTGTTCCGTTGGGACGGGCTTCACTTGGCCAGTGCTGGGACTAGAGTCCTGGCGGATCATATAACTAGGGCTGTAGAGAGGGCTTTAAACTAACTAGTGGGGGGGAGGTTCCTAGAGAACAAATAATAAAAATGACAACAGAGAAGGTCATAGACTTAGGTAGCAGTGGGGAAATTAAAAACCAGAGCGTGTCAGGAAGGGGCAGAAGGTATGGAGTAAAAGGTAAAGTAATAAAAAGGGCAAAAGCAGGAACTAAGTGTCACAAAACACATTTGAAAGTTCTCTATCTGAATGCACGTAGCATTCGTAACAAAATAGAGTTAATGGCACAAATAGCTACATATGGGTATGATCTTGTGGCCATTACAGAAACATGGCTGCAGGGTGACAATGCCTGGGAATTAAACATACCAGGTTATTTAACAATCAGGAAGGACAGGCAGGAAGAAAGGGGAGGTGGGGTGGCTATGTTAATAAAGGAAGGAATCACTGTAATACAGAGAAATGATATTGGGTCAAAAGGTCAGGATAATGAAACAGTTTGGGTGGAGGTAAGGAATAATAAGGGGAAAAAAACACTAGTGGGCGTAGTCTATACTCCTCCGAACAGTGGCAACTCTGTTGGACGGAGTATCAATCAGGAAATAGTTGAGGCTTGAAATAAGGGAACATCTATAATTATGGGGGATTTTAACTATCATATTAATTGGACAAATCAAATTGGGCAGGGCTGCCTTGAGGATGAGTTCATTGAGTGTATTAGGGATGGGTTTCTTGAGCAGTATGTAACTGAACCGACCAGGGGGCAAGCAACCTTAGAGCTGGTCCTGTGTAACGAGACAGGATTAATTAAAAATGTCCTAGTAAAGGATCCCCTTGGAATGAGTGACCATGACATGGTTGAATTCCATATTCAATTAGAGGGTGAGGAGGTTGTATCTCAAACAAGCGTGCTAAGCTTGAATAAAGGAGACTATGAAGGTATGAGAGCGGAATTGAGTAAAGTGGATTGGGAAATTAGATTAAAGGGTAAGACGATACATGATCAGTGGTGTACATTTAAGGAGTTATTTTACAACTTCCAAAAAAAGTATATTCCACTGAGAAAAAAAGGGTGTAAAAGAAAAGACAGCCATCCGTGGCTAAGTAAAGAAATTAAGGATAGTATTCAACTAAAAACAAGGGCATATAAGGTAGCCAAATCTAGTGGGAGGATAGAGGATTGGGAAAACTTTAAAAGACAGCAAAAAATAACAAAAAGATTGCTTAAGAAAGGGAAGATAGACTATGAAAGTAAATTAGCAAAAAATATAAAAACAGATAGTAAGAGTTTTTATAGTTATATAAAAAGAAAAAGGGTGGCTAAAGTAAATGTTGGTCCCTTAGAGGATGAGACCGGGAAATTAATGGTGGGAAATATGGAGATGGCAAAAACACTGAATGAATATTTTGTATCAGTCTTTACAGTAGATGACACCAAGAATATCCCAACACTGGACAAGCAGGGGGCTATAGGGGGGGAGGAGATAAACACGATCAAAATCACTAAGGAAGTGGTACTCGGTAAAATAATGGGACTCAAGGCGGATAAATCGCCAGGACCTGATGGCTTACGTCCTAGGGTCTTGAGGGAAGCGGCGGTAGGGATTGTGGCTGCATTGGTAATAATCTTCCAAAACTCCCTGGACTCAGCAAAGGTCCCGGCAGACTGGAAAACTGCTAATGTAACACTCTTATTTAAAAAGGGCAGTAGACAGAAGGCTGGAAACTATAGACCGGTTAGCCTAACATCTGTGGTAGGTAAAATTTTGGAGTCCATTATTAAGGAGACAGTAACAGGACATTTGGATAATCGTAATTTAATAAGACAAAGCCAGCACAGTTTTATGAAGGGGAAGTCATGTTTGACAAATTTGCTGGAGTTCTTTGAGGAAGTAACATATAGGGTGGATAAAGGTGAACCAGTGGACGTAGTGTATTTAGACTTCCAAAAGGCATTTGACAAGGTGCCACACAAAAGATTATTGCTTAAGATAAAAAATCACGGGATTGGGGGTAATATTCTGGCATGGATAGAGGATTGGCTATCTAACAGAAGGCAGAGAGTTGGGATAAATGGTTCATTCTCAGAATGGCAATCAGTAACTAGTGGTGTTCCGCAGGGGTCAGTGCTGGGTCCCCAACTCTTTACAATCTATATTAACGATTTGGAGGAGGGGACTGAGTGTAACATATCAAAGTTTGCAGATGATACTAAGATGGGAGGGAAAGTAGTGAGTGAGGAGGACATAAAAAACCTGCAAGGGGACATAGACGGGCTAAGTAAGTGGGCAGAGATTTGGCAGATGGAATACAATACTGGAAAGTGTGAGGTTATGCACTTTGGCAGGAAAAATCGTAGAGCAAGTTATTATCTTAATGGCAAGAAACTGGAAAGTACTGAAGTACAAAGGGATCCGAGGGTCCTGGTGCACGAAACTCAAAAGGTTAGTATGCAGGTGCAGCAAGTGATTAAGAAGGCCAATGGAATGTTGGCTTTCATTGCTAGGGGGATAGAATATAAAAATAGGGAGGTATTGCTTCAGTTGTACAAGGTATTGGTGAGACCGCACCTGGAATACTGCATACAGTTTTGGTGTCCATACTTAAGAAAGGACATACTTGCTCTCGAGTCAGTACAAAGAAGGTACACTTGGTTAATCCCGGGGATGAGGGGATGGACATATGAGGAGAGGTTGAGTAGATTGGGACTCTACTCATTGGAGTTCAGAAGAATGAGAGGCGATCTTATTGAAACATATAAGATTGTGAAGGGGTTGGATCGGGTGGATGCAGGGCGGATGTTCCAGATGATGGGTGAAACTAGAACTAGGGGGCATAGTCTTAGAATAAGGGGCTGCTCTTTCAAAACTGAGATGAGGAGGAACTACTTCACTGAGGGTGGTAGGTCCATGGAATATGCTGCCCCAAAAAGCTGTTGAAGCTACATCATTACATAAATTTAAAACAGAAATAGACAGTTTCCTAGAAGAAAAGGGAATTAAGGGTTACGGGGAGCGGGCAGGAATTTGAACATGAGTCTAGGTTCGGATCGGTCATGGCCCTGTGGGTAGCGGAGCGGGCCCAGGGGCCGTGTAGCCTGATCCCGCTCCTGTTTCGTGTGTCTAATTCTGTTAGATTCAGGAGATATTCCTGTCATAGTGGATTGGCGGTTAGGATCAGATCAGCCATGATCTTATTGAATGGCGGAGCAGGCTCGAGGGGCCAATTGGCCTACTCCTGCTCCTATTTCTTATGTTCTTATGTTCATCCGCCATTTCCAGTTCTTGCTGGAAGGACGTCCTTTCACTGCTTTTGTAGACCATAAGCCACTAACGTTCGCTATGGCCAAGACTGCCGAACCGTGGTCAGCCCGACAACACCGTCAGTTAACGTTTATCTCTGAATTCACTACTGATATTCAGCACGTGGCCGGTAAAGACAACCTGGTGGCGGATTGCCTCTCTCACGCGACCGTTCAGGCAGTCCAGCTCGGCATCGACTATGCCCTCATGGCTGTGGATCAAGCCTCAGATCCAGAGGTGCAAGCTTAACGAACCAGCCCCTCTAGCCTCCAAGCGGCCGACGTCAAATTTCACGCCGCAGGCACCACGCTACTTTGTGACATCTCCGTAGGAGATCCTCGCCCTATCGTGCCGGTCGCCTGGCGCCGAAAAGTGTTTGACGCCATACACGGGTTGTCACACCCTGGCATGAAGGCCTCGCAAAGGCTGATGTCATCCAAGTTCGTTTGGCGGGGCATGCATATGGATGTCCGCGACTGGGCCAACACCTGCGTGGTCTGCCAAAAGGCCAAGGTGCAGCGTCACGTCAAAGCTCCATTGGCCACCTTCACTGTTCCGGAGCGACGGTTCGATCACGTGAATGTGGACCTGGTGTGGCCACTTCCACCTTCTCATGGGTTTACACATATCCTTACGATGGTAGACCGCACCACTAGATGGCCAGAGGCAGTTCCCTTGTCATCCACCACTTCGGCAGACGTAGCCAGGGCATTCATCTCTTGGGTCGCCCGTTTCGGGGTACCAGCGGACATCTCTTCTGATCGTGGACCGCAATTTTCCTCTGAGCTCTGGAACACAGTGGCTCAGGGGCTCAGCATCAAACTACATCGCACCACAGCCTACCATCCACAGGCGAACGGCCTGTGTGAACGGTTTCACAGGTCGCTCAAAGCCGCACTGAGGGCCAGCCTCCAAGGCGCTGGATGGGTGGACAGGCTACCATGGGTCTTGTTGGGTCTTCGCACAGCACCCAAGGAAGATCTTCGCTCGTCCTCGGCAGAGCTCGTCTATGGCCAGCCGCTACGCGTACCAGGGGATTTCCTTTCGACTCCAACAGAGCCATGGTCCACATCCAATCAACTCATCAGCCACCAGGAGGCAGCCAGGTGTTTTGCACAGTACCAACGTCGCATCACGGCTTTCAGAGCTCCCACGTCCCAGCAGAGCTGAAGAACGCCGAATATGTGTTCATCTGCCACGACGCTCATCGGGATCCGCTCAAGGCCCCTTACACTGGTCCTTTCCGCGTGCTAGAGCCGGGAGACAAAACTTTCTCGGTGGATATCGGAGGTAAACCGGACCACATTTCGGTTGACCAGTTGAAGCCGGCACACTTGGACCTTGACCGCCTGGTTGAGACCGCACAGCCATCAAAACGTGGCTGACCGCCCACAGTCATCATGCCAGATCAAGCGCAACTGCCCGCCAGCCCGCCCGCCGTCCAGCAGCTTCCACTCCAAGTGTACAGAAGTCGCTCTGACAGGCTTGTCAGGCCTCCTCGCCGTTTCACTTTTTCTGTTAAAGACAATTCTGGGGGGGGGCGCATGTGGCGGAGCCACTAAGGGACTCCGATCAAATGTATATAATTCCCTTTAACAACATGTTAGCTACAGCCTGAGTCTGTATCTTTGTATATACTGTTTGCATGTACAGAGCGCGGTCCCTTTAAGAGCGCGGGCAAACGCAATGACATCACGCCATTCATCACGTGATCCCCCACCGGCGGGAAAAACGTGATGACGTCATGACGCCAGCCACGGGACTGCCCAAGCATTCCTCGTGGAGCCTCCGAACTGACTAGACCTGTATTCATAGTTCTCTTGCAACTGTTCGTTAAACTCAATTAGTTTTACATTAAACATCGTTTGTTTGATCGCCTGAGTCGACCTCAGTCTCTTGATAGGAACTAGACATTCCTACAATGACATCATTTTTAACATATGAATAAATGTTCTGGCTTTTGTTTGCAGACCGTTGTATTTTTGAGTAGTGCCAATGGAGAGAATTTTAAACAGATGCATTTAGAGTATTGCTACCCTGGAGCAGCCATGTTGTTGTGCAATTCTGTTTATCTGAAGAAAAAAAAGTTTGAAAGGTATAATTTTCATATATATATGAATGAATGGAGGTAGATTGTGTCCTGTTGCAATTCAGGCCATCTCCAAACATTCTTTATTCATGCTGACCATAAAAGGCAGCTTCCATAAGTGGGCCCATGTGTCTTAAGAAGCGAAACTCAACTTTATATGTGAAGTGATTAGAATAGTGTGTTAATAATCCACCTATGGCATTTGATGCTAGCAGCAACTTGGTAGGCCTTCGTCAACACAAGTCAGTGCAACTGCCCGCACCCACCCCCCGCACCCCCCCACCTTGCACCCCTGGCCCTACACAAGTTCAATGGCTAATGCAATGGACAGGTCTTGCTCCTCTTGTTCAGATCACTTCCGGCACTAATGGCTTGAAATGTCACCTCTGCAGATTGGAGATGGGAACTCTCCCCTTAGTCATAGGCCTTTATTCAGAGTTGTTTTTCAGTTGCATGTTGTCTTTTGGGTTGTCAGCTTATTTGGGGCTGTGCAGCTTTTTTGATTCCTTCGTCACCGTTTCTGAGTTTTTTAGGTTGGCATATATGGATTTTAGTGGGGTGAGGTAGAGTTTGTTTTCTCAGATCCCCTACTTTTGCTGGTTGTAGTTTAAGGGTTGTGATCTACTTCATCGGCACCAGGTGGGGGACAAGTAGTAAGGACAGTTTAGGCAGGAGGGTGATGTCACTCTGTTAAGAAGATCTCCTTGATGATCTGTCTCAATATTTCTCTGGCAGCCATGACTGCGGCTGTTATGTATTGTGTGTTCTATTGTGTGTTCTCCTCCCACATGTGGTGGCGCTGTCACAGGAGATAAATGGTTGGGTGTTCTCTGTTAAGTTTAGCTCTCTTTGTTTGGAACTTGCCAGAACTTCCTTTCCTTCCAATAAAGCACTTCATGTTTGAATCTCTGAGTTCTGAGTCCTAAATTGTGTCTCGATAGAAAGGTACCAACACAACAAGTGGCAACGAGGAGCGGACAAATCTGCGTACGTTACGGGTGCAGTGAGTAAACAGAAAATTTAATTTGAAACGTGAGATGGCTACTATATTAGGAAACATCGGTGATTTTGATGAAAATGTGGAGCAATGGAGCGCTTATACAGAACGTTTTGACTATTTTGTATTGGCGAATGCGGCGGCAAATGAAAAGGTCGTGCCTACCTTTTTGAATG
The DNA here is from genome assembly GCF_052327205.1 of Somniosus microcephalus. Lineage (NCBI taxonomy): Eukaryota > Metazoa > Chordata > Chondrichthyes > Squaliformes > Somniosidae > Somniosus > Somniosus microcephalus. The sequence continues at coordinate 270,592,741 of NC_140990.1, read as the reverse complement.
TAATCGGGCCGAAGACATTCAATTTACTTCGCAGCCTCGTGCAACCAGATAAGCCAGGAACTAAAACATATAAGCAACTAGTGGAAATTCTTGGAGCACGTTTTTCACAAAAACCTCTGGTTATTGCTGAGAGATTTAGATTTCATAAACGGAATCAAGAGGAGGGGGAATCAGTGACGATGTTTATTGCTGCTTTAAAAAGGTTGTCGGAACACTGCCAGTTCAAGGAGGCGCTGAATGACACCATTAGAGACAGACTTGTGTGTGGTCTGCAAAATGCAGCCACACAGAAGAGCCTTCTTACTAAGGACAACCTTACTCTTGAAAAGGCCATTGAAGTTAGTGTCTCCATGGAGATGGCGGAAAAGGAGGCTCACCAGTTGAGTTCAACAGGGAGAGTTCACAAGGTGTCGTCTGAGCCTAAAGGTGCGCGGAACGGCACATGTTACCGTTGTGGGAAAACGGGCCATCACGCTAATGACTGCTGGTGTACGGAGCTGGAATGCCGAAATTGTGGCAAAAAGGGTCACATTGAACGCGCCTGTAGAGGTAAAAAAAGAACAGACAGAGCTGGGAAGCATGGAAGCAAAATGTCTGTATTTGGACAAGAGAGGAAAAAGAGTGTTCATTCAGTGCAGTATGATGGAACAAGCAAAATAGAGGGGAGCGACACCTCTGAGGAGGAAGAGGTGCACATACTGATGGTTGCAGGTGATTTAAATGGCTACTGGGTTTCACCACTGGTGGAGGGACAATCAGTGCGGATGGAGGTGGACACAGGCGCGGCTGTGTCCCTTGTTTCAGACACTGTCTACAACAAAATGCTAAAGCATCTTACCCTTCAGCCAACAAACATTGTGCTAAAGACGTATACCGGTGAACCTGTGGCCATGAGAGGCGTCATTGAGGTGACAGTTAAATTGAACGGACAGACTGCAAAACTGCCACTATATGTGGTAAAGGGAAATTACCCATCGCTACTGGGACGTGCGTGGCTAGAGAAAATCACGCTGGACTGGCCTGCAGTCCGCATGATGTCAAAAGGGGAGTCAGGTCTGACTGCAGTGTCAAACAAACATGCAGAACTCTTCAATGGGGAACTTGGGAGCATGAAAAAGATCAGTGTGAGACTGGACATTAAACCTGACAGCAAGCCGAAGTTTCACAAAGCCCAACCTGTACCCTATGCAATTAGGCCAAAAGTTGAGGCTAATTTGGAGGCCTTAGTCGAGAATGGAGTCCTGGAGCCTGTGAGCGTGAGCAAATGGGCCACACCCATTGTTCCTGTCATGAAAAAGGATGGATCTGTTCGAATCTGCGGGGATTTTAAAGTGACTATTAACCCGGTGCTGTCTGTGGAACAGTACCCTCTTCCCCTCATTGATGATCTTTTTACGGGCCTGGCCGGAGGGCAAAAGTTCAGCAAAATAGACTTATGCCAGGCTTACCTACAAATGCATGTCGATGACAAATCAAAGGAGCTGCTGACAATTGTGACACACAAGGGGCTATACAGGTACTGCCGCCTTCCGTTTGGAATTACGTCGGCCCCTGCTCTATTCCAAAGGGCAATGGATCAGATTTTGAGTGGACTGCCAGGAGTCCAGTGCTACCCGGACGACATCCTTGTCACTGGGACAAATGAGGAGGATCATCTTCTGAACTTGGGTGCGACACTACAACGACTGAAAGAGTACGGACTCAGAGTTCGTAAAGACAAATGTGAATTCTTTCAGTCTTCAGTTGAGTACCTGGGGCATGTGATTGACGCTACTGGCCTGCATAAGGCGCTGTCAAAGGTCAAGGCGATCGTGGAGGCCCCAGCACCCCAGAATGTGAGCCAGTTACGTTCATTTCTGGGGCTACTTAACTACTATGGGAAGTTTATTCCAGACTTAGCAACATTGCTGAAGCCGTTACATCAGTTGCTATGTCAAGGCAAAATATGGAAATGGACTGAACTGTGCAACGAAGCTTTCGCCCAAGCAAAGAAAGCATTGCTGAAATCGGAGGTCCTGACACACTTCGACCCAAAGCTACCCGTGCAGCTAGCATGTGATGCATCACCATATGGTGTGGGAGCAGTCATATCCCACATCATGCCTTCGGGTGAAGAGATACCTATCGCTTTCGCATCACCCACCTTGAACAAGGCCGAGAGTAACTATGCGCAGATCGAGCGCGAGGCCTTGGGAATCGTTTTTGGAATTCGAAAATTTCATCAGTACCTGTTTGGGAGAAGGTTCACACTCCTGACGGACCACCGTCCATTGACTTCAATCTTCGGGCCCCACACCGGAATTCCGTCTCTCGCTGCAAGCAGGATGCAAAGGTGGGCTTTACTGTTGTCAGGACACACATACGACATCAAATATCGCAAATCAGACTTGCACGGCAACGCAGACGGTCTCTCGAGGCTACCCTTGCCTGTTACTCCCCCAGAGCCTCGTCAGATAGACATCTTCTACTTTAGACAAGTGGAGGGAGCACCTGTCACTGCAGTTCAGGTGCGAAGGTACACCCGCAACGATCCAGTCCTGTCTGAGGTAATGGACGATGTAATTCGAGGGAGAGCTATAGGAGATTCTCCTAGTTTGAAATCTTACGTTTCAAAAAGAAATGAGCTCTCCGTCCAGGCAGGTTGTCTTCTTTGGGGACGCCGTGTCATCATTCCGCCACCTCTGAGGGAACCTATACTGCAACAACTTCATACAGGCCACAGTGGGATGGTTCGGATGAAGGAAATGGCAAGAAACTACTTCATTGAGGAGAAAGCCAAAACATGTTCCCCATGTCAAAGGGTCCGGAATGTTCCACAGCTGGCAACCCTACACCCCTGGGATTGGCCTGCAGAAGTGTGGCAGCGAGTACATGTGGACTTCGCCGGTCCTTTCGAAGAGAAGATATTTATGGTGGTTGTGGACGCTCGTAGCAAGTGGCCGGAGGTCGCTGTGATGAGGTCTACCACGGCAGAGAAAACAATTGAGAAACTTGGTGAGATGTTCAGCCGTTATGGCTCACCAGAACAACTCGTATGTGACAACGGTCCACAATTTGTATCACAGGAGTTTGCAACCTTCCTGCATGTGAATGGTGTCCAACACATCAGGTCTGCGCCCTATCATCCCTCTACTAACGGCCAGGCAGAAAGGTTTGTGCAAACTTTGAAGCACGCCTTGAAGGCATCGCAAGGTCAGGGCTCAATCCACCAACGTCTGAACAGCTTCCTGTTGTCCTACAGGAACGAGCCGCATGCCACAACCAAAACTTCCCCTGCTTCGCTCATGATGAAGAGGCAGTTGCGGACAAGTTTTGAATTACTCAAACCTCCAAGGGCAGAACAGGTTGTCCATTGTCAACAACAAGCTCAAGTTGAAAAGAGAGAGAAAAGAGCCAAGGAGAGACGGTTTCACCCTGGAGAGCACGTCCTAGCTCGAAACTACAACACTGGACCGAAATGGGTTCCTGCTACGGTGATCGCACAGACGGGCCCTGTGTCTTACACGGTTGAGACTGCTGAGGACGTCGTCGGGAGAAGACACACAGATCAACTGTTGCTAGGAGCAGAGACAGCCACAGAGGCTCCAATGGCTGGTTGGCCTGAACTGTTTCCGGATTGTGGTGTATGTAACCTGTACCACCTTAAGAGACTACCTTAAGAGATGGACTACTTTCTCTTGGCTACTGTATATTGTAGTACCGGTGGTGACCACACCGGTATATAAACTCTGTGTAGTAATTTGCTAAGCAGTTCAGCCCTGACCTTCGATTAGTAAAGACCTGTTTAAGTTATTCTTGTTGTCAGTGTCCAGTGATTTAGAATAAGCATATCTGGGACACTCAGACCCAACACGGATGATACCGCAAACCAGCATCCTTTGCCACAGTGCTCTTCTCCAACACAGGAAGTCAAAGAGACTGTTCCACCTGTGCAAACTCCTGACTTTCGACTGACACAGGCACCTTCTCCATCCAGGCCTGTGTCAATGCCTAGTGCTGTGGAAGCCAGCGATGACCGCCGGTATCCTGTCAGAGAGCGGCGGCCTCCAAGACGCTTGGATCTGTAGGCTTAGTGACTTACCCACAAGACTGGGGCAGAATAAACCCCAGGGTAAAGTCAGGGTTTGAGGCAGTCTACCTCTACCCTAGGTTCGTTGAGTGCATTGAAAGTAACTTACCTGTTGAGGAATAATGTGGACCTTCCATTTAAGAGGAGAGGAAATGTTATGTATTGTGTGTTCTATTGTGTGTTCTCCTCCCACCTGTGGTGGCGCTGTCACAGGAGATAAATGGTTGGGTGTTCTCTGTTAAGTTTAGCTCTCTTTGTTCGGAATTTGCCAGAACTTCCTTTCCTTCCAATAAAGCACTTCATGTTTGAATCTCTGAGTTCTGAGTCCTAAATTGCGTCTAGGTAGAAAGGTACCGACACAACAGCGGCCTCCTCTGATTCCAGCTCTTCTTGCTTAATGGCTCAGTATCCTTCCTCCACACCTGACTGGCCTTCTTCTCCTACTACCTCCATTCCAGGACCTTTTTGAAGGGTGAAATTGTGGTGCATGCCACCACATTATGCTAGACCCTGCCTGGAGTATATTGCATGCTGCTTCAGGTACGTGAAGTGACCCATATACGCCAATCATAGAAACATAGAAGATAGGAGCAGGAGTAGGCCATTCGGCCCCTCAAGCCTGCTCCGCCATTCAATGAGATCATGGCTGATCATCCAATTTCAGTACCCTGTCCCTGCCTTCTCCCCATATCCCTTGATCCCTTTAGCCTTAAGAAATATATCCAACTCCTTCTTGAATATATTTAATGAGTTGGCCTCCACGGCCTTCTGTGGTAGAGAATTCCACAGGTTCACCACTCTCTGGGTGAAGAAATTCCTCCTCATCTCTGTCCTAAATGGCTTACTCCTTATCCTTAGACTGTGACCCCTGGTTGTGGACTCCCCGGCGATCGGGAACATCCTTCCTGCATCCAGTCTGTCCAGTCCTGTTAGAATTTTATAAGTTTCAATGAGATCCCCTCTCATTCTTCTAAACTCCAGCGAGTATAAGCCCAATCGACCCAATGTCTCCTCATACGCCATTCCTGCCATCCCAGGTATCAGTCTGGTGAATCTTCGCTGCACTCCCTCCATGGCAAGGACATCCTTCCTCAGATAAGGCGACCAAAACTGCACACAATACTCAAGGTGTGGTCTCACCAAGGCCCTGTACAACTGCAGCAAGACATCCTTGTTCTTGTACTCAAACCCTCTCGCTATGAAGGCCAACATACCATTTGCCTTCTTAACTGCCTGCTGCACCTGCATGCTTACCTTCAGTGACTGGTGCACAAGGACACCCAGGTCTCATTGCACTTCCCCTTCTCCCAATCTACTGCCATTCAGATAATAATCTGCCTTCTTGTTTTTGCCACCAAAGTGGATAACCTCGCATTTATCCACATTATACTGCATCTGCCATGCTTCTGCCCAGTCACCCAACCTGTCCAAATCATACTGGAGTTTCTCGGCATCCTCCTCACAGCACACACGCCCACCCAGCTTTGTGTCATCTGCAAACTTGGAGATATTACATCTAGTTCCCTCGTTTGGATCATTAATATATATTGTGAACAGCTGGGGTCCTAGGACCGATCCCTGCGGTACCCCACTAGTCACTGCCTGCCACTCGGAAAAAGAGCCGTTTATTCCAACTCTTTGCTTCCTGTCTGCCAACCAGTTTTTTATCCAAGTCAGTACCTTGCCCCTAATCCCATGTGCCTTAACTTTACACTCTGCTTGGTGACTAGATGTGCCTCATTGAACTGATGTTCTGCTGCAGAGGTGGGCACTCACAATGGCGTTATCAGGCATGGAAGTAAAGCCACCAGACATTTGCTTTTCTTGTGCAAAAATTTTGTGTACACTAGACTGCTGTAAGATAGAGTTATCATTACAGCAACCAGTATTTTGAGTGCTTACATGGAGGATTCATTGCGATTGGCTGCATACTAGTGGCGGGATTTATAATAAAGGAGAAAGATTTAAAATTTCAGTGTGCTAAAGGGCAAAAAGCCAATGAAGGTCTGTGAGCACAGGTATGATGGATGAGTGAGTCTAAGTGTATCTTAGTTTGGTGTCGGATTTGGGCAAAAGCTCTAGTCAAGTTGAGACTTGTGTGCAGTGGAGCTCCACACTTCCCCAGATTGTCCTTAACATTGTTACATATTTTAAACAACAACAACTTGCATTTACATAAACCCTTTAACATAGAAAAATATCTGTAATTTAAAAAAAAAACTAGATAAGGAGATATTAGGATGGGTGTGCAAAAGCTTGGTCAAAGAGCTGGGTTTTAAGGAAGGTCTTAAAGGAGGAGAGGGAGATGTAGAAGTGGAGGGGTTTTGGGAGGGAATTCTAGAATGTGGGACCTAGGCGGCTGAAGGCACGGCCGAAAAAGGAGGCGCAAGGTAGGGAGGATTCATAACAGGCCAGAATGAGAGGATTGGAGAATTTGGGGTGGAGGATTGCAGGAGTGGTGAAGGTTGCAGAGATAGTGAAGGAGAGAGAGAAGCCATGAAGGGATCTAAATACAAGGATGAGTATTTTAAATTAGAGGTGTTAGCAGATCAGGAGCCAAGGTGGATAACTGAGGATAGGGGTGATGGGGGAGTGAGATTTGGTGCAGGATAAAATTAAAGCAGCTGTATTTTTGGAGTTTATGGAGGGTGGGCAATGGGAGGTTGGCTAGAAGTGCATTAGAATATTTGAGTCTGGAAAAACATGTATGAGGGTTTCAGGGGCAGATGGGCTGAGGTTGTGGTGGAGGTGGGTGAGGTTATGGAGCTGGAATTAGGTGTTATTTGTGATGGAGAGGATATGGGGGCAGAATATCAGTACAGGTAGAATATGATGCTTGTTATAAATCTCATCATCAAGAAACTACTTATGAAATAACGCTGGACGACCAGCTGGTGGCACCGTCCAAGGAGTATAAATACTCGGGCGTGGGCCCCAGCTTTCCAGGGACATTTTGTAAGACAAGGAGCTAGTGAAATACAACTAGACTTCCATGTTCTGAAACAAGTTGATTAAAGCCTTGCTTTATGCTCAAACCAAGTGCGTAGTGAGTTTTATTACATCAATTTAATCAACTTGATATCGACTCCACGCTTTGGGTGATTTCAGGAACAGCCAGCTACGACTTGAACCGTAGAAGGGAACTCAGACAAGTAATCGATCCATCATGGAGAAACTACTCAGCCCCGCCTGTAGTGATCAATAACATGTCATTCTGTGGTGGACACTAGGTGGAGCAGTAGAGCTGTATATAGCTGTAGGTATAAGACTACACTACCCATGAGGCTAGGCTACCCACAAGGCAGCAGTCAAGATGGAAGCCTCTACAAGATGCTGTACCTAGTCCACATGGCTCAATAAAGTAACTAGCAAAAGCTAACTGTGTTCATAATAAGAATGTCTAGTTATTAATGAACATAACACCGCCCGTCTCGACCTGGACCCGAATTCACTTACAGCTGCTAAGGTATGGAAACACTGGTATTGTACTTTCAGCAGCAACTTCCTCAGAGTGTGTGGTGAAAATGTTCCTGATAAATTAGAGATACTTGCGAATTATGTATCCCCTCATGTGTTTGATTATATCGAAGACTGTGTAGATTATGACGCCGCTATCCAAATACTACAGCAGCTATATATCAAGTCCCCAAATGAAATTTTTGCTCGGCATCTACTGGCCACAACTCGACAACAACCCGGGGAATCACTTGACGAATTCCTTCAGAAACTTCGCAGGCTCAGCAAGGATTGTAATCTTAAAGCTGTTACAGCTGAGCAGTACCAGGAGGAGTTAATTTGTGATTCCGTTATTAATGGAATTGTGTCTCCCTTCATACGTCAGTGTCTGTTGGAGAATAAAACCCTCAAGTTACAGGTTGCCTATGACCAGGCATGTTCTCTGGACTTAGCAAAGAGGAATGCAGATATCTATCTTTCACCACGTGCATGGGCTGCTGCTATCACTTTTAGTGACTCCTTTGATAGGCCTCGGGCGGAAGCCCTCACAGGTGATGACTCCAACCTGGCTGTTGGCAACCCTACCCTAGAAACCTACACTGATGACGACCCCGCCCTAGCGGCATCTTGGCAATCCGGAAGGAAGTGTTTCTTCTGTGGAAGTGCATTCCATTATAGGAAATTTTGTCCTGCTCGCAACACAACCTGCAATCATTGCAGCAAGAAAGGACACTTTTCTAAGGTATGCCAGTCAAGAGCCATTGTTAGTAAGAAAGGCCACTTTTCTAAGGTATACCGGTCGAGAGCTCCTGTTAGTTTTGCAGCTACTATCTATAAAACTGCTCCTCCCCCAAGAGCCACTACTAAGGTTACAGCTGCAATCTATGAAACTGCTCCTCCCCCAAGAACTACTACTAAGGTTACAGCTGTCGAGGGTAAAACTGCCTCTCCTCCCGTCACAGCTGTTTTTCCCCAAAGTCTGTCCCATGCAGCCACGAATGTTTCGGTAAATGGACACATTTTGAGTGCACTAATCGACTCATGCAGCTCTGACAGCTTCATTAGTGAGCGGGCTGTCAGTAAGCTAAAACTGCGTATTTACCCCTCGGACAGGGAAATTGCAATGGCTCTGACGACACTGACCACCAATTCTTCTGGCTTTTGTCTTGTCGACCTTATCCTCAATGGCCGCACTTATTTCTCCACCCAGCTCGGGGTGCTCAAGAACCTATGCAGTGATGTGCTCCTGGGACAGGATTTCCAGAAACAACACAAAAGACTCACTTTCGAGTTTGGAGTGTCAAAGCCAGAGCTTACTATTTCCAAAGTACTGTTTTGTGCACTTTCGGCGGCTTCGCTCGACGAGCCCTCCTTGTTTGCCAATCTTTCCCCCGATGTAAGCCCATAGTCATTAAATCACGACGTTTCAGCCAAGATGATCGAGCCTTTATCGAGGCAGAAATCTCTTGCCTTCTAGCTGACGGTATCATTGAGCCATGTTCATCTTCCTGGCAGGCTCAAGTCGTCATTGTTAAAAATCCTCTGAAGCAACACAAGAAACGTCTTTGCATCGATTACTCGCAAACTATTAACCAGTATACTGACCTGGATGCCTACCCACTACCACGCATCGATGACATGGTCAATAACCTTGCAAACTACAAGGTATTTTCAACTTTTGATTTAAAGAGCACATATCATCAGGTACCGTTAAAGGACTCCGACAAAAAGTTTACAGCCTTTGAGGCCAATGGTCGGCTTTACCAGTTTTGTCGCCTTCCATTTGGGGTCACCAATGGGGTGGCCATCTTTCAACGGGCAATGGATAGCCTAGTCAAACAGGAGAACTTAACGGATACTTTTCCATATCTGGATAATATCACCATTGCTGGTCATGACCAGAAGGAACATGATGCCAACCTCCAGAAATTTTTTGACGTTCTCCGTCGTCGCAACTTAACCTTAAATGAGTCCAAATCTGTGAAATCAATACCATCAGTCAACATCCTTGGCTACTGGGTGGGCAACGGTGTCATCAAACCGGATCTGGAGCGACTTTGTCCGCTTCAGGAGCTCCCTCCCCCGACGAATCTCGGCTCTCTTCGTCGGGCACTCGGCATGTTTGCCTATTATGCGAAATGGATACCCCACTTCTCCAACAAGATCCAGCCCCTGCTTCACGCTAAGTCATTTCCATTGGAGGCAACGGTTATTTCAGCTTTCAACCTCCTCAAGCGACAACTGGAAAAAACCACGCTTCATTACATTGATGAAAATCTTCCTTTCGTGGTCGAGTGCGATGCATCGGATGTGGCGATCTCTGCTACCTTGAATCAAGGTGGTCGACCTGTTTCTGTCCAGAACTTTGCAGGGTAGCGAGCTCCATTATCCTCCTGTCGAGAAGGAGGCTACGGCCATCATCGAAGCGGTACATAAATGGAGTCATTTTCTCGCTCATCGCCATTTCACACTTATAACCGATCAGCGCTCCGTGGCCTTTATGCTGGATAACCGGAAACGCACTAAGATCAAGAATAACAAAATACAACTCTGGAGGATGGAATTGGCTGCCTTTGGATACACCATACATTATCGACCCGGCAAAGAGAATGTGGCCCCGGATACCCTCATGCGGGCATTCTGCTATTCTATGTCAACTTCGACTCTGGCGGATCTTCATACTGACTTATGCCATCCTGGCGTTACCCGTATGTTGCACTTTGTGCGATCTAAAAATCTCCCATTTTCTACGGAAGATGTGAAAAGAACGTGCTCCTCCTGTAAAATTTGTGCGGAGTTAAAACCGCAATTCTTCCATCCATCGGATGGCTCGCTCATACACGCTATGCAGCCTATGCAGCGACTCAGCATTGACTTTAAAGGGCCATTGCCTTCCTCAATGCGGAACACCTACTTACTGACTATGGTGGATGAATATTCACGCTTTCCCTTTGCTTTCTCCTGTCCCAATATGCTTACTTCCACAGTGATCAAATGCCTTGATCAAGTCTTTTCCCTTTGCGGTACGGCCAATTTCATCCACTCTGATCAGGGTCCCTCCTTCATGTCAAGCAAACTCAAAAGTTATCTCTCCCAACGGGGAATCGCCACAAGTAAAACGACACCATACCATCCCATTGGTAACGGACAGGTTGAGAGATACAACGCTATCATTTGGAACGCTGTTTGTCTTGCGCTGAGGTCACACAATCTACCAGACCAGCAGTGGGAAACTATGCTCCCTGACGCGTTGCATTCCATCAGGTCTCTCCTTTCTACTTTTATCAATGTCACACCTCACGAGCGATTCTTCAGCTTCCAGCGTCGCTCCACCCATGGGACGTCTCTACCGTCATGGTTGGCAGCTGCTGGCCCCGTGCTGCTCCGAAGATTCGTCCGATCATCGAAAACCGATCCTCTAGTTGACAAGGTAGAACTTATGGATGTCAACCCCACATATGCACACAGGCAGTACCCAGATGGCCGGGAGTCCACCGTTTTGCTCCGGGACCTGGCTCCCTGTCCGGCCGGTTCCGCGGACCCAACTGATGGAGGGACCCGCGGGGATGAGGCCGACACTCTGTGCTCCCCCGAGGATGATGCCCTACCTGGGACATCGAGGGGTCTGCTGGCTGCCCCACCAGATCCGCTCCCCGTGGGATGGCCTCCCCGGGCCTGGACGCCGGTCAATCCCCGGCTAACCTGTTATGTTCATTAATAAACATTCTTATTATGAACACAGCTAGCTTCTAGCTAGACATTTATTCAGTACACGTTCTCTAGGTACAGCATCTGTAGAGATTCCGCATGTGTGCTTCTGTGTGCAGGCTTCCATCTTGACTGCTGCCTTGTGGGTAGCCTAGTGCATCCTGGGTAGCCCACTCTTATATACATACAGCACCACCTAGTGTACCATTCCAGAATGACAGGTTACTGATCATTACATCCCCCTTTCTTTGAGGTTAAACAAAATCAGTATCAATCAATATCAAGCAATAACAACATAAACATCTTCAACAGTCAATACATTTTCAATGTAGTTTTCTTTGTACTCAAAGATTAAGTCTATCAGGCTTTTTTACTTCACGTGTGGACCTTCTCAGCACAGGTAAGTCTGATGTGTTTTCATGAGATTGTTCTGGTGGTGAGTGACAAGATTCAGTTGCGGCATTGTCATCAATCTGCTCTTGGATAGCTTCTTGTGTTTTCAGGAGGGAACGGCGGTTCCTCCTGAGAATCTGTCCTTCCTCAGTTCTAACAGTGTAAGACCTTGGTCATACTTCCTCAAGAACTGTAGCTTTCCTGTTCCATGCATCTGGATCCTCAATCCTGACAACATCATCTCTTGTCAATGGTTTTAGAGTTTTGGATGACTTGTCATAGTATGATTTCTGTTTCAGCTTTAACAGTTGAAGTCTCTGTCTCAGTTCCTTATTTTGCTGTTCTTTTGCACAGCAGGGTAGCGTGGTGCGCAACTTGCGACCCATTAGTAGTTCAGCAGGTGAAGAACCAGTCTAAAGGTGAGGCTCGGTAGCTCAGCAGGGCGAGATAAGGATCAGACTTGCTTTCTGTCGCTTTCTTCAGTAGCTGCTTGAGAACTTGAACACCTTTCTCTGCCTTACCATTTGACTGAGCATACAAAGGACTGGATGTGATGTGCTGAAAGTCATAATGTGCTGCAAACTGTTGCCACTCCTTACAGTTGAAGCACGGACCATTGTCGCTAACGGCAATCCTGGGAATTCCATGTCTGGCGAAGATGGATTTCACATGCATTATGACACGGCTTGCTGTGGTGCTTGAGAGCAGCGCCATCTCAGGATAGTTAGAATAGTAGTCAATCACTATTAGATATTCTTTACCATTCAAATGAAAGAGGTCCATACCAACCTTTTGCCATGGTGCTGTTGGTATGTTAGCTACTATCATTGGTTCCTTTTTTTGTTTGTTTTGGTGTTTCTGACATGTCTCACATTTGCCTATCATGTTCTCAATGTCCTTATTTATGCCAGGCCAATAAACAGTGTCTCTTGCTCTCCTTTTGCATTTTTCAATTTCGAGGTGTCCCTCATGAACCCTTTTGAGCATGTCTTGACGTAGAGCCTGTGGAATTACTATTCTGTTCTGTTTTAGTAATAGTCCACTTGCGACACTCAATTCTGACCTTATGTGAAAGTATTTTGGACAGGAACCTTTTGGCCAACCATGATGAATGTTCTCTATTACTGTTTGTAACACTGTATCTTTTACTGTTTCTTCTGCTATTTGCTTTGATTTTGTGTCTGACACGGGCAGCGCAGCAGTGACCATACTCACATGAACATCCACGTCTTCTTCAGTAGAGCTCACTTGACTCATTGTGGGTGCTCGCGATAGTGCATCTGCTAACACTATGTATTTGCCTGGTGTGTAGATCAGTTCAAAGTCATATCTTTGCAGCTTCATCATGAGTCATTGAATCCTTGGAGACATCTCATTCAGGTTCTTTTTTATGATGGCAACCAGTGGGCTGTGGTCTGTCTCAACTGTGAAGGTGGGAAGTCCATATATGTAGCCATGGAACTTTTCTAATCCAACTACCAAGCCTAGACATTCCTTTTCAATCTGGGCGTATCGACACTCAGTATCAGTCATAGACCTGGAGGCATAGGCAACAGGCTTCCAATCTTCACCCTCTGCTTGTAGCAAGACCGCGCCTAGGCCATCCTTTGATGCATCCGTTGACACTTTGATTCTCTTTGTTGGGTCAAAGAAGGTGAGTACAGGTGTGGTTGTCAGCACTGTTTTGAGGTTCAGCCACTCTTGTTCATGTCTTTCTGTCCATGCGAACTCATTTGTTTTATGTAGCAGGTCTCACAGACAGGTTGTCTTGGCTGACAAGTTAGGAATGAACTTTCCAATGAAGTTTATCATCCCCATGATGCGTAGCACTCCTTTTTTATCAGTGGGTCGGGGCATTTTGAGTATGGCGTTTACTTTTTCCATATCTGGCTCTATTCCTTTACCAGATAGAATATCTCCTAGGAAAGTGACTTCCTGGATGCCAAACTGACACTTGGCTTTGTTGAGCTTCAGTCCATTCCGGCGTATGCTCTGTAGCACTTTAGTCAGTCGCTCATTGTGTTCTTTCAGTGTGGAGCCCCAGATGATGATATCATCAACATAGACCCGAACTCCTTCCAGACCTTCAATTATGTGTTCCATCGCTCTATGAAAGATTTCAGATGCAGATATTATCCCGAAAGGCATTCTGAGGAAACAATACCTGCCAAATGGTGTGTTGAAGGTACAGTATTTGGTGCTCTCTTCATCCAGTTTTAGTTGTCAAAATCCTTGTGAGGCATCGAGCTTTGTAAAGTATCTGGCACCTGACATTTCACTGGTGATTTCTTCTCGCTTGGGAATCTGGTAGTGTTCACGTTTTATGCTTGCATTTAAGTCCTTTGGATCCATGCATATTCTTAGATCATTGTTCTTTTTCTTTACATATACCATGGAGTTAACCCAGTCTGTTGGCTCTTCGACTTTCCTGATGACTCCTAGTGTGGTCATTCTGTCCAGTTCTTTCTTGAGCCGGTCACGCAGGGGTGCTGGAACTCTTCGTGGAGCATGTACCACTGGCTGAGCATCCTCCTTTAGCTGGATCTTGTAAGTGAATGGTAGAACTCCAAATCCTTTGAACACATCCTGGAAATTACTCACTACAGAATCCACTGAGTCATCTGGTCTGCTTATGGCACAGTTTATACGAAGCCAGTTCTGCGCCTGTGGGGACCCGCACCGGGAGTCACGATCTCCCCAGCCTCCCTCGGGTCGATCAGAGCAACACGGGCCCTGTCGATCCACCGGTACGGATCAAGCGGCCCAGGGACCAAGACACGGTCCGGGGAGACGTGCCTTCTGGCCATAAACAAATATCTAAAAGACTGCGGCTATTCGTGGTCCGCCTAATCCGTTAAGAGGAAGTCACCGGACTTCCAAATCTTTTAGGCAGGAAGAATGTTATAAATCTCATCATCAAGAAACTACTTATGAAATAACGCTGGAAGGCCAGCTGGTGGCGCCGTCCAAGGAGTATAAATACTCGGGCGTGGGCCCCAGCTTGCCAGGGACATTTTGTAAGACAAGGAGCTAGTGAAATACAACTGGACTTCCATGTTCTGAAACAAGTTGATTAAAGCCTTGCTTTATGCTCAAACCAAGTGCGTAGTGAGTTTTATTACGTCAATGCTGAGATTGTGAACAGTCTGGTTCACAAGTAACAGTCGTAACCTTTATCACTGCTGGCAGAGCTGTGCCTGTCTTGGAGATAGTTTGCAGGTCTTCCAGTAGGAGGTGAATTCCCTGATGTACCTCAATCTCCTGAGACATAGCTCCTCTGACATTTCCATCAAACTATGTCTGGACCTGGACACAAGTGCCCTTGAATTGGCATGCATGCATGCTGCACCCTCCTGTGATGCAGACACACCTGTCTCTGCTCCTACTGGTACAATTTCTCCTCATCCTTCTTTTCATGAAGAGCCAGTGGAATCTTCAAAAAGGTCAACAAACTCAGATCCAAGGTCAAAGAGTACACACCTTTAAATTTTTCCGATAGCAGGCCTGCCCTCTGCTCCAACTTTTTATTGACACATGAAAATCATGTGGTACCAATGACATGACATTTCAGAGCCCCAAAGGATATGCCCCACAAAACGCTCCAAATACATATTGCATTGAAGCTTATCCATGGAGCAGCACAAGCTTCCATTGCCTCAGCGGAAATCCTGGGGCAAGCATAAAACTGGCACAAGGACAAATTCACAGTTTTCCATCTCCTCTGCACCCGGCACCTGGAGCAGAATTTTAGCCTCTTCATCACCACAGAACCTTAAGTGCAAATGATAAATTACAATGCAAGTTTTTAAAAATAATTTTCCCCCAATAACGTTAACTGGCAAGTGTTTGGTCTGATTTATGAAGAAAGGATTATGACTTAAACTCCAGCATGTGAAACATAGCGATAAGAGACTGATCTATATCTGTGCACAAGGACATCCATAGGACAGCAGGAACATGCTTATGAGCTATGAAGACAGCAACATGCTGACAAGTTCTGGCAACAGCCCAACACTCTTCAAGGGCTATGGTAAATACCAGGCGCATACTGAATGAAATATTCAGTTGTTCCAGGTTCAGTTGTGCATAGTAAATAGTATCCATTTCCTGTTCACCGAGACTATACTGGACATGTATCAATAAGCCACTTCAAATTCCTGTCATTATTTCTGGCAGCTACTTTCAATCCTCTAGGAATTTCCAATAAAATAGAAGAACACACTACTCAAACATTCTGAGAAAGCCAACAGCAGGATTGTCTTTATGCTCGTTGGGGTAGAATCCTTAAGCTTTCTGTAGTAGTGAATGCATTGTTAATGTGTTTCTCCCATCACTGTACAGAGAATGTTATATATAGATCTAGAAGACTGTGTAAGTGGACGATTTTTCTGTATTCAATAAATCCAGTGGTTGTACTAGGGCTAAAAGGCCGAGAGGATTTTGTTGTTATCTGGTAAACTGTCTAACAAGAGGTTATCAGATTTGGAAAGTTAGTATTCTATAATGCACTGATTATGCCCTTATGGGTTGTCATTTATTTGCCAATACATGTTACATAGAATTTACAGCACAGAAACAGGCCATTAGACCCAATTGGTCTATTCCAGTGCTTATGCTCCACACGAGTCTCCTCTTACCTTACTTTAGCTCACCTTTACCAACTTATCTTTCTATTCCTTTCTTCTTCATGTAATAACTTATTTTATTCTCTATTCTCTGAAATCTGATCCAGCCAAGAATATTCTAAAACAACTGCTAAGGGGTATGCAACTGCAGCTGGATGCATATGGTATTTTAATTTACTTTGCTCCTTGTGCAGACGCACGTAGATTCCATTTGGCACCACCACATAACCATTGTTGAGATTGAAAACTGTATTTGGAAATGTAAACACAAACCTATATCCTACTATAAAATGCATAATGAACCTCCAACCTGCTGCTGGACATTTTACAAGTTGAATTTCTCTAAAAGGTACAACAACAAAGTAATAAATATATAGATTCAAAATGACAATACATTAATTATGGGGCCAAGATAATGTATCAATGTAAGTCTCACCAAGAAAGAAATTGCATTTATTTAATGGCTTGGCATGTCCCCAAATGACCCAAAGTGCATCTTATCAAATGAATTACCTTTGAAATGCAGCAAATACAGCAGCCAATTAATGCACAGCAAAATCCCACTCAACAGCAGATGGGCCTCGGTTTCATGTCCCATTCTCCAACAGTGTAGGCCAACGGTTGCAGAAAGGTTGAGGAGGATGAAGCGAGATAATGCATCATGGGCACAGTCATGGAGAATGTTATTTGTGACTTTGATTTGCACCATTTCAGTGCTCTGGCAACAGTGGAAACCTGATTAGACAGGTTCAAACATGGAGTTGCTGGAAAAATGGGAGGCAACAACTCATTCAAGGATTTTGCAGAGGAAAGGAAGGTTGGAGATGAGGTAAAAACAGAAAATGCTGGAGATACTCAGCAGGTCAGGCAGCATCTGTGAAGAGAGAAACAGAGTTAACATTTCAAGTCGATGACCTTTCGTCAGAACTGGAAAAAAGCAGGATATGGAACAGATTTTTAAGCAAGTGTAGGGGCTGGGAAAGGGGGAAGGGGATTAAAGAACAAAAGGGAAGCTCTGTGATAGGATAGAAGGCTAAGAGACATTAAGAGATATTCAAGGCAAAAGGAGATGGTAATGGGATAGGTTAAGAAACAAAGGATGGCTCTAGATGAAGTGTGAATTGAGCTGGCAGAATGAAAGACAGCTGCCATGTGGGAGAGAAGAAAAAAAGACACAGACAAAAAGTGTGGATGAAAAATATATATATGATAGGGGCCGAGGTTATGATCTGAAATTATTGAACTCTGTGTTGAGTCCAGATGGCTGTAAAGTGCCTAATCGAAAGATGAGGTGCTGTTCCTCGAGCTTACGCTGAGCTTCAGTGGAACAGTGCAAGAGGCTGAGGACGGTGAGGTCTGAGTGGGAGTGGTGCGAAGAATTAAAGTGACAGGCGACTCGAAGCTCAGGGTCCCCTTTACGGACTGAACGGAAGTGTTCCGCAAAGCGGTCACCCAATCTGTGTTTGGTCTCCCCAATGTAGAGGAGACCGCATTGTGAGCAGCGAATACAGTATACTAAATTGCAAGAAGTACAAGTAAATCACTGTTTCACCTGGAAGGGGTGTTTGGGGCCCTGGACAGTGGGAAGGGGGGAGGTATAAGGGCAGGTGTTGCATCTCCTGCGCTTGCACGGGAAGGTGCCGGGCGAAGGGGAAGGGGTGCTGGTGGTGATAGAGGAGTGGACCAGGGTGTCGTGGTGGGAGCGGTCCCTTCGGAATGCTGAAAGAGGAGGTGAGGGGAAGGTGTGTTTGGTGGTGGGATCACGCTGGAGATGAGGTAGTTGTTTGTAAGGACAGAGGGGCTGAGGGTGGCAATGATGGTTGTTTTGAAAGTATGGGGAACAGTACCAGGGAAAAGAGGCAACCTTTAACCATACCATCTAGCATGGGGACTAGGCTGGAAAGTTTGGCCGTCAGCAGTTTAGTGGGAATGGGGTCAAGGGAGCAGGAGGTGCATCTTATGGACAAGATGAAACCATGGAATTAAAGGGGCACCGTGGATATGAAATTGGTTAAGAATCTGAAAGCAGAGAGCAGTGGTGAACAGTTGTTTATCAGACTGGAGGTATGTATAGAGTGGTGTCCCCCCAGGGGTCACTATTAGGACCGCTGCTCTTTCTGATCTATATTAATGACCTAGACGTGGGTGAAGGGGAAATGATTTCAAAGTTTGCAGATGACACACAGCTTGGAAATGTAGTAAATAGTGAGGAGGATAGCAGCAGACTTCAGGAGGGCATAGGCAGACTGGTAAAATGGGCAGATGCACAGCAGATGAAATTTAATGCAGAGAAGTGTGAAGTGATGCATTTTGGAAGGTAAAATGAGGAGAGGTAGTATAAATTTAATGGTACAATTTTAAAGGGGGTGCAGGAACAGACAGTCCTGAGGGTTCACATACACAAATCTTTGAAGGTGGCAGAACAAGTTGTTAAGGCTGTTAAAGAAGCATATGGGATCCTTGGCTTTATAAATAGAGGCATAGAGTACAAAAGCAATGAAGTTATGGTAAACCTTTATAAATCACTGGTTAGGCCTCAGATACAGTATTGTGTTCAATTTTGAACACCACATCTGGAACAATGTTAAGGCCTTGGAGAGGGTGCAGAGGAGATTTACCAAAGTGGTACTAGGGATGAGGTACTTCAGTTATGTGGAGAAGCTGGGATTGTTCTCCTTAGAGCAGAGAAGGTTAAGGGTGGTTTAGTAAAGGTATTCAATATTATGAGGGGTTTTGGAGGGATATGGAGAAACTGTCAGGAGGGTCGATAACCAAAGGACACAGGTTTAAGATAATTGGCAAAAAAGCCAGGGTGGAGATAAGGAGAATTTTTTTTCATAACGAGTTATTATGATTTGGAATGCAATGCCTGAAAGGGTGGTGGAAGCAGATTCAGTAGTAACTTTCAAAAGAGAATTGTATATATACTTGAAAAGAAGAAAGTTGTATGGCTATGGGGAAAAAGCAAGTAACTGGGACTAATTGGCTAGCTCTTCAAAGAGCCGGCATAGACACGAAGCATCAAATTACCTCCTCTTTGCTGTTTGATTCTATGATTCTATGAGCTTGGAGAGGGCTTGAGGGGAGATAGGAGAGAAACTAGTGAAGGATGGAGGATGAGGGCTAGGACAGGGGGAGCCTGTAGGAAGGTTTGGCTTGATGGACAAGAAGAAGGGGGAAGCAGCAGAAGGCAGCTGATTGAATGGCCTTAGTGACAAAGAAGTCCTTAAGTTCCTCGCACTTGTGTTGCAAATGAAGGTGGAAGGGCCTGGGGAGAAGGGCTCAAGGAGATGGTTGATAGTGGAGTAAAGGAGCCAGGGTTATCTTTGCTTTCCAGGATGAGTGGCAGAGCAGAGCCATGGCAGCTATGGCATAAAATGTAGGCCAGCAGAGCAGCACAGTCCTGATGGCAGAAGAGTCCAGGGGCTGGATTTTGTCAGTGTGGGCGGGCTGGGGCATGTCAGGAGGAAATCGTGTCAGGACCCTGATTCTTAAGTGAAGTGTTGAAAAAGTGCGATTTTCCCCTAACTGGCCAATTGATTTCCTGCATGTGGGAACCACTGGACCAATGAGTCTTTTCATACAGAAAGTCATTTCCGATGACATCATCAGTGCTGTTGGATTTAAGGCCTGCAAGCAGCCTTGATTCTTCTGGAGACTGCAAAGGCTCTGCAATTTATATGAAGGAGTTGAATTGTGGAAAATGTCAACGATCAAACAAAAGTGTGCTCCTCGGTTTGATGAGCCCTCCCTCCAAGCTCTGGTATACGGAGCCAGCTGTAATAAGGAGGTGCTCTTCCCTTCCTCAGGGAGAAAGAAGCCACCCCAGCAGACAAAAGCTGTGTGGCTACAAGTGGCCCAGGTTGTCAACACCATTTCAATGAGCCGCAGAACGTGGCTGCAATGCAGGAAGAGGTTTCATGACCTTCCCCGCACCGGAAAAGTGAGTATGACTTTCCCATCACCCTCAATCTGATCCCCATCACCTCTCCTCACCAGCACTCTGCTTTACCAACCTCTTCCTCCACATCCCACTGGACACTTGCATCCCTGTACCCTTACCCCTTCCCTCTCTCTCTATGGTCACATTCACTTAACTATTAGAACCATGCAGCCCTCACACTTCCTATCACTGTGATGTCATTACAACAACTACTTACAACACATAGGGAGGGTCCTTTGTATCCTTCTAAGCATCTATGCTATGCATTCACTACACTCACTCCTTCCATTGTCCATGGAGGAGCTTAGTCGCAAGGGTATTGAAAACATGGTCATTGTTCAGAATAGAATGATGTCTCTTGAGGAGCGATGGTCAGCTGTTGGGAAAACAAAGCAGACCTTCATGCAAGTCCTCTGGAGTAGGACTTCCAGTGCAGAAATGGGTCCTCATGGCCCCCCTGCAGTGCAGCAAGGTGCTGTCAAGCCACTTGCTACCTCTGAAGTGGGGCTGACCCATGAGAGGGATGTTAGAGGCAGACAACAAGGAAGTGGGGGCTCCTCTCCAAGTGCTCACACGACCATGCCACAGCAAACCCTCGGTCAGAGCCCCACCAGAGTCCTCACCCAAATGAGATGGGCGTCTCAGCCCCTGCACAGCCATAGGAGCAGCAGACTGTTGGCGAGCCCACACAGGTTCGCCACCCCAGAGGATGCCCATCAAAGGCGTCGAGACAGGAGCAGCAAGAGAGCGAGCAAGGGGCCTCCACATCTGCTGAAGCCACAGGGGAAGCACCATGTAGCAGCACATGTAAGAGGAAGATAAAGCACAAGTAGTCACAAGGGTAGTCACTTGGGTGCTGTGTTGTTTTGTTTTTGGACCAGCCATCATTGTGATTGTATTATAAAGTGTTTTGATAGCAAACTGTTGAAGTTGTGGCCTGCGTCATTTCGCAAATGGGACTTTCACATTGAGGGCTTAGGGCACCTTGTGATTATCAGAATGGTGGTCAGCGTGATAGGATTCCATAGGTTCTTCTCCATTGTCGATGATCTGGTAAGAAGGAGCGAGATTAAAGTGTTTGATTGTGCAGGCTAAGCAAATCTGGCCAGGATGAGTGCGTCCCTTGCATCCCGGGCAGCAATATGGTGGTGCTCTGGCGCCTTCTGGCCTGTGCATCTTCAGGTGGGTGACTAGCAGCTTGACGCTCCTGTTGATGTTCCTGCTGTTGGTGCTGCTGTTGCTCATGGTTCTGCTGCTGCCGCGGCTGGTCTTCATCCGAATCTGATGTCCAGGAGGAAAGGAATTAAATGGTCGCCATGCTTCTGGTATATGCCTCAGTTGAGGAAGCCAAGGTGGGGAGAGGGGTTTCCAAGGAGGTCACACTGGAGATGGGTGTCAGGCTCTAAATATCCACAACACTGAGTATGCCTGCTAAAAGTTCCCCCAGACCTGAAACAACAAAGTTCTGCCACCTGCAAATGATCATTGGTGAAAATTCCTTTGTAATGGTGGAGCTGCAGCTGTTCGTAAGCAATCCACTAGCGAGGCTGCCAGGATTACCTGGTGTGTTCCAGAGGAGGTGTGTAGGATGGAGGAAATGTGTTAAAATCAGAAAGGCCTCTCAAAATGGGATTATAGAGGCAATTAAGTGGTTGTTAAGGGCCTTAAGGGTCTATCCCACCTCTTGGAGGCAGGATGGAAAGCGGGTCAGAAAACACGCACTTTGGAAAATTGCTCGGAGGCGGGATGGAGGCAGGAACGGGCCCGCCCACCAGTTTTGGCAAACTCGGGGCTGGGAAAATCGAGCCCCAGGAGTCCAGGAAATTAAATGTGAGCAGAGTCCCAGCATTTTTTATGCAAATTAAAACTTTTAACTTGGGCAACAAACTCACAGGATGCAGTAAATATTGATTCACCCAAAGTATTCACGTAGGAAAATGAATAAAAATGAATTCAACAAAGAAGGCAGTGGTACAGGATTGGCACTGAATCAGGAGGGAGACAGTCCATTTGGGTCCAATGCATCAACATGAACAACAGTGAGATTGACAAGCTGAAGGACTTATTCTCAATCCATCATTTTATATTCTTACTGTAACTATTATGAAGAATGTATTGTCAGACACTGAATTGGTGACAAGAACAGCAAATAAATCAATTTGTCGAAAAGCAACGTGAACTGTGAAAAGGAAATGCAAAAGAACAGTTGTACATTAAAATAAGGCATCAGTGACAACAATGTAAATTCACTAAAGGGAAACATGGACACACTAAGGATAGATACATAGATAAAGATAGACAGACATACACATTATAAGATAGAAATTCCAATTGGGAAAATTCATATTTCGAAAGCACTTGTACTACGTGAATAGATTAAAACCTACATTAAAAATTTACATAGAAAACCCGGCGACCAGCGAGGCCCGAGACCAGTCGGGAGCAGTGAGTCAGAGCCCGGTATAAAAACCGGAGAGAGGCGAGGCCCGAGACCAGTCGGGACCAGCGGGAGCAGCGAGGAGGAGCTCGGGAGAAAACCCGGCGACCAGCGAGGCCCGAGACCAGTCGGGAGCAGTGAGTCAGAGCCCGGTATAAAAACCGGAGAGAGGCGAGGCCCGAGACCACAGCTGGGGCAGTCGGGAGAGCAGGAGGCCAGTAACTGCTGGGGCAGTCGGGAGAGCAGGAGGCCAGTAGCTGGTGAGTTTAAAAGCTCACCTTTCGCGGGCTTTTTCTTTCACAGCTGGTGCAGTCGGGAGAGCAGGAGGCCAGTAACTCTTATATAGGTGGAGCTGTTGCTAAACCCGAAACACTACAGTGTAGTGTCTCCCACCCTTCCACCTCCTCTAACCTTTTAGGGGTTAGGGGAAGTTGAAAAGGTAGGTTCAATTTATTTTATTTCAGGAGCCTAACCTAGGTGGAGAAGGTTCCAGGACAGGAGGCGGCAGTGAAAATACAACACCAGAAAACAGGTAGGTGACTGGTTGGTGAGTACTTTCACAAACTTATTCTAAGTAGAATTCAATAATTAAGCTAAATCGTAGTAAATAAAAGGGTATTGTAAGGGTTAAGTCATGGAAGGGCAGCTCGGACCCGTGTCATGCTTCTCCTGTGCCATGTGGGAAATCAGGGACACTGTCCCTGACAACTATGTGTGCAGGAAGTGTGTCCAGCTGCAGCTCCTAGCAGACCGCATGGCGGCGCTGGAGCTGCGAATGGACTCACTCTGGAGCATACGCGATGCTGAGGATGTTGTGGACAGCACATTCAGTGAGTTGGTCACACCGCAGGTAAAGGCTAGCTCAGACAGTAAATGGGTGACCAAAAGGCAGGGTAAAGGCAGGAAGGTAGTGCAGGAGTCACCTGCGGTCATCTCCCTCCAAAACAGGTTTACCGTTTTGGGTACTGTTGGGGGAGATGACTTATCAGGGGAAGGCACCAGCAGCCAGGTTCAGGGCACCATGACTGGCTCTGCTGCACAGAAGGGCGGGAAAAAGAGGGATAGGGCTATAGTGATAGGGGATTCAATTGTAAGGGGGATAGATAGGAGTTTCTGTGGCCGAGACCGAGACTCCAAGATGGTATGTTGCCTCCCTGGTGCAAGGGTCAAGGATGTCTCGGAGCGGGTGCAGAGCATTCTGAAGGGGGAGGGGGATCAGCCAGTTGTCGTGGTACATGTAGGTACCAACGATGTAGGTAAAAAGAGGGAGGAGGTCCTACAAGCTGAATTTAGGGAGTTAGGAGCTAAATTGAAAAGTAGGACCTCAAAGGTAGTAATCTCTGGATTGCTACCAGTGCCACGAGCTAATAAGTTTAGAGAGAGTAAGATAGATAAGCTAAATACGTGGCTTGAGCAGTGGTGCAAGGGAGAGGGATTTAAATTCTTGAGGCATTGGAACCAGTTCTTGGGGAGGAGTGACCTGTACCAAGGGGACGGTCTACACCTGAACTGTGAGGGAGCCGATGTCCTCGGGGTAATATTTTCTAGGGCGGTTCGGGAGGATTTAAACTAATTTGGCAGGGGGATGGGAACCTAGGTAGTGGAAAAGAGGGAAGTCATATGAAGTCAGAAATAGATGGTAGAAAGGTGAGAAGCAATAAGCAAAGGAGAGAAACACAAAGGGCCAAACTAATTCATAATGAGAGTGTGAAAAAAGCAAGCCTGAAGGCTTTGTATCTTAATGCTAGAAGCATTAGGAACAAGGTGGATGAATTAGTTGTGGAAATAGAGGTAAACAAGTATGATTTGATTGGGATTACAGAAACGTGGCTGTAGGGTGGGCAAGGCTGGGAACTTAACATCCAGGGATATACAATATTTAGGAAGGATCGGCAAAAAGGTAGGGGAGGTGGGGTAGCATTGCTGGTAAAGGAGGGGATTAATGCAATGGAAAGGAAGGATATTAACTCGGATGAAACGGAATCTGTATGGGTAGAAATGAGAAATAGCAAGGGGAGGAAAACGTTAGTGGGTGTGATATATAGGCCTCCAAATAGTAATATGGAGGTGAGGGAAGGCATAAAAAGGGAAATTAGAGAAGCGTGCGATAAGAGCACAGCTGTCATCATGGGTGACTTTAATTTACATATTGATTGGACTACCCAAATTAGTAAAAATTCTGAGGAGGAGGAATTCCTGGAATGTTTTCGGGACGGTTATCTGGACCAATATGTCGAGGAGCCGACTCGAGATCAGGCCATTTTAGACTGGGTATTGTGCAATGAGAAGGGACTTATCAACAATCTTCTTGTACGAGGCCCCTTGGGTCAGAGCGATCATAATATGATCGAGCTCTCAGTCGAGATGGAGAGTGAGGAAATTGAATCAGAGACTAAGGTCCAGAACTTAAATAAAGGGAATTACGAGGGTATGAGACGGGAATTGGGTAAGATTGATTGGGTGGTGTTTCTGGGGGGATTGACAGTGGATAGACAATGGCAAGCATTCAAAGATAGAATGGAAGAATTCCAGAACATGTTTATACCGGTTTGGCATAAAAATAAACCTAAAAAGGTGGCTCAACCGTGGATAACGAGGGAAATTAGGGACAGCATAAAATCAAAAAAAAGGGCATATCAACTGGCAAAAAAAAGCACCAGACCGGAAGATTGGGGGCAGTACAGGATACAGCAAAAGAGGACAAAGGGATTAATCAGGAAGGGGAAAATAGAATACGAAAGTAAACTTGCAGCAAACATAAAGACAGACTGCAAAAGCTTTTATCGGTATATCAGGAGGAAAAGACTGGTAAAATCCCAAGTCGGTCCCTTGCAGTCCGATTCGGGAGAATATATAATGGAGAATAAGGAAATGGCAGACCAATTAAACTCATACTTTGGTTCTGTATTCACAAAGGAGGACACAAATAACCTCCCAGGAATATCGGCAAACATAGGGACTAATGAGAGGGAGGAGCTGACAGAAATTAGTATCTCTAGGGATATGGTGTTGGGTAAGTTGAGGGGACTGAAGGCCGACAAATCCCCGGGGCCTGATAAACTACATCCTAGGGTACTTAAGGAGGTGGCCCTGGAGATAGCAGCTCTAAGGATCATCTTCCGGAACTCCATTGACTCGGGAACAGTACCCGTGGATTGGAGGGTAGCTAATGTTACCCCAATATTTAAAAAGGGGGGTAGAGAGAAAGCAGGGAATTATAGACCAGTAAGCCTTACATCGGTTGTGGGCAAAATGCTAGAGTCCATTATTAAGGATAAAATAGCGGAGCACTTGACAAATGGGGAAAGGATCGGACAGAGTCAACATGGATTTACAAAGGGTAAATCGTGTTTGACTAATCTGCTGGAATTTTTTGAGGAAGTAACTGGTAAAATAGATGGGGGAGAGCCAGTGGATGTGGTGTACCTTGACTTCCAGAAAGCCTTCGATAAGGTTCCACACAAAAGATTATCATGCAAAATTAAGGCTCATGGGATTGGGGGCAAAGTATTAACGTGGATAGAGAACTGGCTGGCGGATAGAAAACAGAGAGTTGGAATAAACGGCTCGTTTTCGGAGTGGCAGGCAGTGACCAGCGGGGTGCCGCAAGGATCTGTCCTGGGACCCCAGCTGTTCACAATATATATAAATGATCTGGATCAGGGAATTGGATGCAATATTTCCAAATTCGCTGACGACACTAAACTAGGAGGAGGGGTGGGCTCTGATGAGGATGTCAGGAGGCTACAGTGCGATTTGGACAGGTTGGGGGAATGGGCGGATACGTGGCAGATGCACTATAATGTGGATAAATGCGAGGTTATCCACTTTGGGGGTAAAAACAGGAGGGTAGATTATTATCTAAATGGCAATAGATTGGGAGATGGGGAAGTGCAGAGGGACCTGGGTGTTCTTGTGCACCAGTCACTGAAGGAGAGCATGCAGGTGCAACAGGCGATTAAGAAGGCAAATGGTATGTTGGCCTTCATATCAAGGGGGTTCGAGTATAGGAATAGGGATACCTTACTACAGCTGTACAAGGTGCTGGTGAGACCGCATCTGGAGTATTGTGTACAGTTTTGGTCGCCCCATCTGCGGAAGGATGTTCTTGCCATGGAAAGAGTGCAGCGGCGATTCACCAGGCTGATACCTGGAATGGCGGGAATGACCTACGAGGAGAGATTGAATAGTTTGGGCTTGTACTCACTGGAGTTTAGAAGATTGAGAGGGGATCTCATCGAAACATATAAAATTATGGCAGGCCTGGACAGGCTGAATTCAGAGAGAATGTTTCCAATGGCAGGGGAGCACAGAACCAGGGGCCACAGTCTAAAAATAGCGGGCAAATCATTTAAAACAGAGATGAGGAAGAATTTCTTCACTCAAAGAGTGGTGAGCCTGTGGAATTCCCTGCCACAGAGGGCTGTGAAGGCTAATTCAATAAATATTTTCAAGAGAGAATTGGATATATTTCTGAAGGCTAAGGGGATTAAGGGTTACGGAGAAAAGGCGGGGACGGGGTACTGAACTGGTAAGATCAGCTAAGATCTCAGACGAAGATCAGCCATGATCTCATTGAATGGCGGAGCAGGCTCGAAGGGCCGAATGGCCTACTCCTGTTCCTATCTCTATGTTTCTATGAATGTAGTAAGAGCATGTCAAGTGTTCATTTCTGATGATATTCATTATTCACATTTCTTGAGTAAAAGTCATTTATCATTGAATTCCATCAAACTGTAGGATGCAGCACATTTAAAGCACTTCCTAGAAAGAGTTAATTTTAAAAAGAAATATTGCTTGCTTTAGGTGTAATCCCCACTCAATTGAATTTCAAGGAGTTACTAACAACATTTATACAAACTCGGATTTCCATATCATGGACCTTCAAAGATAATTTCTCACTTAATCCCATTCTATCATCTAAATATAATATTGAAAAAGTACACATACAGGGCAGTATTAAAAATATATACAATAAAAAATTTGGAAAATTATGAAACTGACATTAGCTTTTGCTACGATCTTCAATTACATCCAAAAAACAACCAGCATTCATAAATGATCCTTTATTGAAAAACTTACAAGAAAGTCATTTCTCTGTCTCCCATTTCTATGTTTTCCCACTCTGTCTTTTAAGTGCTCAAAAATATGCTGATTAATTTTTACTGGCAGTCTGGGTAACAGATTTTTGAACATGTTACTACCTAGAGTTTACCTCCAACAAGAGACACAAGGGAAAATTGCTTCATAGAAAATGCAACAGCTTCATTAGCAAGCAAATCCTTAATAATCTGCTCTGTAGGCCCTGGAGCTCTGGAGAACATGTGAGCATGTTCTCATTGGCTTAGTACAAGCACAGGGTGTTCTACAGATGTTCTTAAGTGATGCCTTTGTACATTTGCTTTGTATTACTGATTACTGCATGGTGACAATTTATAGTTATTTCCTCACCCACCTCAGAGATTCTTAACCAAAGCCAGTGTTTATGCATCTTTCATCTTATGGTACAACCCATTGATTCCAATCCATGTGTGTTCAACCAGGAAGATTCTTACCTTATGCCCATATGGATATTCACTCCATACAACTACAATAGGAATCTGTAGACACTGGTGCTAATTATTTGGTGCTTTGCAGGAAATCGTATTCATTTAGGTCAACGTATACAACTGCCCTGTGATGTCCCCACAGACTGCGACAGTAGCGCATACAGTGGCAGTAATTCACCAGGGAGGGAGGTTTCAGGACCTTACCATAATGTAACATATATATAAAGACCATTGAATACATGACTACTTAAAGATATTTTGCCAATAAAGATATCTAATTAATTAATGGCATATTACTGTACAAAGAATTATATCTGTAAAATAATACTTGGTGACATCTAGTTAGCTAAAAAGGGGTGGAAGAGAGGAAAATTGAACAGAGGGAAGTAATGAGAACATATGGAATAATTTGTATCGACACAATTAATCCTTCGCTTCAGACCTGAAAGCTCACCTTGTTAGAGTCAATTAATCAAGCATTGCCAATGATCATGTTCAGATGATGATGCCCATCTTGCAGGCCGTCAGTGGCTACAGTGCCACTGTTGGACTTCTTAAAGAGGTACAGACAGAAGACAAGTTTGCCTGAAAATAATACTGAAACAAAATCTATGAATAATTCGATTTTATGGTTGCATAGCACAGTGGGATGTTTAAAGGGAAACTCTGAATGACAGTGATTACCTGGGAATTTTCTAGTGTGAAGGAGGACAGCTACAATGCCAGCAGCAGAAGGTAATTATCTATCATTGTTATGTCATCTCTGAGAAACATGGCAGCTTTGGTTAATGGAGGACAAATGACTGTTCTTCAAGTAATACCACAGGATCATTATCATCCAACAAATAGGCAGTTGGGACCTCAGTTTAACATTTTATCCTAAGGACAGCACTCTCTTAGTACTACACCAGCCAACATTATATTCTATAGTGACCCCCGCCTGGTGGATACTGGGCAGAAGGGCAGTAAAATGGAACGGGAAACTTACCTGCTGGCTTGCCGCCCTGATCCGTCTGACTGTAATTTTAAATTACAGGTGCCAAGGACACCCAGATGAAGCTTACTTAAATATGCAGATCAGGTCCCTATGACATTATTGGGGCCAACTACAATCTTTACCCCACCAGGCCAAACCTGTCGGGAAGTGGATCCAGGGCCAGAAGAGTATCTTATTTTAAAATGTTTTTTGGAATTCCTTGCAAACCAGGAGAAGGAGGAGTGCTGCTCTGGGCTTCAGAAGAAAGCTCTGGGCTTCCCCTGCCCCGAGCTTCCCTCCTCCTCCCCCGGCCGCGATCCCCTCCGGACCCCTCAGACCACTTACCTGACTGCTAGGGACTGTTCGTTGGATCTGCGGCAGTCACCTCCTTCCATCGGAATTTCCACTCCCACCCACCGGCCAGGTACTGATTCCTTCTTGGTTGGGCGGGTGTTTGACCTCTGATATGAAAATGAGGCCCGAGAACTAAAATCTCTCAGGGTGTCATGTGGCGTCGGCATGCGAGGTTGCCGCTCACCCCAAACTCCACATGCACTGATCTCACTCAGTGGTAAAATTGCCACCTGAGATTTGAATTTACAGCCTTCTGGCTGGGTCAAATTGATACATATGTACTAATAAGAATGAGAAACAATGGCCAAGAAATTTTTTCCTGCTGACGCAAACAAGGCCCACCCAATACTGGGCATTACTCCTCATTAATATCAGACCGGGGAGCTGCAGACACCTATTGCACATCTCCAGACAGGTCACCAGTGAAGACCTCTGGAATTTTTGGTGGTGGCCTGCAGCGGTCCCTTTAAAAACTCCTGGTTCGGCATCATGTAGACCTAGTTTTTCTCTGCGCAGCTGCTTTCAGGGTAGCCCAATTTCGTACAGGGGGCCTCAACAGGTGTTGGCTCCCTTATTTGCACATGCAAAGGGCTTAATGCCTGTTTCAGGTGCTTACCCTGGACACCTATAATTTTGCCTATACCAATATGGTGGTCGGTGCACTAATGGCTCATAAAGAGTGCGTGTTTTCTGCCCACCATATTGGAAGCTTAGGCCTGCAAATTAGGCACGGCACAATTGCTCTGGGCATTGGGAACATTAAAATTATTTTCTGCTACTAAAAAATATCGAAGGTCGTTGACAAAATATGGAGGATGCACTGCCAAGGAACATAAAATAATTGAGGTAATTAATAAACAATGGATGCCTGGTCCCTATCAGACTATTGATTCAAGGAATGTGTTTAATAAATCAATATTTTCATAGGTTATGGATGTGCACTTATTTGGAAGGGACAGTCTTCTTGGGCAAGGGGGAGGAGGTAAAATGTTACCGTGATAAAATTTGTGGGACTCCTTGTCTAGGATTGCAGCAGCTGGTCAGTGACATCTGCTTTGACATGTGAAACTGAAAACAGTTGGGGATGGAGTGTCATCAGTCAACTCTCTGCTTAGTTTCTTTGGTATTACAACAGGTGAAGCAGGAGGCAACTATAAGAGGAACAGATGCCTCCTGAATTTGATCTTAGTTGCTGCTGGAAGCACAAAGAGACCTTAAGAGATTGTACTGTGCTATCAATGGAGGCTTTTCATAACTTAATGTGGGTCCCAGCAAGTCTGGTAAAGTAAAGTGAGGAACAACTCTGCATTTGTACTTTTGCATACAAGAGACAGAATTGCACATGACCACACATACAAAATATCAGAAATGTGAAAATAATTTAAGTTTAGTCAGTTCATTTCTGCCTTGTGGAGATATGATGAACAGTTTAAAAGAAAGTGAAAAGTAACTACTTGTTGAATGCTATAACATTGGAGCATTGCCTATGTCTGGGCTGATTGCATGGAATGCCAACATCATTTACTTTTACTATTTATCCATATGAGCTCGTTCTGAGAATTATCCAATGTCTGGCAGTTTCTCTCAGCCTAATAGGCAGCTGACTGAGACATCATGCTGTTGTTACCAAGGGCTGAATTAGTTAACGCTGATGTCTCAGTGACGTGGTTCCTATGTGCTTCCTTCCCGTTGTGTTGATTAACTTGTTGCACATGTGTCTTCCTATTCTTGCGACCTTGGTTACTAGGGTTTATGTGATTTGCTGGATTGTCCAAACTTACAAAATGTTTTCTTCTTTCTGATCTTTTAAAATAAGCTGCTTTGTGACATTCATACATTGGTAACTTTAGCTGTATTTTTGGTGTATGGTGTTGCTGCAAACAGCAGGAGTACGTGACTGGGTAAGAAATCACAAAGTAAGTAGGAATCCCTGATTTAGCCTGAGTTAGCCAGATGAAGACACTATGAAAACTTAAGCAAAAAAATGTCCTATTTGAGAAAACAAAATAGTTCTATTGGTAGTTACTTTTGAATAACAAGAGGAGAAATTAGACTTGTGCGTAAAATAGGCGGCACGTGTGTAGGATTCGCAAAATCCAGGAAAATACAGCCTACATTTTAAAACCCCTGAAATGGCCACATTTTTAAGAGCACAAGATGGAGTCGGCAGATCACATGACTCATTTCAGAAGGACATACCACTGCAATACCTTAAAGAAACCTGAGTCACCACCGATTGGAAAATTCCAGACTGACTGCAATTGATATGGTAATAAAGGTAGCAGCAGTAACGAAATCAAAAACAAAGGACTTGCACTTGAAAAGGTCATGTTAATCGCCAGATAAATGTAAACCCATCACTGAAATCACAGAGCACAGACAAGACCCATTATCTGCATCAAACTCAGCGGGACACGGGACATAACCCATCAGTTTGGTTTCGGCCACGATTAAAGTCGTTAAACTAAAGTACCAGCTTTTGTCAAAGTAGCCGGCCCAAAACTTTGACAAAAGAAAACCCCTGATTTGGCGCCAAAGATAAGGGCAAGGAAACGGTATAACTGTTGGGGGAAAATCGACGGGCAGAAGGTACAATCGGAGGCAGAGAACAATGAGAGGTTAAGGTTAAGTTGAACGGTTCGAGTGGAGAGGTCCAATTAGGAGGTTCGATTACGGTTCGAGGAGCACGGAGGTTCTACAAGTTCGAGCAGGAGAGCAGGTTCAGGAGCCCGTCCCAGAAGGAAGATCAATCGGGAATCCCGGAAGCTACAGGAGCACCAAGGTCGAGGACAGTTTTAAAACCCTGGTGAGCATAGAGGCCCAACTCCACCTAGCTGACCTAGTAGAGGGATACTTTAGAGATGGGAAGGTTTTAATATTAAGGGCTTTGTAATCGGGAGTGTTATTTATCCTTCGTTGTACCACGCGCTTTCCCCACCCCCGTTTTATTATACCGCAGCTAATGAATTGATGTATTTTAAGATAGTCAAAGTAATTCTTGTGTGTTAAATTTTAGTTCCCATTGGGAGGCATGTTAATGATTTTGTCTGTGTTGTTTCTTTGTTCCCTGTGTTTTTATTCTCCTTATAAATAAACCATTAATTTTAAAACTTACCTTGTCTCACCTGATCCATTTGTCTTCCAAGTCACAAGTTGGGCCAACACATCAAGGTAGTCTGGCAATAAGTCCAGTGTCTAGAATCAGTGAGGGGGGAGCGCTTCGAAACCGCTCACGAGCAGTGTGAAATCAAGAATCGATCTCGCACACCACAAGCTCGTTAAAAAGACCCCTTACACGTGGCCGAACCGAATGCTTCGCACATCTGTCTGTGCTGGCCTGAGGCTTGATCCAAAAACAGCTCATTTAAACTAAATTAGTGAGCTGTTGGCGCCAATTCATTGCAACTTGCCAATCGGGGCCTGACGAATTCCATCCAGCTCCGACCCGACACGCAGGTAAGTCCTGGGGTACAAAGCGGATGGGGTGAGCCCAGGCTGGCAGTGGCAGCTCGCAGTAATTTTTGTGGAGCCAGGCTCCACAGAAATGTAACTTATAGTTAGTTTTATGGCCAATTCTTCAGTGGCCTCCAGCGGTACCTTTTAAGGATCACTGGTTAGGACACTCAAGACCTGGTACAACTCGGCGGAGATCTGGCCAGAGATCTGTTCTACCTGGGGGTAGTGCTGCCCATTTGTACCCAAATTTTGCATTGGGGTCCTAGGTGTTAGGACCCTGATTCATTGCCTAGGCAATGTACCGAGCCCACTGAACACCTAAAAGGTGTCCGCTTCCAATATGACAATCGAGTCACTTGCAGAACAAATTGGGTGCAGGAGGTTGCGAAAAACAGCAAAGGTATGTCGAATTTCTCCCCCACAGTGTTTGCCTTGTAAACAAATAGAGAGGAAAGAGAAAAGGAATTCATTGCTAGAGTGCCAATGTTTAGATCAACACCAGAGAAAATCAGGTAGAATAGATCTCTGGCCAGAAGCGACTGAACAAAAGCCACAGATGGGAATAATCAGGTCCCAAACAGTGCACTGCTTGAGAGGAAATAACACTATTCTTTGAATAGAAGCTGCAATGCATGGATTATAGGGTGCAAAATTTCTAGGTTAATGGAGGAAAGTTGTGCCATGTTTGATAAAAAGGAAACCTCAAACAGCTGACTACTTATTTTCTCAAACATGGAACAAAATAACTACTTTATATAATATGCTATTCTGCTTATTGATTGGCCTTGGACAGAGGACTGCTTAGTTCATCAAAGATTAAAGAAGAAGAAAATAATTTTCACTTATATAGTGTTTCAGAGAGCTCTTAACACCGATAAATTATTTTAAAGTATAATTAATGTTAATATGTAGGTGAACACAGCAACCAACCTGTGCACAGCCAAGGCCCACGAAGAGGTATGAAATAAATAACCAGATTTTCTGTTTTTGGTTGTGATGATTGAGAGAAGAATGTTGGTCAGAACATTAAATGCAAAATTGAAAAAAAGATGTAAAGTTTTACAAAATTCTGAAATGACGACTGTTATGACTCAGATGCTGCTGCTTAATTGAATCATGTTGGACCTGTAGAAACTCTGAAGCAACATTCTAATCTAGGCTTGAACATTCAGTAATGAACATATTTGTATAATTGGCAAATATCATTAATATACAGTATATAGCAATACGTTTAAGAAGTGATTGTGTTATCTTTAAACCCCATATCCATGCATGTGATCCATCAGCCTATCCAGATGGTGCAGATGTTGGAGCACAGAGACTGAATGGCAGCAGATTATGTAGTGTATGTACCTTTAAGGGGAGAACTACTTTTTACAGCTCCTGTATACTGCAGTACTGGCAGTGACCACACCTGTATATAAACCCTGAGTAGGGATCTGTACATTTAGTTTTAGAGTAACCCTCATCCAGTAAATACCTGTTGATTGTTCCCTGCAGTCTCGTGTCTAGTTATTGAAGGACACACAACATCAAAATACACGGATCTAACATTGGCGACGAGGCAGATTTGAACCTACCTGCAACTCTGCATTACCTCCCAGGGATTCGCTCCTGGAGAACAGTGGAAGAAAGTGGAGGCCAGAAGCACGGGCGTCGACCACAAGCAACCGCCCAGTCATCCAGCGGAGATTTGAGCATCGCAGGGGAGGCTGTTGAGAGCTGGGCTTGGTTCTCCAGTCACCGTGGTCCAGCGAAACGGGCTGGCAACAGGTACGGCGCAGACCCTTCCTGGACAGCGGCGGCTAGAGCCGACCGATGGCACAGAAAAGGCTGAGCAGCGTTGACGGGAGAAGAGAGAGGGTGGAGCGCACAGGGCGCAGCTGGTGTTCAGGACCGAGCGGCGTCGACGGGAGAAGAGAGAGGGTAGAGCGCACAGGGCGCAGCCGGTGTTCAGGACTGAGCGGAGTCGACGGGAGAAGAGAGAGAGGCGCGAAGGGAAACACGCAGAGCGCAGCCGGTGTTCAAGGGCCGAGCAGCCGCAGCGGAGAAGAAGGGAGAGCGCGGGAAACGCCATTTTGAGCCGCAGCGGAGAAGAAGGGAGAGCGCGGGAAAAAGCCATTTTGAGCCGCAGCGGAGAAGAAGGGAGAGCACGGGAAAACGTCATTTTGAGCTGCAAGAAGAAGGGAAAGCGTGGGAAAATGCCATTTTGAGCCAGTCTAACCACACCCAGGGATGCCGAAGAGTGGCAGTATCACAGCATTCGACAATGAAGTTGAAGATTGGACGACATATGTCGAATGCATAGAAGTGTACTGCAAGGCGAATGAAGTGCCAGATGAGAGGAAAGCGCTGGTATTGTTGAATTCCATGGGTGCAAAAACGTATGGCTTACTGCGAAACCCCAGAGAAGCCAGTGGAAAAGGATTTTGGAAACATAGTGTCAATCCTACAGAACCACTTAAACCCCACACCGCTGCTGATAGCAGAAAGATTTAAGTTTCACAAAAGGAACCAGCATAAAGATGAAAGTAATGCTGAGTATTTAACGGAACTGCGCAAGCTATCGAAACACTGCCAGTTTGGAACGGGACTAGCAGATACTTTAAGGGACAAGTTTGTGTGTGTGCTTCAAAGTGAAGGAACCCAGAAATGGCTTTTATCAGAAAAGGATCTTACGCTGGACAAGGCTTTCAGCATTGCAGTATCACACGAAACAGCCGCACGGGGCGCTGCAGAGATACAACGGAGACCGCAAGAATATGGCACAAATGAAATGTCATACGGAACAGTGAAGTGCTATCGCTGCGGCAGAACAACACACGACCATAATGATTGCTGGTTTAAGGACAAAGTGTGCAGACAGTGTGGAAAAGTAGGACACATAGCAAGAGTCTGCAGGTCGGGAAAGAAAACCAGCAGCAAGAAATCTCCACAGGAGAAGTACAAGAAGGTACATAAGGTGACGGAGAGTAGTTCAGACGAACAGAAAAGTGATACAGACTCCGGAAGCAAGGAGCTGGTTTGTCTGAAACTACATAAGGTGATCCAAACAGAGGATCACCAAACTATCTGGGTCACGCTCAAGATAGCTGGAGTCCAAGTGAAAATGGAATTGGACACAGGATCAGCCCTAACAGTCATAAACCAAAGGGACTACAAGCGGCTATTCTCACATATACCCTTGAGAGATACAGAGATTGTCTTGAAGACGTACACGGGGCAAAAAGTCTACCCCAAAGGAAAAATAAGGGTGAACGTTGTATATAACGGTAAGGAAACACCAAAAATGGACCTATATGTATTGCCAGATGGAGGACCACCACTACTAGGACGTGAATGGATCCGGAAGATACAGCTAGATTGGCATTCCATACAAGCACTGACTGTAAATGCCAAAAAGGATGACAACGTCACACCTGGACGACTGTCAAAAATGCTAACTGACGCACAAGAAGTGTTCCAGGAGGGACTTGGAACACTAAAAGGTATAACAGCGACGATTAAAATAGAGGAAAATGCAAGCCCAAAGTTTTTAAGGCCAGACCGGTGCCTGATGCGATCCGCCGAGCCGTCGAAGCAGAGCTGGAAGGTTTGGAATGTTCAGGAGTACTGTCCAAAGTGGACTGGAGCGAGTGGGCCACACCCATCGTTCCTGTAATGAAGAGGTCATTGAGTAATACGCCTGGGGAACCAAAGAAAGTTCGCATCTGTGGGGACTTTAAGGTGACAGTGAACCCAGTCCTTCACACGGTACAATATCCGTTTCCACGGATTGAAGATATTTTCGCCTCGCTATCTGGAGGGAAACGCTTCACTAAGATTGATCTGGCCCAGGCGTACCTGCAAATGGAGGTAGAAGAAGCCTCGAAACAGTACCTCACGATCAACACTCATGAAGGTCTCTACCAATACAACCGGCTGGTGTTCGGGGTAGCATCAGCTCCGGCTATTTGGCAAAGGGCAATGGATCAAGTCCTGCAAGGGATTCCAGGGACCCAGTGTTATTTGGACAACATCCTGGTCACGGGCGAAAATGACAGTGCTCACTTTGCCAACCTGGAGCAGGTGCTCACTAGATTGAAGGAATATGGGCTCCGTGCAAATCGCCACAAATGCGAGTTTTTCCAGAAGCAGATCTCGTATTGTGGCCACGTTATTGATGAAGAGGGGTTACATAAGTCCCCTGAAAAGATTGAGGCAGTAGTCAAGGCTCCAGCACCAGAAAATGTGTCACAACTGAGGTCGTTCCTTGGGCTGGTGAACTACTACCATAAGTTCTTGCCGAATTTGTCTACAGCACTACACCCACTGAACACCCTACTGCAAACGGGGGTACCATGGAAGTGGAATGACGAATGTAAACGAGCTTTCCAGAAGTGCAGAGAATTGATCACATCAAAAGAGGTGTTGGCTCATTTCAACCCAGCACTACCAATTCGGTTGGCGTGTGATGCATCACCCTATGGCATTGGAGCGGTGCTGTCGCACAAGTTCCCGGACAGCTCGGAGAGGCCGGTAGCCTTTGCGTCTCGGTCACTAACCTCAGCCGAGCGTAACTATGCCCAGATTGACAGGGAGGCCCTCAGCCTAGTGTGGGGTGTGAAAAAGTTCAACCACTATCTGCACGGGCAGAAGTTTACCTTGCTGACGGACCACCAACCACTTGTCTCCATCTTTAATCCAAAGAAGGGTGTGCCGGTGATGACTGCGCAACGGCTACTAAGATGGTCCTTTTTTCTAGGGGCGAACCAATATGAAATTGAGTATAAGGGCACGAAACAGCATGGAAACGCTGATGGGCTATCACGCCTGCCACTGCCTACTGCGGAGAAGCACCAGCAGTGGACCCTGTCAAAATATTTCATTCGACTATAATTGAACGCTTGCCAGTAACTAACGCTGATATAGAGAAGGAGACCCGAAATGACCCGACACTGTCTTGGGTATATGACTTGACGGTGAAGGGATGGCCAACACATGGCGACTCACTGTTGCCAGCATTCTCATCCAGAAGAGAACAGCTGTCAGTATGCCAGGGGACCTTGATGTGTGGGTCCTGAGTGGTAATTCCACCCAAGTTAAGGGAGCGAGTGCTCAATGAGCTTCACGAAGGCCATCTGGGAGGGGTGAAAATGAAAAGCCTTGCTAGGGCTTATGTGTGGTGGTCGGGGATTGATCAGCAAATCGAGGACCTGACAAAGAGCTGCTCAGGATGCCAGAAGGTCCAAAATGCACTACACCCATGGGAGTGGCCCTCATCTCCGTGGCAACGGGTACATATTGATTTTGCTGGTCCATTCATGGACTCAATGTTTCTAATAGCCGTGGATGCGCACTCGAAATGGCCTGAGGTGATCAAAATGTCGTCCACCACCATGGAGAAAACTATTGCAGTCCTACGGACCATATTTGCCAGGAACGGCTTGCCAGAGCAGATTTGCTCTGATAACGGACCACAGTTTGTGTCCGAAGATTTTCGAAGATTCATGAAAAGGAATGGGGTAAGGCATTATACATCCACCCCGTATCATCCAGCCACAAATGGATTGGCTGAGAGGTTCGTACAAACCTTTAAGAAAGCAGTAAGGGCCATGTGCGATGACGACATTCCACTGCAGCATAAGGTGGACAATTTCCTGTTAGCCTACAGAAATGCGACACATGCAGTCACCAACCAGACCCCGGCCATGATGTTCTTTAACCGAAGGTTGAGATCTCGTCTGGATTTGCTCAGACCAAATGTATGAAGAGATGTTGAGAATAAGCAATTCCAGCACATCAATGAGAAGCCGACAAGGAGCTTCAATGTAGGGCAACCAGTCTTGGCCCGCGACTACCGAACAGAGAAATGGCAACCAGGAACGATATGCACATGGCAGGGGCCACTAATGTACACAGTGGATGTTGGGGAGAACATTGTGAGACGCCATGTCGACCAGATCCTAGAGTCACAGGAACGAGTCAACCCCATGTCTCGCGCACCCGGTGATGAACCCGACATACAGGTATCATCTACCCCAGAAACAGTAGCATCGGAAGCTGATGAACCAACTGACGACAGGGGGCCTCCGCACCAAGAACAAGACACTCAGGAAAGGCGCTATCCAGAAAGGATCAGGAAGCCGCCCCAAAGACTGAATTTATAAATGGACTATTTTCAGTTAATGTGCATGTTAAAAGTGTTAATTGTTAAATGAACGTTATGGTACTGTCAATCTAAAAGGGGAGGAATTGTAGTGTATGTACCTTTAAGGGGAGAACTACTTTTTACAGCTCCTGTATACTGTAGTACCGGCAGTGACCACACCTGTATATAAACCCTGAGTAGGGATCTGTACGTTTAGTTTTAGAGTAACCCTCATCCAGTAAATACCTGTTGATTGTTCCCTGCAGTCTCGTGTCTAGTTATTGAAGGACACACAACATCAAAATACATGGATCTAACAGTTTAAACTTCCAACAAAGCTGCAAAGTGATGGTTACACAGACTCCTGGTGTGAGGGCCCAGCCACAGCATCCATGGAGGTTGCCACATGCTCCATGGTAGACTGCAGAGTGCTGATGCCTTATGACATAACGCCATACAAACTAGAAACGGACTTCTCCAAACTTTCAGACATGGTATTGCAACTCTTTTGCGGGCTTTCCCATACACCGTACATTTGCATGTGTGCCAAGAGGAGTTTTGGTTTGAAGGCTGGGACTTGAATTCAGCATGTCTGTCCTCCTCAGCAGAACTTGGTGATGAGGTTATCTTCCAGCAATCTGTCTCCTGGTCTTTGCCTTCCACTAGTCCCTGCCCGTGCTCAATCATGCTGAGTGCTTCACCAAGTGCAAACTCCTCTAACCCACCTGGAGTGCCAATCTCTGTGCTGGTGCTTGGGAAGGATTGAGCCCCTGATGGTGCATCTTTTCCAAATCCTCCTTGACAGGCTCCAGTTACTGAGAAGGAGAAAAGAAAGGGACAAGAGTTAACATTGGAGTTGACAGGCTATTTAGAAGCAGATGACCGACTTCATTATGTAACATGACATTGTCAAGCTGGTTAAATGTTGATTCCTGGAGGTAAAGGAAACCTCCTAGAAGATTACATCTCTCTGAGTAGGTCCTTGTTGAAGAGAGTCTGTATCATGGTGCATAAAGCATCACGACTGTATGGGACAGGCTAGATGGACCAGTTGGTCTTTTCCTGTCCAACATTTTTGTATGTTTGCATGGTACAATAGGCAGCCACTCTGCTCAATTAAGCCCTCAGATTAAATTCTCGCTGCCCTGCTCCATCTTGCTTAGGGTCTGGATGTTGGATGGTTCTCCTCTTGCTCCTCTCCCTAGTGTTCTGAGACATTTTTTTTTCTGCAGAAACAGAGGGAGAGAGGTACTGAGTGGCTATTGAGAAGGAATATGCATGTGTGGGGCTGCTTCATGCGGTGCATACGCTGAGAATGAGAAGCAACAGGTTGCAAGTAGAATGGAGAGGTTTTCAATGGGGAGAAATGGCTGGAGTGTGAAGTGAGAAAGGAGTCATCAGAGGAATTCCTGGTTCTGCAATTGCTACCATATTGAAAACAGAATGTTGTTTGTAGCTGCTGTGAAGGCAGCAAAAAAGATGTGTTTGGAATGTGAAGGAGAGGTATACAGTGTCCCCTTGTGGTTAGTGGAAAAGGATGTAATGCAGGGGAGGGAAGTCTTCAGAATGCTGAGGGGGGAGGGGGGAGTGCTGTTGTCAGGTGTTATACAAAGACATAGAGAAATGAAGTGCTGTATTCACCCGTGCGACTTTGGCCAGGTCACTGGACCTTTACCTGCACTGAGTCCAGAACCTACATAAGAACATAAGAAATAGGAGCAGGAGTAGGCCAATTGGCCCCTCGAGCCTGCTCCGCCATTCAATAAGAACATGGCTGATCTGATCCTAACCGCCAATCCACTATCACAGAACCATCTCCTGAATCTAACAGAATTAGACACACGAAATAGGAGCAGGATCAGGCTACACGGCCCCTGGGCCCGCTCCGCTACCCACAGGGCCATGACCGATTCGAACCTAGACTCATGTCCAAATTCCTGCCCGCTCCCCGTAACCCTTAATTCCCTTTACTTCTAGGAAACTGTCTATTTCTGTTTTAAATTTATGTAATGATGTAGCTTCTACAGCTTTTTGGGGCAGCATATTCCATGGACCTACCACCCTCTGAGTGAAGTAGTTCCTCCTCATCTCAGTTTTGAAAGAGCAGCCCCTTATTCTAAGACTATGCCCCCTAGTTCTAGTTTCACCCATCATCGGGAACATCCTCCCCGCATCCACCCGATCCAACCCCTTCACAATCTTATGTTTCAATAAGATCGCCTCTCATTCTTCTGAACTCCAATGAGTAGAGTCCCAATCTACTCAACCTCTCCTCATATGTCCATCCCCTCATCCCCGGGATTAACCGAGTGAACCTTCTTTGTACTGACTCGAGAGCAAGTATGTCCTTTCTTAAGTATGGACACCAAAACTGTACGCAGTATTCCAGGTGCGGTCTCACCAATACCTTGTACAATTGAAGCAATACCTCCCTATTTTTATATTCTATCCCCCTAGCAATGAAAGCCAACATTCCATTGGCCTTCTTAATCACTTGCTGCACCTGCATACTAACCTTTTGAGTTTCGTGCACCAGGACCCCCAGATCCCTTTGTACTTCAGTACTTTCCAGTTTCTTGCCATTAAGATAATAACTTGCTCTACGATTTTTCCTGCCAAAGTGCATAACCTCACACTTTCTA
Organism: Somniosus microcephalus; assembly: GCF_052327205.1. Classification (NCBI taxonomy): domain Eukaryota; kingdom Metazoa; phylum Chordata; class Chondrichthyes; order Squaliformes; family Somniosidae; genus Somniosus; species Somniosus microcephalus. The sequence continues at coordinate 270,551,003 of NC_140990.1, read as the reverse complement.
GTATTGTATTCCATCTGCCAAATCTCTGCCCACTTACTTAGCCTGTCTATGTCCCCTTGCAGGTTTATATGTCCTCCTCACTCACTACTTTCCCTCCCATCTTCGTATCATCTGCAAACTTTGATATGTTACACTCGGTCCCCTCCTCCAAATCGTTAATATAGATTGTAAAGAGTTGGGGACCCAGCACTGACCCCCGCGGAACACCACTAGTTACTGATTGCCAGTCTGAGAATGAACCATTTATCCCAACTCTCTGCCTTCTGTTAGATAGCCAATCCTCTATCCATGCCAGAATATTACCCCCAATCCCATGATTTTTTATCTTAAGCAATAATCTTTTGTGTGGCACCTTGTCAAATGCCTTTTGGAAGTCTAAATACACTACGTCCACTGGTTCCCCTTTATCCACCCTATATGTTACTTCCTCAAAGAACTCCAGCAAATTTGTCAAACATGACTTCCCCTTCATAAAACCATGCTGACTTTGTCCTATTAAATTATGATTATCCAAATGTCCTGTTACTGTCTCCTTAATAATGGACTCCAATATTTTACCTACCACAGATGTTAGGCTAACCGGTCTATAGTTTCCAGCCTTCTGTCTACTGCCCTTTTTAAATAAGGGTGTTACATTAGCAGTTTTCCAGTCTGCCGGGACCTTTGCTGAGTCCAGGGAGTTTTGGAAAATTATTACCAATGCATCCACAATCCCTACCGCCACTTCCCTCAAGACCCTAGGATGTAAGCCATCAGGTCCAGGTGATTTATCCGCCTTGAGTCCCATTATTTTACCGAGTACCACTTCCTTAGTGATTTTGATCGTGTTTAGCTCCTCCCCCCCATAGCCCCCTGTTTGTCCAGTGTTGGGATATTCTTAGTGCCTTCTATTGTAAAGACTGATACAGATCACCTGGGAGTGATGGTCCTTGAACTGACAAGCTCAGCAACTCTTCTGCAGGGCTGTGGGATATTGGGCTTCCATATCTTCTTCCCATCCTTTGGAAAGAGAACAATGCTCTGCGTTCTCACCTCTTCAACAAGGACCTCAGAGAGGATTCCAGAGAACCTAGGGGCTAGGTTCCGACTCATTTCTCACAATACGCTCCTTGCAGTACGATAACACAGTAGAAGCAAAGAAATGAATGAAACCTCCCTTTAAGAGGTGAATTCACACTTTAAGTAGGTGTCTGGAGATCCACCGGAAATCCCGTCCTGAAAGTGGGTGGGCCACCTGTCCCTGACGCAATTGGGTGGTCAGTCTGCCAATCCAATGCTAATGAGTCCTGCCAATTAAAATTTCCTCTTATGAGGGCGATTTTAGCCCTACTCACCTGGCAGAAACCAGGTGCATGGATAGTTAAAATAGCCCCAGATACTTAACCATCAGATCCCACCATTCCAAATTTTAATTTGAAAGGTTTGCACCACTGCACCCAGGTCCTCCTGATGACATCCCTGCTGAGACCTCCTCTGAAATGTGCAACCAGGCTGTGTTGGTCTCCTGGGGCAGTCTCTTCCGCCCATGGGGAGGAAAGAGGACCTCCCTCCGTGCTGTGACTCCCTCCATAAGCATATATGGGTGGGCAGGATCAGTGGCGGGTCGGGTGGGAAAATGGGTATTTTTGACAGCGGGTTGGGAACCCGCCACAACGTGTCTTTCCCAATGTCGGGACTGTCAACGCTGAGCAGGCCCGACCGGCAGCGTCGGGCAACCCAATTAAAATCATTAGCATCTAGTTGACAGATGCTTAACAGGCTTTTTTAACTTAACTTTTGACTTTAACTGCATGACCACGGAAATCACACTGTTTGGGGACTACAGCTGTCAACCTGAGGCAGGAGTTCCGTGGCCATTGCTCCAGCTGATTACTTGACAGCTTCAAATGTACAGTAAAAGCTCCCACCTGACAGATCATCACTTTCCTCAGCCACAAGCTGTTTCTCAGTCCATTTCCAGCACAGATTCTGCAGGCTTTCCACTTTCCATTCTCCATCCACTCTTACCTCATTGGAAGAACTCTCTCACCCATCATCTCTACTTCACCTGCCATCTATTCCATCAACATGCATGCCATTTATACTGTCTCACCTTGGTCCTCATAATCAGACCATGATCAGCCCCAACACCAGCAGCACCAACAACACCAACCTTCTCCGCAATCAACTGATGCTACACAGGACATGGCATCAGCACCTGACCACATTGCTGCCCGGGATGGCCTCACCATGGCCACATTTACTTCACTTAACACTGTACACCTTGGCTGCCATATGATGCGCCAGGTTGGCACCACCCCACACCAACACTATAAAGCATCCCTACAATGCCCAAGCCATTCCTTTCACACTCACCACCATTGCGGGGGTACCGTTATGTCTCATCATTCACTGCAACTCACGAAGCCACTTCCAAAGGTGCACACAAATCTGTCCAAGAACGGAAAGTGTTGAAAATAAAGGTTTCAATATTTGACACCACATTAACAGAAACTTCACATGAACATTGGATAAAATACCCAAGTGCCTACCCTTGTGTGTTGTTAGTTGGTATGATTGCACTGGGATGAGGGTGAGTGTGAAGGATGGCTAGTGAGATGGGGGAAGTGACAATGTAGATAGAGAGGGATGGGTGGAGTTGCAAGGTAAGTTGGTGTGAGTAAGGATGTGCAGGAGTAGGATAGTGAAAGCAGAGTGATGGGGATGTGATGAGAGGCACAGGAGGTTGAAGGCGAGTGTGGCTTTCTACTCACATTTCGTGATCTACTGAGATCATTGAAACATTTGCACCACTGCACCCAGGTCCTCCTGACAACATCCCTGCTGTGACCTCCTCTGCAATGTGCAACCAGGCTGTGTTGGTCTCCTGGGGCGGTCTCTTCCGCCCATGGGAAGTGAAGAGGACCTCCCTCCGTGCTGTGACGCCCTCCATAAGCATATGGAGGGAGTCATGGGAGAGCCTGGGTGCAGCCCTCGGCCCTGTGCAGTGCTTGTCAGTGTTTGCAGTACTTCAATGCTGCAGAGCACTGACAGCACAATGTCAAAAGAAAGTTGGCCACGGTCCCTTTAAGGAAACCGACTCAAGACGCATCATGAATGATGTTACCAGACCCGCTCCTTCTAATTGGGCCGGGTAACATGCTGGGCGGGCTTAATAGGCCCCATTCAGGTAAATTAATTTCCCAGAGCGGGCTGGATCCAGCAGCAAGGCCGCAATCCGCTACCGACATCGCTCACCCCGGACCCGCCGAGGTAAGGAAAATCTTGGCCTATTTTTGAGTGAATTTGAATAATTTGTTTTAGAGAAGCGATGTACAGTATCAAACTCAAATATACTTTGTTGGTAAGGAAACAGCATTCCCTACAAGAGATGTTCAGGGTCTTTTAGAAATCAGGTCCAGATTGCTTGTTATTTTTCTAATCTTGGGTGAAGGCTGAGCGCCACTTGCTCTAATTGACATATTTTCCATGAATCCTTCATGTTTGTAGTGGGTGCAGCTTCTGCATAGCTTTTCTCCTGGCCTATTTATGCTGACTTCTTAGTTGGAGAATGTAACAACATTTTTTTTTCTTTTAACAGTTCTGTGGGTGAGAATCTGGTACTGGGGGCACGGGACAGAAAGGAACTTCTGAAAGGAAGAGTGAACTATTTTATAATACTCATTTGTGCATCTTAACCCACTGATTATGTTATTTCTCTGCAAACATGGCTCTGTAATGATGGATGATGTGGTCTGGAATTGGCAATAAGCCAACAAGCCTTGTGATTCTAGCATGAGATGGTGGGGGAGCAGAGATGACAGTTGCATATGTCTTCTGGTCAGGGGATAACCCTATGACCAATTTAATTACAAATGGAATTCTAAAACAAAAGTCATACCAACCCAAAACAAAATGCATCTAATGGACTGAGGCCCATCATCTACTAATAGACAGCCAGAATAACAGTTGGCGTGGGAATAGAAGTACCAGCACAAGCAACTTCTTTCTAAGCTTCTACTTGATATCCCTACTTGGGTTTCTTGAACCAGCTGAAAAGGGCCCTAGTTTCTCTAGCATCTGGTCATCAGGAGCCTTGCCTGGGATGACTTTGAAGTTCTGCAGTGTTCCTTAACAACTTGCAGCATCTCCTAAACTTCAATTTAAAAGGGATAAGTAATGTTTGCTTGCAGGTCATTAGGGAGACTGCAATTCTTAATCAGGCATAATTGCAGAGCAATGTACTCATGGAGCCGTTGCCCCCACCTCAAGGGTATAATTTGCAGATTGCAGCATTAATGGTATTCTGAATAATGTTATGTACATCAGGGGAGCTCTCTGGATGATCTAGACTGTATTTATCCCACGACCAGCATTATTAAAATAGATTATCTGGTCATTTATCTCGATGTGTTTTGTCAGAGCTTTCTATGCACAAGTTGGCTGCCGTGTTTCCTTACATTACAACAGTGACTACACTTCAAAAGTAATTAATTAACTGTGAAACATTTTGGGATGCCCTGAGGTTGTGAAAGGTGCTTTATCAATGAAAATTCTTTCCTTTCTTAATTGACATAGCAAAAAATAAGTGTTCTACATTCATAGAATTTATATATTTTTTTCATTATCATAAATTCCCTGATGAGTTTTAACAAGGTTCTGTATCATGGAACCATACAAGTTCACAGCACACAAGGAGGCCATTTGGTGAATCATGTCCATACTGGCTGTTGGCTACCACAATCCAAACTAATCCCCGTATCCTGCTTTCTCCTCATGTATTTTCTTCTGTTTCAAGTATTATCAATTTTTCCCCTGGCAGTGGTCTCTCCCGCCCTGTAGCAAAATATTCTCAGCTACAACAATTCCTAACTTCTCTTTAGCCTTTAAGTGACAATCTTAAATTAATAACTTCTCGTCACTGACTCCCCAACCAGAGGAAATATTCTTTCTCCATTCACCATGTCAAAACGCTTCATAATTTTAAAAACCTCTATTAAATCTCCAATAGCTGTCTGTAAATCTTGATTCTGCCCATGGTTGGCTTTTGGTATTCAAATGCCTGCTGCATCATTGATTTTTTTTTGGGGGGGGGGATTTGCTTTTAAACCTTTAACTACTGACTGACTGTTTTTGCTTCCTTTATGTCCCTATGTGTGTCTGCTTGAGCTGAACATGTCCATAAGGAAACATTTCTCTCCTCTGATGTGAAGTGTGTTTTGGACCCCCAGGAACGTAAACACAAGAGAAGGGTGCTGCATTTGGAAGGAGGGCTAAATTTGCTGTCTACTTCCCTGCTACAGATAGTCCTTTTGCTTGGTGAAGTGGCTGTGGAGACTCATGCTAAGCCTGCCTTGTGCTGAGGAGAATTTATCTGGAGGTTTCCTACACCATTTTGGTGAGAGTGCCTTAGGCGATATCACAGTTCCCAAAATAAATGATATGGAAGTGGTTCCAAAAATGTGGAACATGAAGCCTGTCCATTTGAGCCACAGTGAGAGGCTAGAAAACAAATGAGGGAGATTGGTACTGATAGTATTGCAGAGATCGTCATTGAATTAGTATGTTACAATTTGCACCTTGGGAAGCTTAGCTAGAAGCATAGAAGATAGGAGCAGGAGTATGTCATTCGGCCCCTCAAGCCTGCTCCGCCATTTAATGAGATCATGGCTGATCATCCAAATTCAGTACCCTGTCCCTGCTTTCTCCCCATATCCCTTGATCCCTTTAGCCTTAAGAAATATATCCAACTCCTTCTTGAATATATTTAATAAATTGGCCTCAACTGCCTTCTGTGGTAGAGAATTCCAGAGGTTCACCACTCTCTGGGTGAAGAAATTCCTCCTCATCTCTCTCCTAAATGGCTTACCCCCTAACTTTAGACTGTGACCCCTGGTTCTGGACTCCCCCGCCATCGGGAACATCCTTCCTGCATCTAGTCTGTCTAGTCCTGTTAGAATTTTATAAGTTTCAATGAGATCCCCTCTCATTCTTCTAAACTCCAGCAAATATAAGCCCAATCGACCCAATCTCTCCTCATACGTCATTCCTGCCATCCCAGGTATCAGTCTGGTGAACCTTCGCTGCACTCCCTCCATGGCAAGAACATCCTTCCTCAGATAAGGCGACCAAAACTGCACACAATACTCAAGGTGTGGTCTCACCAAGGCCCTGTACAACTGCAGCAAGACATCCTTGCTCCTGTACTCGAATCCTCTCGCTACGAAGGCCAACATACCATTTGTCTTCTTAACCGCCTGCTGCACCTGAGTGCTTACCTTCAGTGACTGGTGCACAAGGACACCCAGGTCTCGTTGCACTTCCCCTTCTCCCAATCTATTGCAGTTCAGATAATAAGCTGCCTTCCTGTTTTTGCCACCAAAGTGGATAACCTCGCATTTATCCACATTGGGCAGATGCATGGCAGATACAGTATAATCACCCAACCTGTCCAAATCATACTGGAGTTTCTCGGCATCCTCCTCACAGCACACACGCCCACCCAGCTTTGTGTTGTCTGCAAACTTGGAGATATTACATCTAATCCCCTCGTCTAGATCATTAATATATATTGTGAATAGCTGGGGTCCTAGCACCGATCCCTGCGGTACCCCACTAGTCACTGCCTGCCACATGGAAAAAGACCCGTTTATTCCAACTCTTTGCTTGCTGTCTGCCAACCAGTTCTCTATCCAAGTCAGTACCTTACCCCTAATCCCATGTGCTTTAACTTTACATGTTAATCTCTTATGCGGAACCTTATCGAAAGCCTTCTGAAAGTCCAAATACACCACATCCACTGGTTCTCCCTTATCTATTTTACCAGTTACATCCTCAAAAAATTCCAGATTAGTCAAGCGTGATTTACCTTTTGTAAATCCATGTTGACTTTGTCCGATCCTGTCACTGTTTTCCAAGTGCTCTGCTATTACATCTTTTATAATGGACTCCAGCATTTTCCCCACTACCGATGTCAGGCTTACCGGTCTATAATTCCCTGTTTTCTCTGTACCACCTTTTTTGAATAGTGGGGTTACATTAGCTACCCTCCAATCCATGGGAACTGTTCCAGAGTCTATAGAATTTTGGAAGATGACCAGCAATGCATCTACTATTTCTAGGGCCACTTCCTTAAGTACCCTAGGATGTAGATTATCAGGCCCTGGGGATTTATCGGCCATCAATCCTGTCCATTTCCCGAACACCATTTCCCTACAAATACTGATTTAATTCAGTTCCTCCCTCTCATTAGAACCTATGTTCCCTGACATCTCTGGGAGGTTATTTGTGTGCTCCTTTGTGAAGACAGAACCAAAATATGTATTTAATTGGTCTTCCATTTCTTTGTTCCCCATTATAAATTCCCCTGATTCTGACTGCAAGGGACCTACGCTTGACTTCACCAATCTTTTTCTCTTCACATATCTATAGAAGCTTTTACAATCAGTTTTTATGTTCCCTGCAAGCTTACTCTCATACTCTATTTTCCCCCTCTTAATTAATCCCTTTGTCCTCCTTTGCTGAATCCTAAACTGCTCCCAATCCTCAGGTTTGCTGCTTTTTCTGGCCAATTTATATGTCCTCTGCTTGGATCTTATGCTATCCCTAATTTCCCTTGTTAGCCACGGTTGAGTCACCTTTTTTGTTTTATTTTTATGTCATACAGGGATGAACAAATTCTGTAGTTCATCCATGCGATCGTTAAATGTTTGCCATTGCCTATCCAGCGTCAACCCTTTAAGTAACATTCCCCAATCCATCCTAGCCAACTCGCGCCTCATACCGTCGTAGTTTCCTTTATTTAAATTCAGGACCCTAGTCTCTGAGTCAACTACTTCATTCTCCATCTTAATGAAGAATTCTATCATATTATGATCGCTCTGCCCCAAGGGGCCTCGCACAACAAGATTGCTAATTAATCCTTTCTCATTACATAATACCCAGTCTAAGATGACCTGATCTCCAGTTGGTTCCTCAACATATTGGTCCAGGAAACCATCCCGTATACACTCCAGGAATTCCTCCTCCACAGTATTGTTACTAATTTGGTGAGCCCAATCTATATGTAGTCACCCATGATAACTGCTGTGCCCTTATTGCACGTGTCTCTAATTTCCCATTTAATGCCATCCCCAACCTCAGCATTACTGTTTGGGGGTCTGTATATAACTCCCACTAACGTTTTCTGCCCCATGGTATTTCTCAACTCTACCCATACAGATTCCACATCATCAGAGCTAATATCCTTCCTTACTATTGTGTTAATCCCCTCTTTAACCAGCAATGCTACCCCACCTCCTTTTCCTTTTTGCCTGTCTTTCCTGAATATTGAATACCCCTGAATGTTGAATTCCCAGCCTTGGTCGCCCTGGAGCCATGTCTACGTAATCCCAATCACATCATATCCGTTTACATCTATTCGCGCAGCTAATTCATCCACCTTATTACGAATGCTCCTCACATTAAGACACAAAGCCTTCCGGCTTGTTTTTTTAACACTCTTAGACCTTTTAGAATTATTATTTACTGTGGCCATGTTTGATTTAAACCCTTGATTTCTCTGACTGCCACTTTTGCTTTTCTCCCTCCTGTCTTTTGCTTCTATCCTTGCTTTCCTTTCCTCTGCCTCCCTGCACAGGTTCCCAACCCCCTGCCATTTTAGTTTAAACCCTCCCCAACAGCACTAGCAAACACTCCCCCTAGGACATCAGTCCCAGTCCCGCCCAGGTGCAAACCGTCCATTTTGAACTGGTTCCAATATCCCAGGAATTTGAATCCCTCCCCCTTGCACCATTCCTCTAGCCACATATTCATCTGAAATATCCTTCTATTTCTACTCTGACTAGCACGTGGCACTGGTAGCAATCCTGAGATACTACCTTTGAGGTCCTATTTTTTAATTTACCTCCTAACTCCCTATATTCAGCTTTCAGGACCTCATCCCGGTTTTTACCTATATCGTTGGTACCTATATGCACGACAACTGGCTGTTCACCCTCCCCCTCCAGAATGCCCCGCAACTGCTCTGTGACATCCTTGACCCTTGCACCAGGGAGGCAACATGCCATCCTGGAGTCTTGTTTGCGGCCGCAGAAACGCCTATCTATTCCCCTTACAATAGTCAGGCAGTGAGTCAGGAGCAGCCCAACTAGAGCGGGCCTTGTGGGAACACAGCATCGGCGGCAGTTCAAACCGGTGGCAGTGAGTCAGGAGCAGCATACCAATTCAACAGCAGGGGAGAGAGGGAAAAAGTAATCAAAGTGTGACGTCACCAGGAAGCAGGTAAGTGATTGGTTGGTGAGTATTTGGTTGGTGAGTAGATCTCTTTTTTTTTAAACTTTAACTCTGGTTTATAGTTTCTAAGGTCTCTCTGGTGTAGCAGGGACTGTTGGTAAACCAGTTAACTGTAGTGTAATTAGTGGGATTGATTGATTTAATTTAAATTCAATTAATTAAAGGGTAAGTCATGGCAGGACAGCCAGGCCCCGTGATCTGCTCCTCCTGCGATATGTGGGAACTCAGGGACACCTCCGGTGTCCCTGCCAACTACATGTGCAGGAAGTGCATCCAACTGCAGCTACTGACAGACCGCATTGCGGCGCTGGAGCTGCGATTGGACACATACTGGCGCGTTCACGATGCTCAGGACAACGTGAATAGCACATTTACGGAGTTGGACATGTAAGGGTTTGGGGGCTTCTTTAAACTGGTTTAAAGTAATTTTCCTGGTCTTGCAGGACCAATTCCAATAAAACCAATTTTATTACAGCGGTTACGAATCGCTACCCCTCCTTTAGTTCTGAGTGGAGGAACTTATAATTAATGATATTAAAACAGAACAAGTGGTTTGGATGAGAGAAAAAAATCAAGTTTATTACCTAAACTACAATCAAAATAGCAAACTATCCCACACGAACACAGTAATTACAGTAAAATGGCTTAATAGGGGGGTTGCAGACAGTGAAAACGAGGGATACAGTGGCTACAATGTTATTTAAACAATCTTAGCAATTCCCTTAAATCACCACCCCTTAACCCCTGCTAGGTTGCCTTGTTGAGGAGTCAGAAACTCCACTCACCTGTGATCCAGCGAAGTAAGAGAGAGAGAGAGCTAGCTTCTCAGCCGCTATTTTATACCTGGTGAGGTCCTGCCGTTCTGCCTTGCAAGGGCTGTGTGCAAAATTCCCCACCCAAAAGGGTCCCATACACAAGAGAAAGCAGTGATTGGCTAACTCAAAGTGGTTAGACTGGGTTAATGTGTCTTCCGGAGCTTCCTGGGCTGAAACAAAAGGGAGATACAACTGCTCTATTGTCCAGTGCTGGGTGATTTAAAACCCATTCAAATCTTGAACGATTCCCATTCAAGGTGCAAAAGTCTCTTCTGCAGTTTAGATGTATCCACTCGATATACAAACAAATGCTAATAGCATTCAATTGCTTTGTAAACAAAGCATTGTCCTTTGTCTTCGGCCATGTGGTGACAGCCATTTTTATCCCTGGAAATTTAAAAGCACATCGCCCAGGGATTCTTCAATAAAAAAAAAATCTTCAGAACTGTAAATTATTGTGAATTCTTACAGACACACCGCAGGTAGAGGTTGGACAGGAAGAAAGGGAACGGGTGACCAACAGGCAGAATACTAGGCGCAGGCAGGTAGTGCAGGGGTCCCCTGTGGCCATCCCCCACTCCAACAGATACACCACTTTGAGTACCGTTGGGGGGGATGGCTTATCAGAGGAAGGCAGCAGCAGCCAACTTCCTGGCACCAGGGGTGGCTCTGCTGCACAGAATGGGAGGAAAGAGGGGTAGAGCTATAGTAATAGGGGATTCAATTGTAAGGGGAATAGATAGGTGTTTCTGCGGCCGCAAACGAGACTCCAGGATGGTGTGTTGCCTCCCTGGTGCAAGGGTTAAGGATGTCTCCGAGTGACTCCAGAACATCTTGGAAGGGGAGGGTGAAGAGCCAGTTGTCGTGGTGCATATAGGCACCAACGATATAGGTAAAAAGCGGGATGAGGTCCTAAAAGCGGAGTATAGGGAGTTAGGAGATAAATTAAAAAACAGGACCTCAAAGGTAATAATCTCAGGATTGCTACCAGTGCCACGTGCTAGTCAGAGTAGAAATAGAAGGATACTTCAGATGAATACGTGGCTAGAGGAATGGTGCCAGGGGGAGGGATTCAAGTTCCTGGGACATTGGAACCGGTTCTGGGGGAGGTGGGACCAGTTCAAACCGGACGGTCTGCACCTGGGCAGGGCTGGAACCAATGTCCTAGGGGGAGTGTTTGCTAGTGCTGTGGGGGAGGGTTTAAACTAAAATGGCAGGGGGTTGGGAACCTGAGCAGGGAGACAGAGGAAAGGGAAACAAGGATAAAAGCAAAAGATAGGAAGGAGAAAAACAAAAGTGGCAGTCAGAGAAATCAACGGTTTAAATCAAACATGGCCACAGTAAATAATAATTCTAATAGGTCTAAGAGCGTTAAAAAAACAAGCCTGAAGGCTTTGTGTCTTAATGCAAGGTGCATTTGTAATAAGGTGGATGAATTGGCTGCGCAAATAGAAGTAAACAAATACGATTTGGTTGGGATTACGGAAACGTGGCTCAAGGAAGGCCAGGACTGGGAACTCTACATCCAGGGGTATTCGATATTCAGGAAAGATAGGCAAAAAGGAAAGGGAGGTGGAGTAGCATTACTGGTTAAAGAAGGGATTAACACAATTGTAATGAAGGATATTAGCTCTGATGAGGTGGAATCTGTATGGGTAGAATTGAGAAATACTAAGGGGAAAAAAATGTTAGTGGGAGTGGTTTATAGACCTCCAAACAGTAAGGCGGAGGTTGGGGATGGCATTCAAAGAGAAATTAAAGAAGCGTGCAATAAGGGCACAGCAGTCATCATGGGTGACTTTAATCTACATATAGATTGGGCCAACCAAATGAGTAACAATACTGTGGAGGAGGAATTCCTGGAGTGTTTACGGGATGGTTTCCTGGACCAATATGTCGAGGAACCAACCAGAGATCAGGCCATCTTAGACTGGGTATTATGTAACGAGAAAGGATTAATTAGCAATCTTGTTATAAGAGGCCCCTTGGGTCGGAGCGATCATAATATGATCGAATTCTTCATTAAGATGGAGAATGAAGTAGTTGACTTGGAGACTAGGGTCCTCAATTTAAATAAAGGAAACTATGATGGTCTGAGGAGCGAGTTGGGTAGGATTGATTGGGGAATGGCACTCAAAGGGTTGACGGTGGATAGGCAATGGCAAACATTCAAAGACCGAATGGATGAACTACAGAATTTGTTCATCCCAGTTTGGCATAAAAATAAAACAAAAAAGGTGACCCAACCATGGCTAACAAGGGAAATTAGGGATAGCATAAGGTCCAAGGAGAGGACATATAAATTGGTCAGAAAAAGCAATAACCCTGAGGATTGGGAGCAGTTTAGGGTTCAACAAAGGAGGACAAAGGGATTAATTAAGCAAGGGAAAATAGAATATGAGAGTAAGCTTGCAGAGAACATAAAAACTGACTGTAAAAGCTTTTATAGATATGTGAAGAGAAAAAGATTGGTGAAGTCAAGCGTAGGTCCCTTGCAGTCAGAATCGGGGGAATTTATAATGGGGAACAAAGAAATGGAAGACCAACTAAATACATATTTTGGTTCTGTCTTCACAAAGGAGGACACAAATAACCTCCCAGAGATGCCGGGGAACATAGGGTCTGATGAAAGGGTGGAACTGAAAGAAATTAGTATTTGTAGGGAAATGGTGTTAGGAAAATTGATGGGACTGAAGGCCGATAAATCCCCAGGGCCTGATAATCTACATCCCAGGGTACTTAAGGAAGTGGCCCTAGAAATAGTAGATGCATTGCTGGCCATCTTCCAGAACTCGATAGACTCTGGAACGGTACTCATGGATTGGCGGGTAGCTAATGTTACCCCACTATTCAAAAAAGGTAGTAGAGAAAAGGTGGGGAATTATAGACCTGACATCGGTAGTGGGGAAAATGCTAGAGTCCATTATAAAAGATGTAATAGCAGAGCACTTGGAAAGCAGTGACTGGATCGGACAAAGTCAACATGGATTTACAAAAGGTAAATCATGCTTGACTAATCTACTGGAATTTTTTGAGGATGTAACTGGTAAAATAGATAAGGGAGAACCAGTGGATGTGGTGTATTTGGACTTTCAGAAGGCTTTCGATAAGGTCCCGCATAAGAGATTAGCGTGCAAAATTAAGGCACATGGGATTGGGGGCAAGGTATTGACTTGGATAGAGAACTGGTTGGCAGACAGAAAGCAAAGAGTTGGAATAAGCGGGTCATTTTCCGAGTGGCTGGCAGTGACTAGTGGGGTACTGCAAGGATCGGTCCTAGGACCCCAGCTGTTCACAATATATATTAATGATCTGGACGAGGGAATTGGATGTAATATCTCCAAATTTGCAGACGACACAAAGCTGGGGGGGAGGGTATGCTGTGAGGAGGATGTCGTGAAACTCCAGCACGATTTGGACAGGTTGGGTGATTGGACAGAAACATGGCAAATGCACTATAATGTGGATAAATGTGAGGTTATCCACTTTGGTGGCAAAAACAGGAAGGCAGATTATTATTTGAATGGTAATAGTTTGGGAGAAGGGGAAGTGCAAAGAGACCTGGGTGTTCTTGTACACCAGTCGCTGAAGTTAAGCATGCAGGTGCAGCAGGCGGTTAAGAAGGCAAATGGTATGTTGGCCTTCGTAGCAAGAGGGTTTGAGTACAAGAACAAGGATGTCTTGCTACAGTTGTACAGGGCCTTGGTGAGACCACACCTTGAGTATTGTGTGCAGTTTTGGTCGCCTTACCTGAGGAAGGACGTTCTTGCCATGGAAGGAGTGCAGCGAAGATTCACCAGGCTGATACCTGGGATGGCAGGAATGACGTATGAGGAGAGATTGGGTCGATTGGGCTTATGCTCACGGGCCTAGAAATTCACTATGGCCCCGCCAGCTGGCTAGTGCCCAAAAGTTAGCGCTGGGCGGGGAGCCATTAGCGATCGTCAGATATTCAGTTTCTGCGCCCCAATTCGGAACCGGGCGCTATTCCAGGGTGTGCCTGCCTCCACTTGGGGCGCTGAAACTGAATTTCAGCGCTCTTGGCGCAGCTGCGCCAGCCGCTGCGGAGCGGCAGGCTGCGGTACTGCAGGCCTCCTCCTTCTCTTAAGGGGGAGCTGCCTGCAACGGGGAGATCGCCGCTGGATAGTGCCGGCAAATGAGCCCGGCACCACGGAGAAGTGCTGGGTTCGCGGAAAGCAGCCGGCAATGCCGCGGAGGGGGGGGGGGGGCTGGTGGAGGAGGCCGGGGAAGGAGGTGCGGGCAGGCGGCCGCCGAAAAAGCGGCCGGCTGCACCTCCACCTTAAAGCGCCCCACTAAGGCTACAGTACGGCCCCGTTTTCTGGTCGCTGTTTGCGGCCGCTGCGGAGGAGGCGGCCGCAACTAAATATGGGGATCGGGCCGGTTTCGGGGCGGTACCGGGGCACTGCGCACACCGATGACGTCATCGGTGCCGGCGCAGCGCTAACGGCTACCGCCGCCAATACCGCTGCGCTGAATATCAGCGCAAACTCCTTTTTGGCGCAGAAGCCCTCTTTAGGCGGTAACTGGCCGCAAAGCTGGCAGCGCCTTAATGAATTTCTAGGCCACTGAGTTTAGAAGATTGAGAGGGGATCTCATCGAAACCTATAAAATTCTGTCAGGCCTGGACAGACTAGATGCAGGAAGGATGTTTCTGATGGCCGGGGAGTCCAGAACCAGGGGTAATAGTCTAAGGATAAGGGGTAAGCCATTTAGGACTGAAATGAGGAGGAATTTCTTCGCCCAGAGAGTGGTGAACCTGTGGAATTCTCTGCCACAGAGGGCGGTGGAGGCCAGTTCATTAAGTATATTCAAGAAAGAGTTGGATATATTTCTTAAGGCTAAAGGGATCAAGGGATATGGGGAGAAGGCAGGGACCGGGTACTGAATTTGGATGATCAGCCATGATCTCATTGAATGGCGGAGCAGGCTCGAAGGGCCGAATGGCCTACTCCTGCTCCTATCTTCTATCTATATAATCCCCTATTACTATAGCTCTCCTGCTCTTTTTCCTCCCGTCCTGTGCAGCAGAACCACCCACGGTGCCAGGAAGTTGGCTGCTGCTGCCTTCCTCCGATAAGCCATCTCCCTCAACAATATCAAAATTGGTATATCTGTTTGAGAGGGGGATGGCCACAGGAGACTCCTGCACTACCTGCCTGTGCCTACTACTCTACCTGGCAGTCACCCATTCCCTTCCTGCCTGTGCAGCCTTTACCTGCGGTGTGACCAACACCCTAAACGTGCTATCCACGATGTCCTCAGCATCGCGAATGCTCCAGTATGTATCCAGTCGCAGCTCCAGCGCCGCAATGCGGTCTGTCAGTAGCTGCAGCTGGATACACTTCCCGCACACATGGTCGTCAGGGACACAGGAAGTGTCCCTGATTTCCCACATGGCGCAGGAGGAGTATGCCATGGGGCCGAGCTGTCCTGCCATGAATTACCCTTTAATTAATTTAAATTAATTTAAATCAAATCAATACCACTAATTACACTACAATTAATTGATATACTCAAGGGCCCTTGGTTACTAGCCCTCCCCGATACACAACAGAGACCTTAGAAACTATAACCCCAAAAATTAAGACCGTCTAAATTTTATAAACTATTAACCTTAACTGTCAAACTATAGAGTAGTATACCCTCCTGGCCGTACTCACCCAATCAGCTGCTTCCTCTTGCCCGCGTCACTGTTTGAATCGTGGCGTGGCTCTGGAATGCCGCCACCGGTCTGCGAGATTGACCGGCCTTTGAGAAAAAGCCTGCGAAAGTGAGTTTAAATACTCACAACCCTCCTGCTGCTCCCGACACCGGCCTCTTCCTTCAGGGTGAAAAGTTAGGAAAAACAAAGGCGAGGCAAGGGAGCTCCTCCTACCACTCCTCACCTAACTCTGACTCACCCAACTCATAGCACTCTGTTGAAACCGCACTGGAAGAAAGCATCCATTGTAATCTAACTAAGGAATTTTAATTGGGAAATGGTGGGCTCACTATGCAGTAACAGCAGGCTGAAATGGCCTAGTATGTTGTTATTCTTACATCACTGGATATTTTAAGCACCACTTCTTGTTGGAAGGCTGGTCCCACTCTAGATTTGTGGCATTGGTAGATTACTACTGCCCTTTTATATTTGGCTGATACTTGGGGCTGAGAGCTACATCCATCATGAGTAAATTCTCCTTTTAAATATAATGGGTTGTTCCTAGAAGGGACTTTTCTGCATATCAGTGCCTCAGAAGGTTACACTTCCCCATCCCCACCTCTGGAAGCAATTGTGCAGATATGTTAACTACAGCCCACTTCCACCAAGAGAACAGCCAGTCAAGGTTGCCACTGCCTTGAATCTTTTTTGCAGCTGGATCATCACTGATTCGTTCATAGCTTTAGGGAAAATTGTTTTGTGCTACAGTATCAATAATTTACACAATATTAATTCAAATCCAGAATACTGGCTGCTTCTCCTGTGTTATCTCAGGTGACCACTATCACATTTACTGATCTACAGCAAAGTGGGGTATGAGAGACATTTTTGATATAATGTAATTTGATGTAAAATTGAGAACACTAACATAAGATTTCATGACATGTTGAAATAAAGGCAGAAAAACAAACACCTGTCAAAAAATGATATTTTTATTGAACATAAAATATTAAATTTTTCACTTCCATAAAAGATCCACTAATACCCCTAAAGAAGCAATAAGTTGAAACCACTGCGGATCACCGTCTTTCTGTCCCAGCCATTTACTCCACCAGAGACTGCATTAATCCTTCGTGATCACAAAGCCAGCTCAGGGAGATGACCACTTTTGTTTTAGGGGAAAATACAGTTATGTTCCCGGGAGTGAGACAGAAGATTGAGTGCAGATCTGCTGCAGACTCCAAGGCCTAGAAATTGGTCCACGCAGCGTCCATTTCTCGGGCACTACTCAGACTACTAAGGCAACGATATGTTGGCAGGAAGCGTGTGCACATTTCTGCCCGGAGGTATGCCATCTGTTATACTGGGTAAGGATCAACAAGTAGGTGTCCTTTACCCACGCATGAAGCAGGTATTAGACCCATTGCATATGAAAATAAAGGGCCTAACGCCTGTTTGAGGTCCCCTCTCAAGATTGGTTTGCCTTGAGGAAGCCAGCGCCATCACTCATGAAATCCAAACCCTAGGACCACCTGCCAACAAAGAAGGTATGTAATTTACCTGATGTAGAGCCAGGAAGAGCAGGATTGCCCCTCCAGACACTACATTAAAGGAACCGATCGCCGCTGCTCGCTACCCCCAATCATCTCTGTTTCCATCCCCAATCCCACAACTAACTTAGCCTGCACCCCCACCTCCCCCCCCCCCCCCAAATCCCCGGCCCCGCATTCCCTGCACCCATAGCATACACTTAAGCTAGCAGCAGACAGATTTTCCACGACTCTTCACCGGGCGGCTCTGAGGCTGCCATGACTCCATTATAATGAAGCCTGAGGCCCAATATCTGGGGAACCTCAGGCCTCACCTTTTAGTTGCATGGCTATATTTCTGGGCTTAGTTAGCTTCAGTAGCACAGAATAGGATCATAATTCTTTCATAATCTGTAATCATCTCCAGCTCACATTTTCACCTCTGGACTGCTTAATATTAAAGTAAATCAAAAAACAAACATACTGAACTGATCACCTCATCATCTTACAAAATGTAGTAACAACAGGAACAGTATTATCTCAAACATTTGATAAGCAGCTAGTAGTAAATTAAAACCACACGACCTTTAGTCCAGCCATACATAGTATTAGCACATTCTTATTGTGTGATTATCATTTGTTAATCAATATTCAGCATAATACAGATGTAAGATAAAAGTGCCACTGTTTAATTAACATGGAGGATGCCAACACAAATATTATCTGTCACTTTCAACATATTTGATGTAGTCGAATTTAGGCAGCTTGAAAGGAACTTCACTCCACTTTTTATAAGTACCATTCTCAAAATTCTTCTCGATAAGCACAACAAAGTTTCTGATTGACAAACAAGGTAAATTCACTCCACGATGGACCATCATTGTTCCCCATGGCTTTAAAGTAAGATAAGCAGAATGAAGTTAGCCTTTGTATGACAACTAATTATGTAACAATTGAGTCAATTACAAATTAAATAAAATCTCAATTTACCTGGCCACAGTTCTTGCAGTGTATCTCTTGATTTGTTTGGTAATCAAGACATTTCTCTTGTAAGGCTTTATTTTCTCGAACACCATACAAATCTCTGTAATGAAACGTGGATAATTAAAATTCAACAACAGCAACTTGTATTTATATAGCGCCTTTAATGTAGTAAAACATCCCAAGGTGCTTCACAGGAGAGTTATCAAACAAAATTTGGCACTGAGCCACAGGAGGAGATAGTAGGGCAGGTGACCAAAAGCTTGGTCAAAGAGGTAGGTTTTAAGAAGCATCTTAAAGGAGGAAAGAGAGATATTGCAAAGTATATATTTAGCAATAACAGTCTTTTACAAAATATTTTAAAGAACTGGCAATAGAAAAATAATATTTTATTTGTAAGTCAACTTCAGATCTTGCATCGGTATGTATATCTTTTTTTCTTTTGAAAATAGTGCACTAAAATCTACTGCATTCATTTTTACCAAGAATTTTCCCTTTATTAAGCCGAGGGGTTAAGGTTCAACGGTTTCCATCACTTACTCGTGCTACAAGGGTACAAAGGTGATATCCTGATTTGGTGCCCAACAAGTTAATTGACATTGAACTAAATTTCAAAGCCTGTAACTGTAATACCACAGTTCACAAAAAAACATAGAAATCTGAATTAAAAACAGAAAATCCTGGAAATACAAAGCAGGTCAGTCAACCTATGTAATGAGAAGACTGGTTTTCTTCTGGGTGTACCCTTCATCAGAATTAACTTCTAATGAAGGGTACAATCACAAAGCATCATAACCGATTTCTTTCTTTTTACGAAGGTTGACTGACCTTTGTATTTCCAGGATTTTGCTTTTATTTCAGATGTTTGCAACAGGTTTGAAAACATAACCACAGTAATTAAAATTCAAGATTTTATGCAGTTCATGATAAATTTGCAAAAGTTTTATGAATTCTTACTTGAACTCATCTGTGACGTTGACATGGTGCATGTTTTCAATTACTTGAATATCTTTCCCTGAGCAGGCAAGTTTGCTGCAAGTATTGCAGCGAAAAGTCACTTTAGAGGGATCACTTTTTATTTTTTTTGCCAAATTTTTCTTCTTCTTCATTCTGTGTTCCATTATATTCTGCAACTGCCTTTCTTCTATCTGACCATTGGAAAAGAAAGTCGGAGTTATACAGCTATCAAACAGCTCTCTATTTTGCACAGTTTATGTACAAATGTAGTTTACAGTCTACTCCTCTTAAACTGAAGTTGCTTAATTCAAATTATTGATTCATTCAAGTTTGAATTCCAACTCCAAATGGGTCTTGAGCAGTTAAACCTGCTGCTTAATTTGAATTCCAGCTGATTCAAGTATGTGAGAGCAGCTAATCTTCCTGGGCAGCGTGACTTCATCTTGATGGAAAAGGTTAAGAAATTCACTGCATAATTTGGAATTGACCCTGTTTTTGCATCATGGCTCAGCCACTTCAGGACCAGCATGTAATCAACTTCACTTACATACGGAGAGGAATACTATGTTCCCGCAAAAAGCACCAACAATTCAGTGCATGCTAAAATTCCTGAAATGTTATCTCATTTTTAAACCCAATGACACCTTTTAATGTTGATGAAATTAGCCTTTTTAAAAAAAAACAAACAGCAACTAAGCAGAATGCCAGCTATCATCATCGAAAAATTTCCAGGTTGGGAAAAAAGCTAAGTAGCAAATTATTATCATGGTTTGTGCTGGCAGACTGGGGAAAAAAGCTGTTGGTGAGTGGGAATCCCCTGAGTTTTTTGTGGTTTTGCTACTCTGCCTGTAATCTACAGAAACTACAAAAGGCAGGGATGACTGGTGTTATTTTTGAGTAATGGCTATCATTTTGGCCAAAGCATGGCACCACAAAGCAGATAGTCGACAACTGTGCAGCTGATGTGAAGTGGTTGTGTCTAAAAGCAGATTCCATGGTCAACTGCTCTTGGAATGTATATTCGCCCCACCAGATGAAGCAGCTGCATCAGATACAGTGGAGGATTTGACACAGGCACTGATGGCTGACTCCGACACAGTGAACATCTTTCAGTGCATGCCTTCCCTTCTTATGACAGTCAGAAGACATGAAAGAAAAGAAATAACTTGCATTTATATAGTACTTTTCACGACCTCAGTCCGTCCCAAAGCACTTTGCAGACAATTAGTTATTTTTGAAGTGTCGGTACTGTTGTAATGTAGGGAAACACGGCAGCCGATCTGCACGCAGCGAGGTCCCACAAACAGCAATGAGATAAATGACCAGAAAATCTGTTTTAGTGATGTTGGTTATGGAATAAATATTGGCCAGGAACTCCCTGCTCTTCTTCGAATAGTGGAGCTCTCCCTCGGTACTGTACTGAAATGTCAGGCTAGATGATGCGCTCAAGTCTCTGCATTGGGACTTGAACTACAACCTTCTGACTCAGAGGTGAGAGTGCCACCACTGAGGTTTGAATCCTTTATAGGTGTTGATGATTGCTGATTGCCATGGTAGTTGAGGATGTTGCTGCTAGTGGGAGTAAATGTGAGGAAGAAACCCAAGCAAGTGGATCGAGTAAGCAGATGTAGGTAGAGGAAGCAGATATCACAATGGCCATGGCATCCAATTCTGTTTTGACTGTTGAGGAAGTGGCTAATAGGAAGCAAACCACAAACACTGAGTATTTTACAAATTAACTGAATTTCAATCGCCTGCTTTTCAGTGTTTTGTGTTGTTCCTGCAGTGTTTTGCTGTGCTGCTTTTCATTAAATGTGGCTAATTCCAACTATTGGATAATTCAGTATTTTTTCCAAGCAAAGAAAACAACTTTGAATTAGCAGGAGTAGGGTGTAATGACAAGCATTCCTACAAAATGATTAAAATACACAATTTAAAACATTGCGGTTGAATATCCATAGAAACTTGTGGAGAAATGAAGTAAAAGCCTTTTATCCGGGGCTTCCACAGACCTTCCGCCACAGTTACAGCGGATGACCAGGCGAACACCCACGGAAATTCAACCCATTGTTCTTACTGGGACATAACTTAATACATGTAATTTGGTCACTGCTTATGGACAGCTTTTTAAAAATATGTTTTCTGAATTTAGCTGCAGATTTCACGGATCAAGGCAAATTTGGGGAGGAAATTCAAATTTAAATCTAAAAAAGATCATTTACATTTAGAAAACGAAGAAGTTTTCTGTGGATTATTTCTTCTGTGTTACCTGCTTCTTGTATTCCTCTTCTGGCATTTCCTGCACTGTTTGAATTGCATTGTACATCATTTTCTCACGGAAAACATTCACATGCTCACGTTCAATAACTCCTGACCCCTCGTTTGCTACTAAAGCGTAAGTGCTGTCATCCGATCGAGCCCTGCCACGAGCCTGCAATTGAGCAATAGTCAGGGCAGAATGAACGTATGCTTTTGAATACGCTCAGTGAAACATCCTAAAACTATGCATTTCTATGAACAGAAAAGTTGCACTGAGAATTACTCTGGCATAAACCTTGCTATTTACATTCTACAATGACTACATGAATAGCAAGGGTAACTGTATAGTATCAAAACCACATTTTAGTGAGGAACTAAGTATACTGGATTCTATTTGGACTGCCCTCATCTGACGTTAATGGGGCTGTAACGCCTCAAAATGGGGTCGGTAGCCTTACCGTCCTGTTAACACCGGCAATCCGGCGGCTCCATTTTGAAAGGTGTGTCCAAAGCACCTGCCTGTTTCAGGCGATAGACCCCTTTTAATATGGAAATTGGGGTCCTATGACATAAATAGGAGCCCGATTGTCATTTTAGGTAGGAATTGGTTGGAGCCTGCAAAAATAATCTGGGTCACTACCGCCCCGGGACCCCCACCCTCCGTGAACCCCACCCCATAACTTACCCTGCTGGTGGCAGCTCCGGCTCGATCTGCAGCCATCAAACTGACGAGCTGCGTCGGAATGCCTGCCAAATTCAAATCACGGGGACCACTTTGCCTCCAGAATGGGCAGCAAACCAGCGTGCTTCGCCAGTTAACTACTCAAAAGTCAAAATCTATCCCATTGTTTCTATTTCTTAAAATCATTCTCAAGCTATAGTAGAAAATATTCACAACTAAAATAAC
The DNA here is from genome assembly GCF_052327205.1 of Somniosus microcephalus. Lineage (NCBI taxonomy): Eukaryota > Metazoa > Chordata > Chondrichthyes > Squaliformes > Somniosidae > Somniosus > Somniosus microcephalus. The sequence goes on along the minus strand of NC_140990.1, from coordinate 270,528,620 downwards.
AAAATAGTTGTTAAAACAATATTGTTTGATGGAAATTGGGATGATTCCAAGCTGTAAATCACAAGTACACTTGGTTCTTTACGCAATAAGGGTTAAAAATCCATTCATGTCTAAAAATGGGCGCGGAGGGATCGATCCCTGTACCAGAATGGTTGGCCTGAGAAACACCTAATATTGGGCCTCGAGACTCATTATCATTGAACCTGTGTACTGTAGACAACTGATGGGCATCCCCAGGAAACTGACTGGAGAAGAGGCCTTGAATACCTTGTTCTGAAGGAGTTTCCCGCTGCTTTTCAAGTGGTTTCTTTTGTTCTTTACTTTGTGGACGGGATGAACCTCAGAGTTGCGGGGAGCCGGTTAGTGGTTGTGCCTCTTGTGTGGGGCTTGGTTTATGGGCCAGGGTGAGGGGCGGGGGGGGGGGATGGAGATATGGCTGGGAGGGTTTGTAGAGCTAGGCTGGGGTGGGGTGAGTCATTGAATCCTCATCATGGTCTTTGGACTTTCAGAAGGCTTTCGATAAGGTCCCACATAAGAGATTAGCGTGTAAAGTTAAGGCACATGGGATTGGGGGCAAGGTATTGACTTCGATAGAGAACTGGTTGGCAGATAGAAAGCAAAGAGTTGGAATAAATGGGTCTTTTTCAGAGTGGCAGGCAGTGACTAGTGGGGTACCGCAGGGATCGGTCCTTGGACCCCAGCTATTCACAATATATATTAATAATCTAGACAAGGGAACTAGATGTAATATCTCCAAATTTGCAGACGACACAAAGCTGGGTGGGCGTGTGTGCTGTGAGGAGGATGCTGAGAAACTACAGGATGATTTGGACAGGTTGGGTGATTGGGCAGAAGCATGGCAGATGCAATATAACGTGGATAAATGTGAGGTTATCCACTTTGGTGGCAAAAACAGGAAGGCAGATTATTATCTGAATGGCAATAGATTGGGAGAAGGGGAAGTGCAACGAGACCTGGGTGTCCTTGTGCACCAGTCGCTGAAGGTAAGCATGCAGGTGCAGCAGGCGGTTAAGAAGGCAAATGGTATGTTGGCCTTCATAGCGAGAGGGTTTGAGTACAGGAACAAGGAAGGATGTCTTGCTGCAGTTGTACAGGGCCTTGGTGAGACCACATCTTGAGTATTGTGTGCAGTTTTGGTCGCCTTATCTGAGGAAGGATATTCTTGTCATGGAAGGAGTTCAGAGAAGATTCACCAGGCTGATACCTGGGATGGCAGGAATGATGTATGAGGAGAAATTGGGTCGATTGGGCTTGTACTCGCTGGAGTTTAGAAGAATGAGAGGGGATCTCATTGAAACTTATAAAATACTGGCAGGACTGGACAGACTAGATGCAGGAAGGATGTTCCCGATGGTCGGGGAATCCAGAACCAGGGGTCACAGTCTAAGGATAAGGGGTAGGCCTTTTAGGACAGAAATGAGGAGGAATTTCTTCACCCAGAGAGGTGAACCTGTGGAATTCTCTACCACAGAAGGCAGTAGAGGCCAATTCATTAAATATATTCAAGAAGGAGTTGGATATATTTCTTAAAGCTAAAGGGATCAAGGGGTATGGGGAGAAAGCAGGGACCGGGTACTGAATTTGGATGATCAGCCATGATCACACTGAATGGCGGAGCAGGCTCGAGGGGCCGAATGGCCTACTCTTGCTCCTATCTTCTATGTTTCTATGTTTTAAATTCTCCAATCACTTGTGGGTTGTAGAACCAAAATAGGTTGATCAGGACAGTGATGATGGGACTTGGTGCAGGTCAGGATTTGTGCCACAACCTTTATGGAGGATAGGCTAAGCAAGGAGAGCATTTGTTGGACATGGAGGTAAAGAAGGCATGGCTGAGGGTTTCAGCACAGAAGGGCCTGAGGTTGAAAATGTTGCGGAGTTAGAAGTAAGCAGTCTTGTGGTGGAAAGGATTTGGGTTCTGAAATGGAGTTCAGGGTCAAAGTGATGCCAAAGTTGGGATTGAGCCTTAAACAATGGCTGGGAAGGGGAATGGATTTGGTGGCAAAGGAGCAAAATTTGTGTCAGGGACCAAAGCCAACTGCTATGGTCTTCTCAACATTGAGCTGGAGGAAGCTGCGACTCTTCCAAGACTGGAAGGCAGTCGAACAACACAAAGACAGATGAGGGATCAAGGCTGTTAGATCTGCATGTCATCAGTATACACGTGCAAGCTGGCCCCATGGCTGCTAATAATGCAATTGAGGATGAGGAGGGGAACAAGGACAGATTCTTGGGAGACTCCAGAGGTGAGAGTAAAGAGGTGGGAAGAGGAGTATTGCTGCAGATGCACTGGCTACACCGTGATAGGTAGGAATGGAATTGTGCAAAGGCAGGCCCCGAAGCTGAATGATGCAGGAGAGGAACTAGAGGAGGATGGTGTGGTTAGCTGTGTTAAAGTGCTGCAGTGAGGTCAAGGAAGGGAAAACATTGGTCTAACATTTGGAATACCTGGCTGGACAATATATGGTTTCCAGCACCTACATTATTGCTCACCTAGAAACAATTCAAGAAGTTATTTACAGAAGTACATTACTTTTGTAACTATTTTTTTGAATTGTGTCTAAGTGAACAATAATGTAGGTGGAAGCCATATCTTGTCCTTAGTTTTTAATAGTTTTCAATGAGGATTACAGCTATTCAGTTTTTTCTTTATTTAGTTATTGTGCTCGTCGAGTTGAGGGATGTTAGTACTGGGAAATGGAACTCTTCCTATTTTCAGCATCTAATGTCAGTATGAAGCAATCCCATTTTGGGTATGGCAGCAAGCTGTACAGTAAAGTTCCTCCTAATCTGCCTCAGCCCCAACCCCACAAGAGCATCCCCTCTTACTGCACCAGTGTGTCATTTTTCAATTTACCACCCAGCCTTTCTGTAGCCTTTCTGAGTGTGATTGCCAATTAATGCTGAATTAAAAACAGATAAACACATGCCCCCCAGGAACTCTCTTTTCAGAGAGGACCCTTACACCAATCCCAGCTGGGTTTTAACCAGGTCCCAGAGGTAAAATGCCAGTGGCTAGCCCAATGCATCAGCCAGCTTCCCCATTTATTTGGCTCTTAATAAGGATTACATCTATTAATACCTTACCAAAAAATTCTATATTATATGAAACATGAACGTTTAAGCAAACAATTTGTACATCAAATGAACTTACTTGGACCATGGCAATCTCATTGGTGACTAGACCATAACGGATTACAAAATTACATTCTTTTATATCCAGACCTTCTTCTGCTACAGTAGTTGCAATCAGTAGGTTTATTTCTCCATCACGGAATTTACTGAGCACCTCCTTTTGTTCATTCTATTTAAAGTATAAAAATATTTTTTAAATTCAGAAATAGACTATGGATTAACATATGACTAAAATTTAGGGTTATACCCATCTATAAAATCCAAAATCATAATTATCATTGGGAAGTTGCTACTCTTGAGATTCAACAAATTCATGATCTCCTACCCCTGCTTTTGATTTAGAGGCTGAAGATTAAATTAATAGCAGGATAATGGCAGGTTAAAATATTCAGATATTGAAATAGAAGAGGGTAGCTTTTTGTTTTTAATTCAGTAATTCATTAAGCTATGGTTTATAAATGGTGGCACAATTAGAATACAGCCTAACTCATTTTTATGCAATTCTGGTGTAAGGAGAAGCCAATTTTATGTTAAGTTCTAAGGAGGAAAAATTGGGTTGATTTGCGCTTCTCGTTAGGGGACACAAATCCCCATGTGCCCGGGCGTGGTTAACACCTCCCAATTCAGCGGGAGGTTAGCGGCGGCAGTAGCCGGTAGCGCCCCGTGGTGCTGCGCTGCCAGCAATGATTTAATCACCGTGCACAGAGCCCCGCTTGTGCCCCGGCCGCAAACTTCCCTTGCGCCCCTTGACCTATTGCCGGATGATGTGTCCGACAGGGTCAGGGAGTATTTTTGCAGTGGCGATGGTGCTAATCAAAGGGGCAGATGTCGGGCGGCCATTTTTTTTGGACCGACTGCCAGCACCTGTCCCTTCCCCTTTTTTTCTCGGGGTGCCAGCCGCGATCACTCAGTCCGGCACTCCTCGGGCTGTTTTCATGGCACCCCGCTCCCCGGTGGTCCAGCAGGGCCCTGGTGCGTGCAGCGCTAGGCCCCTCCCCCTTAATCAGGGGAGGAGGCCTGCAATGACGCGGCGCTATGTGCCAATGCACGTGGCGTTGTTGCACATAGCGCCGTGATCATCAGTTGTAGCGCCCCAAGAAGGAGGTGGCGTGCTTCAAGTTCCTGCTTGGGGCATTACAACTCAGTTTCCGGCGGAGGGGTGCTAACTTTTTTGGGGCGCTAAAATTAGTGCCCCGGTGACGTTAGCACCCCAAAAGGGGCACCACCCAATTTTTACCCCTGAAAATTTCAATTTTCTCCATTAATTTACATGGAATTCTAGTCTGTTGTAATACAAGAATATTTATTTACTAGTTTAAGGTATGCCAGAGAAAAACACAACAGCAGATAAATAATCTTCAGGAATATGCAATTCAGTTTTTAGAAAATTTAAAAGTCAGGTCATGGGTGTTGACTTTGATAAAACAGTACAAAATTAGTTTCCACGCCCAAACCTCCAATGTCCTACACATAAAACTGAAGCCACGCTGATAAAATCTAAAGCAAAATACTGCGGATGCTGGAAATCTGAAGTAACAACAGAAAATGATGTTACTCTCTCCACAGATGCTGCCTGACCTGCTGAGTGTTTCCAGCATTTTCTATTGTTATTTCTGATAAAATCTATGGTTATTCGGTAATTTTTAGGCTCTGACAATCTAAATTATTGCAATGCTGTGCAGCTTTTAATTCACATCCACACAAGTATATGCACTTGCTTATGTAATTATTTTAACCTGAAAATTGAAGATTAATTTGGCACATAATTGGGTTTTGATTCCTGTTTATTGCAGGGTGCTATGACAAAATGCATGCTGAGAAAATTTAACTGAGGCCAGACATGTAACAGGCTTGCTCAGAGATTACAATCTGTACCTACTTCCCTAAGTAACATCATGGAAAGCAATAAACAGATAGAGAAATAAGGAAGTGTTTAACGCTTTATACCTTGTAGTGTGTGTAGCTATATAAGGTTTTCTAGCGAGAAGTAAAAATAGTGACTAATGCAGAATGCTTTGTCTTGAGCAACAATCTCTGGCTATGGTTTCAAAACCAGAGGAGTTTGCACATGCATAACTCTAAGCACAATTTACTCCAAATGAATGTTTTCCAGTTGCAATGTTCCAAACTAGTTTCCATCATATAGAATTTCTAATCTAGGTATAAAGTCTAAATATACAACCTTGACCTAAGCGTAACACATTCTTAAATTAATTTTGATTTGCTTTCTCAGCACAATGAATATTGAATATGCCCAGTCATTCCACACTTCAGCAATTTACAAATTACTATTGTTCAATATATCTTGTAAAGTAGACCCAGTTGTGGTTAATTAAATGGTATGCGGTACGAATATTCCAAAATTAGTCATTTTATTTGTTAGAGGAATCTATAGATTTTGATCCAAGAAAATTCTTCACAGCTACCCAGCAACTGGTCTACAGTGTACAGCTCTACCAGTTAAGGAGTCTGTTCTGTGGGCCCAAAACTTGAACTAACTGAGACTTTCTTTCGTGGCATGAGTTTCCTGGTGGAAGGACAACCAGCTATATGGATGGGTTCGAGGCTTATAGAAACGTATTTGGTAACTTTGAATACCAAATCTCTGTCAGAAACTGTGTTACCTAAAGGCCTTAAGAATTATTTGAAAATATTCTTTTACAAATGGATTAGAAATGTGATATGTGGAAGACAAGATACTACTCTGCATCATTCAGTTATTATATAGAACTGCAATATGGAAACAAGCTTTTCGGCATAACCAGTCTGTGTTGGTGTTTATCCTCCACACATGCAGTAGTTCTAATCATTGAATGATACAGCACAGAAGGAGGCCATTTGGCCCATCTTGCCTGTGCCAGCTCTTTGGTAGAGTTTTCCAATTAGTCCCACTCCCCTGCTCTTTCCCCGTAGCCCTGTAAAATTTTTACCTTCAAGTATTTATCCAATTTCCTTTTGAAAGTTATGAATGAATCTGCTTCCACCACCCTTTCAGGCAGTGCATTCCATATCACAACATCTCATTGTGTAAAAAAATGTTTCCTCATGTCGCCTCTGGTTCTTTTGCCAATCACTTTAAATCTGTGTCCTCTGGTTACTGCCCCTTCTGCCACTGGAAAGTTTCTCCATACTTGCTCTATCAAAACCATTCATGATTTTGAGCACCTCGATCAAATCTCCTCTTAACCTTCTCTGTTCTAAGGAGAACAATCCCAGCTTCTCCAGTCTCACCACATAACTGAAGTCCCTCATCCATGGAACCATTCTAGTAAATCTCCTCTGCACCCTCTCTAAGGTCTTGACATCCGTCCTATAGTGTGGTGCCCAGAATTGAACACAATACTCCAGCTGAGGCGAAACCAGTATTTTATAAAGGTTTAGCATAACTTCCTTGCTTTTGTGCTCTGTGCTTCTATTAATAAAGCCAAGGATTCCATATGCTTTTTTAACTGCCTTCTCAACTTGTCCTGCCACCTTCAAGGATTTGTGTACATACACCCCCAGATCTCTCTGGTCCTCTATCCCCTTTAAAATTGTATCATTTAGTTCATATCGCCTCTCCTCATTCTTCCTACCAAAATGTATCACTTTACACTTCTCTGCATTAAATTTCAAGTGCCACGTGTCTGCCAATTTCACCAGTCTATGTCCTCCTGAAGTCTGTTACTGTCCTCACTGTTTACTACATTTCTGAGTTTCGTGCCATCTGCAAGCTTTGAAATTATGCCCTGTATACCTGTAGTCCAGGCCATTTATATCAAAAAGAGTAGTGCTCCTAATATCAACCCCTGGGGAACACCTATTTTCCTTCCCTATCTTTCCTGAATACCTTGTAGCCAGGAATATTAAGTTACCAATCCTCCCCTTCTTTGAGCCAGGTCTCTGTTATTGCCACTATATCATAGTCCCATGTGGCAACTTGTGCCTGCAACTCACCAACCTTATTTACCACGTTACGTGCATTTACGTACATGCACTCCAAACCCATTTAGACCACTTTGCATTTGGCCCCTGTCTGATTCCTCCTATTTCTGAACTGTTCTTTACTCCAGTGCTATTTGTCTCCCCCACTTCCTCTGTGCACCTCGTTTCTCCTCTCTAATGTTTCATCCTGGTGCCCACCCCCCTGCCAAATAAGTTTAAACCCTCCCCCACAGCACTAGTTAACCTTTCCATGGGGACATTGGTCCTAGCTCTGTTGAGGTGCAACCCACCTACATTGCACAGGTACCTCCTGCCCTAGAACTGGTCCCAATGCCCCAGGAATTTGAAGCTCTGCCTCCTGCATAATTTCATCAGCTACACGTTAACCTGCCTTATCCTACTATTTCTATAATCATTAGTGCGTGGCACTGGGAGTAATCCAGAGATTACTACCTTTGAGGTCCTGCTCTTTAATTTCCTCCCGAGCTCCTGAAACTCTGATTGCAGGACCTCAAACCTTTTCCTTCCTACGTCATTGGTTACCGCATGGACCACAACTTCGGGTTGTTCCCCTTCCCCCCCTCAAAATGTTCTGCACCCTCTCAGTGATGCCCTTTAACCTGGCACCAGGGAGGCAACACTCCATGCAGAACTCATGTCAGTGGTTGCAGAAACGCTTGTCTATCGCCCTGAATATTGAATCACCTGCGACCACTGCATTTCCACACTTTGCTGTGCCTCCCAGTGCCGTGGATGTGCTCTAGACTGCACTATCCTGAGATATTCAGCACTGAAAACCGGTTTGAGAGTGCCACACTCCCAAAGGATTCCTGCACTGCCTGCCTCTTCCTACCTTGCCGGATGGCCACCCACTTACTATCCTCCTGAACTCTCTGTAGCTGCGGGGTGACCACCTCCTGGGATGTGCGCTGCAAGAAACTGTCAGGCTCCAGTATGCCCTGTAGTGACTCCAGCTGCTCCACAAGCTCAGAAACCCTGAGCCCGAATTCGAACAACTGGAGACACTTCCTGCATGCCTGGTTATCCAGGACACACGAAGCGTCCTGGAATTCCCACATGGTACAGGAATTGCAGGCAATGGGTCTCGGCTGTCATTTTGCTTAAAAGTTTATCTACTTATGTTTATATATGTTTTTAGTTTTGCATCCCCTTATTCCTATTTATTATTCAATTATTTATGTACAGTATACCAGATTTTTCTTTAATGCAATTTGGATCCTTTAATGGTCTCAGTCCTAAATCTCTTGCATTTAATCTTATTTCTATATTCCCTTGCTCTAGACCTCTTCAATCATTGGAAACAATCTGTTTCTTATCTACTCTGTCCAATTTCACAATTTTAAATACCTATATCAAATCATCCATTAATCTCCTCTGTTCTAACAAAATCGACCCCATTTTTAACAGTCTTTCTTCAAATTTGAATTTCCTCATATCAGGCAGATCCGAGTGATCAGCCTAGTGGTTAGCAGATCCTAGCTATATTTTCTCTAGCCCCTCAACATCTTTCCTATAGTGTAGAGCCCAACACTGCACATACTGTGGTCTGTCTTACTAAGGTAAGACAGGTTCACTATTGCATCTCAACTTTTATATTTTATAGCTCTTGCTACAAAACCCAGTATTCCATTAGTTTTTTTATGATCTTATCCACTTGAGGTACTTCTTCTGAACCTAAACTCCCAAATCCCTCTTCTCTTCCATGTCACCCATTCAAATATGTTTTTTTTTGCAAAAATATACTTCACATTTATTGACACTGAATTCCACCTGCTGCTTTTTTTCCACATTCCACCATCTTATCAATATCCCTTTCCAGTTTCCTTTGATCTCCAGAATTATTTACTGTGCCTCCTATTCCAGTATTATCTGCAAATTTGGACACTACTCCGTATAGCCTTATTTATAAATCAAGTAATGCACACACGGAACACAAAAAATCCCAGAATGGAACTGTAGGGCACTGCTCCCCATTCCCAACCACTCTGAGAAACTGCTCTGAACTATTACTGTTTCCTCCCTTTTAACTAGTTTTTAATCCAATTTGCTACCCTCCCCTAATTCCATACCCCTTAATCTTATCCAATAGTCTTCTATGTGGTATCTTGTCAAAGGCTTTCTGAAAGTCCATGTACATGACATCCGTTTCCCCCATCCACCATATCTGTCACTTCCTCAAAACCCTCCATCCCTGATATTTTCCCCCGTATCTGTTACTCACATCATGTGATCTCCCATCATGCTTTTCATTGATCTTACTAATGGTCACCTGTCCTCTTTGGCTCAGTGTAAATTTTTGTCTGATAACGCTCCTGTGAAGTGCTTTGGGATGTTTTACTATGTTAAAGATGCTATATAAATTGTTGTAATGGGGAAATGAAATGAATATGCAAGTTTTAAAAGTCCTGAGATGATTATGAAGAAATAGTACTTTGAATTTGCAGCAGTGTTTTACCTGAGTCATGTGCTTGAACTGACTGTTACTGCCAGCTCCAGTTAAGTAATGGGCCTTAATTCCAACATCCTTAAATTTCTCATTCTCTTCTATCCACTCATGCAGAGCATGTGCATTTTGGCGTGTCTTTGTAAAGATGATGCCTCTTGAGTTTCTTTTTTTGGTGAATTCCTGAAGTATAGTTGTTCGTAATTTTGTCAGTTTTCCGTTTTCATACTGAGGCTTTCCGGCGAGGATTTGAAGCTTTGTTTGTTTTTCTGAAAAAGAGAATAAAAAAAATTCTGTCAAATCCTGAGAGGCCACTAACCTCTGCTCCTGAGTTCCAGAATTATGCTCCAAGTGGCTGAAACTCAGCATCAGTAGCACAATTTTATAAAATATACCCTTCAATGTGTTGACATCAAGCATCATTAAACAGGGTAAACAATGGCTTGGCCACAAAGTAAAGTGTCTTCATTCTAACCTAATAATTTAATTTAACCATGACCTCAGATAAGCACTGGTTATCTACTACATCGACGTGACAATTCTGTTTCCCACATCAACCATCCTAGTGCCTTGACTGAAACTACTAACTAGTAGGAAGCTTTGCAGACTTACAACATGAAGTGGAAGAATGTCACATCATTCATTAAATTCCCTGCTTCCATAGACTATAGGGGGAGTTTTAACTTGGTGGAAACTGGGCAGAGCGGGAGTTAAAATGGAGTGGGTCAATTTTCCACTCCATTTCCACCCTGCGGCGATATCAACGCCGCTGTTTTTGCGGGTGGCCGAGGCGTTTGCCTGGAACTACACAAGCACATGGGAAACATAGGAACAGGAATAGGCCATTCATCCCCACAAGCCTGTTCCATCATTCAATTAGATGATTGATTTCAATAGAAGTCAAAATCGGGAGAGATGTGTAACGGGCTGCTGATTCGCTATCACCTGTTTTACACAATCGCACATGGTCAAAGTCTACTCCAATGTCTGTTTGTTGACCCATTAACAGTTCAGCCCAGTTAACTGTAGTCAATTTATTTCTCATTGCTCCGAAGCTGCCTTACTTAAATTTAAATCCTTGGTTTGTGAGTCACCCTTCTCGCTCTCAAACCCAATATAAAACTCAATCATATTATGGTCATTGTTTGCAAGACGCTCCCTTACCATCAGATTGTTCACACATTCTGGTGCATTACTCATCACTAAATCCAGTGTGGCTTGTTCCCTTGTCGGCTCTAAAACATATTGTTGTTGAAAACTGTCCCAAATATATTCTAGAAAATCATTTACTACATGAGCTGTTTTACTTCTCCCAGTCTATGTGAAAATAAAATTCTCTCCTTATAACCACTTTGTTTTTGCTACATGCTTCCCTGGTCTTTATATTTATACATCCCCCCACTACATTCCTACCAGAATCGTTCATCCTTTGCTGTTCATTAACTCTACCCATAAGGGGAGAAATTCATGTCAGCCAGTAAAGTTGCCGGTGGAGTTAACAATGGCTGCTGAAAATGGCCACAACGCCAACGGGACAAAATTCATCGGTGCATAGTGGTTAGCACTGTTGCCTCACAGCGCCAGGGACCCGGGTTCAAATCCGGCCTCGGGTGACTGTCTGTGTGGAGTTTGCACATTCTCCCCGTGTTTGCGTGGGTTTCCTCCGGGTGCTCCGGTTTCCTCCCACAGTCCAAAGATGTGCGGGTTAGGTTGATTGGCCATGATAAAAAATTGACCCTTAAGTGTTAGGGGGGATTAAATACGTGGGGTTATGGGGTTACGGGGATAGGGCTTGGGTGGGATGGCTGTCGGTGTAGGGACCGGGTGCTAGGGTTTGGATGATCAGCCATGATCTCGTTGAATGGCGGAGCAGGCTCGAAGGGCCGAATGGCCTACTCCTGCTCCTATCTTCTATGTTTCTATCTGGGGGGGGGGATGGAGATTGTTGGCGCAGTGCTTATCTTCCATGCAATGCCGTCCTGGTCGCATGGCTGGAGGTATCCGACCCAAAGTTTGTGTGCAGGTGCGGCGTTTGAGCTTCGCACAGTCTCTGGAAGCGAGGCTGAGGAGCTCGCAAGGAATTGTGGGCAATGAAATGGCCTGTGAATCAAAGGGGCCATGCACACTGAAGCAATACAAATTAAAGTCCAGTGAAACAATGCAGTTTTCAGCCCTTACTGCTTTAAAAAAATATTTTGTAGCGGTTCGTGTACACCGCCACTAAATAATCAAGTTTGACTTCGACGAACTATAAAGAAGTTGTTTATTTACAGGAACAGGCTAATTACAGCAGGTAAGATGGCTGACTGTAGGAGCACCGTGGTGTAGGTCTTGTCCCAGCGGGGACTCCACGAGGACTGAGTTCGCAGTCCTGTGGCGAGCGTGATGACGTCATCACGCTCTGCTGTGTCTTCCCGCGCTTTGGGCGTCACGTGATCGCGTCGTGACGTCAGCACGTTTGCGTGCGTTTAGGCGGTCACGTGACCTGCGCCATTGTGTCGGTGCCTCTTCCCGGTATGGAGGCTGGCTGTTGAGGCCGAGTTCGCGAGGCCGGGCTGTGCTGGTGCTTGCCGCGGGAGCGGGAGATCGCGTCGCTCCTGTCGGCCGGCCGTTGAGGCCGAAGTCGCGAGGCCGGGCTGTGCCGGCGGCCGTCCTGGAAAGCCAAGTCGGGCCAGCGGCCGCTGCACACACATCACGTGGTACGTGACGTGACGTCAGCGCACTAGGGCGCGTCTTATAGGGGCAACGGCCCCAACAGGTAAGTTAAAGGGGCAACGGCCCCAACAGGTAAGTTATACATACAGTAAGGTAAGTTAAAGGGAATTATGTATATCTTTATGTAAGGGACAACCGGTGGTACCGTCACATGGGCCGCCCCAGAATTCGCTTTAACGAAAGTCCAAGGGTAAGATGGTCTGACGAGCTGGTGGTCACGGCGGTCGTGCCGTCTCGGCTTGGCGAGCGAAGTCCGAAGATGCTGCTCGTGAGGAGATCCATACGCGCGTCGTGGCGAATAAAATGTATCAGTCAGGCGAAGGACCGTGGAGACGTGCGAAACAGCAGGCCTTGTCAGAGTGACGGGCAGGTTGGGCGGACGCGGGCAATGACTCTGTTGATGTTGGAACAAGTCCTTGTTATGACGAACTCTGCAGGAACGCCAAACGAACGTTCCAGAAGGACTTGACAGGCGAGGTGAGTGAACTCGCTGACAGGTGAGCGAAACCTTCAGGAGGCTGGAACACGCGGAACGGTGCGTGCCATAGTGCTACGACGTTAACACAACAGAGGGTGAAGAGTTGCTGCGTTGATCAGTGATCGGTGAGGCCAGCAACTTTCACGTGGCTGATCGCGGCCACAGGATGCCCGTTGGATCCGTCCTCGTTGTTTGCAGCGTCAGTGTACGTTTGCGTTCGTTGAGAGGAAAACTGGAGAAAGGGGGGCAACGGTCCAGGTTGTTGTTGCTTTCAGGAGGGGTTAACTCTGCCTGGAGGGTGGCAACACTTGTAGTTGATCTTGCTTTAGGAGAAAACAGCCGGGAGGGTGGCACGCTTTTTGTTCACGCCGAATCGTGTAGTAGGTAACACAGCCAGCAGGCTGACGGGCTGGTGCGTCGTCGGCGGAGGAGTCGTCGTTGTTTTGCATGAGGGATGGGTCCTCGTGGTTCGCGAGGGATGGGTCCTTGTGCGCGAGGAGTGCGTCCTCGTGTTTCGCGGGGGTGAGTCCTCGTGGTATCCCTGCAGGGCGCGCTCCGATCTTGTGGGCCTGAACATGCTGTACCCCGCGCTTGGAGAGATTTATACTTGCTGTAGCGTTGAACGTAGAGGCGGACGATCCGTGTGGCGGTAGAATAGTCGAATACGGAGACTGTGAGCACGTGTGTGGTCTGTGCCGCATCGATGTTCTCGGCGAACAGGGCTTCTACCTTTAGAAAGCACGAGGGCGATTGCAGCTCCCTGAATAGCGGTAGCGACAGCGAAACGGCTGATGCTTCCATAGCGTGCTTCGTTTGTGAAAGACGTTCACAAAACCCGACTGTAGCGTTGGTGGCCGACGGTTGCCGTTGGTCGTGCTCTACCTCTATGAAGTTGTTCGTGAAAGGCGGTTGCTGTTCCGTGGTTGTTTGTCGGTTGTGCGTCGGCCATCTTGTGGGAGGACGAGGTTCAGGCGCGCGTTGCTACCGTGAAAATCGTTCACGGATACGGGTTCACCAATTGTAGTGTTGGAATTGATGAGCTCCCATACTCACGTCGTTGGGTCACCAATGTAGCGGTTCGTGTACATCGCCACTAAATAATCAAGTTTGACTTCGACGAACTATAAAGAAGTTGTTTATTTACAGGAACAGGCTAATTACAGTAGGTAAGATAGCAGGTAAGATGGCTGACTGTAGGAGCACCATGGTGTGTAGGTCTTGTCCCAGCGGGGACTCCAAGAGGACTGAGTTTGCAGTCCTGTGGAGAGCGTGATGACGTCATCACGCTCTGCTGTGTCTTCCTGCGCTTTGGGCGTCACGTGATCGCGTCGTGACGTCAGCACGTTTGCGTGCGTTTAGGCGGTCACGTGACCTGCGCCGTTGCGTCGGTGCCTCTTCCCGGTATGGAGGCTGGCCGTTGAGGCCGAGGTTGCGAGGCCGGGCTGTGCCGGTGCTTGCCGCGGGAGCTCACGTCGCTCCCGTCGGCCGGCCGTTGAGGCCAAAGTCGCGAGGCCGGGCTGTGCCGGCGGCCGTCCTGGAAGGCCAAGTTGGGCCGGCGGCCGCCACACACACGTCACGTGGTACGTGACGTGACGTCAGCGCACTAGGGCACGTCTTAAAGGGAATTATGTATACCTTTATGTAAAGGACAACCGGTGGTACCGCCACAATTTAACATTTAAAAGTCCTAAATGTGAATATTCAGCTCTTAAAGTTGAATTACCTTCCTAACCTCAAAAAATGGGAAAGCTGCCTCAGCACTAACACAAATGGCTCAGCAAACCAGGTAAGGGGCACCCAGGGTCCCGCACGCAGCACTGCAGCTTTGTGCAGGGGGTGAACACTGCAAGACAGGCCCTCTACCCACAGGGGCCAGGAGACCCTCCAGAAAGAACGATTTTCGGACCACATCACCAAGGCCGTCAATGCCAGCAATGTCGCCCCCACCACCTGGCTCCAGTGCCCAAAGAAGCTTCATGACCTCAGACCACTTCACCACTAGCCTCACACACTGCTCAATGCACAACCTCCCAATCACTCACCTACCAACAATCTGCACAAATCACAAGGCACATCTCCCATTCCTAGCCTCACCTCACTCCCTTGGAGGAGACAGTGCAGGCCATTCTTAGGGGCATGACCGGGCCCTTGGCCAGCGGCGGGTCTGAAAGGATACAAGATGCTGGTATCCTCATACATTATCCTCCTTCTGGCATTCACCTCAGGCTTTCCCGCCCTCCCGTGACAACTCCACCCTTGTGCCTTCCTCATTTCACACACCCAAGAAATGCAGCCTGCCCAGCCAGTGGGTGACAAGAAGAGGGAGAGGAGAGTGAAGAAGAAGAACAAGATTGATTTCCCAGCCACCAGCTCTTCAAGGTCAACCAGCTAGGTAATTTACAGTGTCCCCCACTGAAAGTCAGCAGCCTTCCACCAGCCATGCTGCAGCCACTGGGGTAGCATTGTGTGACATCAGTAGGACAAAGACACACACAAGACAGGCATTAAGAGAATGCATACGGGTGATGAGTTGATTTCTTGATGTCACATTGGATGGATAGACGTATATACTGTAGTTGGATTGGAAAGTTTGCTTTGTGGTGTCTTTTATTTCAGCATCGTGGCCCGTGGCCAAGAGGATGTAAGGTATGGCGTGGGACTTACGTTGAAAGGGGAATTGGGGTTGTTGTCACTGGGATCGCAGGCGGATGATTCCATCCCGGATATCCTGGCTACAAAGGGGCTGTCTGGGATGCATCCTTCCATCTGCTTCCTCCACTTCTGCTTCCTCCTCTTCTGCTTCCTCCTCTTCTGCTTCCTCCTCTTCTGTGTCTTCTTCCCTCTGCGAGTGGATGCTGTAAATGTGAAATGACAGCATAAAATCCTGGAAATACTCAGCAGATCAGGCAGCATCTCGACCCGAGACGTGAACTCTGTTTTTCTCTCCACGTATGTTGCCTGACCCGCTGAGTATTTACAGCATTTTCTGTCTTCTCAAAGGTGTTCATTTACCATCCGAGCCCTTGCAAGCATCCAACAGCACTCCCTACATGCTTAAAAAACTGTTCACATCTATTGCAGCAAGCCACCACTTCAATAAAATAAAAAAGTCCAAATGCTTAAATACAAACTTAACTGAACAACGTGTTTGTCCCTTTAAGAGGTGCTGACATCGCCACTGTCAGCCTGCACTTAGGACCCAGCGCTGAATTCAGTGCTAGGGTCGAAGTTCGCATTTGTAACGTTAGGTTGATGTTGCGCGCCAATTGACGTGACAACGTTGCCATTTTGTTCGGGATGGCGCTGCAAAGCTAGGGTCGAAAACGGCGGCCGCTGCGGGACCTACCACCAGCTGGCGAAAGAGCGGCTGCCGCTATTTTAGCACCATTCGTGGCCTTAGCGCCATCACTACGGAGTGGCGCTAAGACCACGAGTTTCTTGCCCATAGTGTTTTCACTGCCCTGTCACCCTTACTGAAATCCCTTCTTTCATTTGAGGAAAGTAGTGCACTGAAGCATTACTTTGGAGTGGAACAGAGCGTTTCTGCCCACGACTCCATATGAAGGCGAGTTAACAATCATATCATGATATCACGGGTATGGGGTAAGTCGAGACCAGACACTTTGGGGGGGGGGGGGGGGGGATTTTAACCCCCAAAAACAGGTGGGTTGGAATTGGGTGGAATGTTGCAATGTTAAAAATCTGAATCATGACCCCACCCTGTCCACTTCCGGTTTTAACGGAGGTGAGACGGGGGGCGGCCAACCAACCCGCTCGCAGGAGGCAGGTTGGCAATTAAAATATTATAATGAGGTTGGGAGCATCAGATTTAACCACCATCTTAAATTTAACCCTGGATGGCCGTGTTTCCCGGGCCTTGGGAAACCCGGCTGCTAAAGGGAGGGGAGGACTGCTGGTTCCAGGAACTAAGTGTCTTTCCACTTACTGGATCCAGCTTACCTGCTTCACGCCCCCCTCCACCCTCGACCTTCCGATCTCCGCCACAAGGCCACCACTCTCCCTTGTGGCCTCTGGACTCCGATCACTCTGGCCTCCGAACTTCTCGATGTTGCCCAGCTCAAGACTCCTGATCATCCTCCACCCTCCCACCCCAGCCTCCCCTATCTCCCCAGGCTCAGGACTCCCGATCATTTTCCCCCTGCACCGATCTCCCCGATGTTGCCCGGCTCAGGACTCCCGATCTCCCTCCCACCACCCTGCTTCCCCACCTCCCCGATCCCTCACTGCAGCCTGGTGCTGAAGGCCTACCCACCCAACAGCCAGCCAGCCTCTCAATCTGGGAATCAGAGACAAAAAATGTTAATCAGGGCCTGCCGTTATAATCAGCAGGACCTGAGGGAGACCCGTTCTTCTGGGTTTCCCGATCTCAATCCACCCCCCCACCACCGAGTTAATATTCAGCTCTTTCTCACAGGGAGCCAAGAGGAAAACAAGCAGAGTGAAAGTTATCCCAGGACAATCTTATATACATCAATGTATACTTCAACTTGATCGAGTTCTTTGATAAAGTAATAGAGAGGGTTGATAAGTGTAGTGCGGTTGTTGTGTATATGGACTTTCAAAAGGCTTTGACAATGTACCACATAATCGACTTGTTATCAAAATTAAAGCCCATGGGATTAAAGGGACAGTGGCAGCATGGATACAAAATTGGTTAAGGGACAGAAAGTAGAGAGTAGTGGTGAACGGTTGTTTTTCAGACTGGAGGGAAGTGTGCAGTGGTATCTCCCAGGGGTCGGTATTAGGACCACTGCTGTTTTTGATATATATTAATGACCTGGACTTGGTCTTACAGGGTGTAATTTCAATGTTTGCAGATGATGCAAAACTTGGCAATGTAGTAAACAATGAAGAGGATAGTATCAGACTTCAGCAGCACATAAACAGAGTGGTAAATGGGCAGACACATGGCAGATGAAATTTAATATAGAAAAGTGTGAAGTGATACATTTTGGTAGGAAGAATGAGGAGAGACAATATAAACGAAATGGTACAATTTTAAAGGGGGTGCAGGAACAGAGAGACCAGGGGGTATATGTACACAAATCTCTGAGGGTGGCAGGACAAGTTGAGAAGGCTGTTAAAAGGCATATGGGATCCTTGGCCTTATTAATAGTGGAATAGAGTACAAAAACAAGGAAGTTATGCTAAACCTTTTTAAAACAATGGTTAGGCCTCAGCTGAAGTATTGTGTTCAATTCTGGGCACCACACTTTAAGAAGGGTGTCAAGGCCTTGGAGAGGACGCAGAAGAGATTTATTAGAATGGTACCAGGGATGAGGGACTTCAGTTATGTGGAGAGACTGGAGAAGCTGGGGTTGTTCTCCTTAGAACAGAGAAGGTTAAGAGATTTAGTCGAGGTGCTCAAAATCATGAATGGTTTTGATAAGAGTTAATAAGGAGAAACTGTTTCCAGTGGCAGAAGGGTTGGTAACCAGAGGACACAGATTTACCCATTTACAGGGCTATGGGAAAAGAGCCGGGGAGTGAGATTAATTGGATAGCTCTACCAAAGAGCCGGCACAGGCACGATGGGCCAAATGGCCTCCTTCTGTGCTGTATCATTCTATGATTCTAATGTAACCCTTGCCCGAGGAAAGTATGTAGCTTAGATATACTCAGAAAGAGAATCCACTCAATCTGTACCATGTTGATCAGGGAGGCACTATGCAGGGGCTGTGGCATCTAGCAGCATGGTGAGGGAAGCTAAAGGGGAGAGTCATGCCTGGATGGCCTCAGGCATTTCCTGGTGGATGGCTACAAGGGGCATTGGTCATTACTTGGGAGAAAGCTGTTTACAAATATGGCAGGACAAGTGGGTGAAGAAAAGGGATTAGACTGCATAAAAAGTGTGAAAGTAACCTAAGAAATGTTGTGATTAGCCATTCAACCCAGTTATGGTTTGACCGCAGTGAAATTTCCCTCTACATTCCAAAGCCAGCAGTTATACATAAAAATGCTATTTCAAAAATGTTCATTCCGGGAGAGTGCACGTGAACCCAGATGTAGTTATTTTGTACATAAATCTTTGATATGCCTTGCAAATGCATGCTAGAATGTAGAAGTATATTACCGTTAAATAAAGTAAAAAGAAATCTATCAGTATTATCCAATTTTGACTTTGGTATATCCTCATCATCATCTGTGACCTTCTTCCTTATTTCGTCTTGATAGAAGTTTGTGAGATAATTATATGCATCAATCATCCTTATGGTATCATTAATCATCAGGACGTCATTGTATTTTCTTAAATGCTCTGCGCAGACACGCAGTTTACGATTCTCTTCCTTTGCTCCTGTGGAAGACAAAGTGATATCACTTACAAACACTTCTGTAGTATGCATGGGCTGCAGTACAATTTGGCCAGTCAAGTACTTCCAAAACAGTAGTCATCCAATGATTTTACACTTACATTTACATTCCGTTCCATACTGTTCAAAACGGTTTCAGGTGGGAGGCCACATGTAATATGCAGATTGGGGTCCTGTGACATATAGGATCCTGATTGTAATTTTTGAGGTACAAATGGGTGGACTGTGTACCAAGCCCACTCCTCCCATTTGTACCAGGCATTGACCAGGCATTGAGTGGCCTAAGATCTGGCCTGTCAAAGGCCAAAGATTCTTTTTAACTATTATTTTTGTGAGGCTAGGAGGAGCAGGAGTGCTCATCTTGGGCCCAAAAAAACAAACTCCGGTCCGTTGCCAGCCCATGCCAATTTCCTGCATCCCACAGCTGGCGAGCTTCATCGGGGCATCCATTTGGTGCCCGCAGCTTGCTGGCTGCATGTAAATGAGGTCCAGGCCTCAAAATGGCTCAGGCCTCTAGATAGTAACAATGGGCAGGCTGTGGGCACTATCACTCACCCATTGTTTACCTCCAGTTAAAATTGTCCTTGTAGTGTTAAATGGACATACACAGAGCTCTACAGAAGTACCATATCAAATAGCAAAACACAACTAAATCTTACAAAATCCAAGGGCCCCAGAAATTCCACAAGCATGTGGGTCATGCTGCCACAGAAGGGCATAGATAGATAGAAAAAAATCAACTGTGGTGGTTAAAAAGGGAATTAGATATTTACCTATGAAGCAAGGGTGTTAAACCGATATGAAGGGTGGGCAATTGGGATTAAAAAGACAAACAGCGACATTCATGCCTAACACAATAGCAGAACAGGCTTTATGGATCGAATGACTTACTTGAGTTCCTATAAACATACAGTGAGTCATCTAACCTGTTCTCTCTTTTTGTACAATCCACTGCTCATAAGACTGCGTGCCAAAATCTGATGCAGGGCTTCGTCCAAGGTACGTGTGAATTTCTGTCATCATTTCTTTGATTTGACCTCCAAAAGGATCCTTAAAATCATACACAAAGGGCAATCAGCTATTTTGATAAAGGCTCCTTAATCTGTACTTTGTGATATTTGAGTGTTGCAGTTGAAACATGCCTCTGCTGTGTGTCTGCACCTGACAATGCCATTTTCTGCCTCCATAGAGTGGAGAAAAAAGTAATCTGCATAGGACAGCTGACATATTTCCTGTGGGTTAGGGTAGTCTCTCAATTAATACAGGTGAATTCTATACATGTTATTATTCTGCCAGAACTCTTTTTTTAAAAACAAAATGCTGCAGATGTTGAAAACCTGAAATGAAAACAGAAAATGCTGGAAACACTCAGCAGGTCAGACAACATCTGTGGAGAAAGGAAAAAGGTTAGGTTAACATTTCAGGTCTATGATCCTTTTCAATGTTGCTGTAGTGGATGCTACAGTGGGAAATGGCAAGTGGATGTCAAAACCAAACAAAACTCCAGCTGTCGATCGCCTAAGAGGGTTAGAGAGGAATTTCCCAGATTTTCTTTTCCCCAAATTGGCCTGGGTTTTCACCTCTCCCAGGAGATCACATGGTTTTGGGTGGGGTGGAGTGTAAAAATTGTGATGCACAGTTGTGTGAGACAGGCTGGATGCAGAAATCTTGCTGAACAGTAAGGAGGATTTGAATTGTACCCGTACTAATTTTGGACCAATTTTAAATCGAAACAAATTCTGCCACTTTTTAAGAGAAATGGATGTTATTTATATGGACTTCCAGAAGTAGATATATGCACCTCTCTTCGTTCTTCTGCAATCTCCATCTTTTTGACCGGATCTTTCACTTGGTCTTTCAGCTGTGCGTATTGCTTCTGAACAGTCATTATTTTGTAAGCATCAAGGTTTGCACAAATCTACAAATTTGAAAAGGAGCAGAAATTCGTTAGTCAGATTCACATAAAAAGTTAATTGGTTACATTTACTGATTTGCCCTATTTATCCTAAAGCACCAGTCAGCAGTTAATCTGCCTGAAACTAACCTGTTTTCCTGTGCTAGAATCTACATCACAATTTGGCTCAGTGTAGCACTCCCACCTATGAATCAGAATGTTGTACATTCAGCCCACACGCCAGCAGATAATCTAGGCTGGTACTTCTAGGCACCGCCTGTTCTGGTGGACATAAAAGATACCATGACATTTGAAGAAGAGCAGGGGCGTTTTCTTGGTGTCCTGGCCAACATTTCATTCTCAAACACCAAAAAAACAGATGGGCTGCTCATTTATCTCACTCCTTTCTGTGGGACATTGCTGTGCACGAATTGGCTGCAGCATTTACCTACTCAACAACAGTGCCTACACTTCAAAAGTATTTAATTGGCTGTGAAAAGCTTTGGGACAACCTGCGGCATGAAAGACGCCATTTAACCGCAAGTCCTTTCTATCCTCTTTACCATGGAACAGCTGGGACGATTTTCAACTGCCATCCACCTGTTTCTTGCCTCAAAAATGGTCAGTCAGCAATGGAAAATGGAGAGGGCGCCGAGGCCTGCCTGATGCAATGGAACACTCGAGGCTTGCCTGACGTAATTTTCAGGCAAGTCTGTAAATGGGTTCACAGCACACTCGACCAAAACAGGCGGGAGGCTGCTTACATATGCAAATCAGGGTTCTACACCGGTTATAGGACTGTTTGTAATTTTCAAGCACTAATGGGCACAGCAGGCATGCTCTGTCCCTTTGTATCAGGTGGTGAGCAGTCTAACCATTAGCCCTTAAAGGCCGCTCCAGAAATTATTTGGAACTTTTGGGGGGAATTTCTCTGAGGCCAGGGGGGAGCAGGAATTGCTGTTCCTGGCCCCACAAACATACAGCATACAGCAGCCAGCCCCTGCCCCTTGGTGTGCCTCCCTCGATTTTTTTTTACTACTGTCTTCTGGCGTGGCTTGCTGATGGAGCCGATGGGTATCCCCTCGGAGTGGTGAGCTGCCCACTAGCAGCTTGCTCGATTTCTGCTGGTGAAGCCCAAACTTGAACATAGTTCGGGCTTCCTGGTGCTGGCTTCAGGCACGGCTGCTCCGCTGACTTCATGCCTGTTTTGGGCAAAAGTTAAAAATCAGCCCCAGCATGTGCTGTCTCCAAAAGGTAGCTACCGTTAATTGGGAAAAAAACTACAAAAAAAAAGATGTTTCTGCATAAACCTGAACACAGCAGGGCTGTATTTTAATATTATTGACAGCTTGACAGTTCGAGTATAGCATCTGGGACCAAAATGATGTGGACCACATCCATCACTATGGAGGTTGGGATTGACATCAATGTAGTAGCTCACTAGCAACTGTCAGATTCAAAATGTTTGGTCTATAAAGATGCTATGGAAAGATAATAAAGGGCAGGGGAGATTTTAGATTGTACAAAATTGTGGTATGAAAACTGAAGGAAAAAGAAAGATTCACATTGCAAGTAGTCCAAAGCACAGTAATGTTCCTCTTGAAATAAAGGAATGATTCTGCCTGGTTGCTGGCAACTTGCTAGCCAACAGAAAGAACTGTGCGCTAACTGCCTATAGTTTTGCATGATCAGCTCATTTTAATACTTATTCAGAGCTGCTTTCACAACTTTGGCCCTGTGCTTGGAGCTAGCAGAATGTGGAATGCACAAAATGTTGCCATCAATTCAAAGTTAAAGCAACATGCTCTCTTAAAGTAAGTAGCTGTGTATGAAGACAAATATTCTTTCAGCATTTATAAAGCTTCACCAAGGGTGGGACACAGGCAGATGGGGAAGAAGGAATTGCCAGGCAAAAATGAAGTCTAAGTAAACCCAATATAGAAGCACAAATTGGAAGCTGCGGGCAAGTGACCTGTTTGATGGAATTTATATTTACAATATACTCATACTCATTGGAATTTAGAAGAATGAGAGGTGATCTTATTGAAACGTATAAAATACTGAGGGGGCTCGACAAGGTAGATGCAGAGAGGATGTTTCCCCTCATGGGGAAATTTAGAACTCGGGGACATAGTTTCAGAATAAAGGGTCGCCCTTTTAGAGCTGAGATGAGGAGGAATTTCTTCTCTCAGAGGGTCGTAAATCTGTGGAATTCTCTGCCCCAGAGAGCTGTGGAGGCTGGGTCATTAAATACATTTAAGGTGGAGATAGACAGATTTTTGCAAGGGAGTGAAGGGTTATGGGGAGCGGGCGGGGAAATGGCTTTGAGCCCAAGATCAGCCATGATCTTATTGAATGGCGGAGCAGGCTCAAGGGGCCAAGTGGCCTATTACTGCTCCTATTTCTTATGTTCTTATGGCTAGTAAAGTGGACAGGATGCCTTATGACATGGGTATGAGGAGGGCGGCTTTGTTTGGCACTTCAGAGCACCCTCCACAGAAGGCAGTCGGTGGTGGCCCAGAGGCGGGAATTTCATCAAAGCTGCTCCCACTCTGCTGCTAGTAAGTGTGTCAGAAGTCCTGTTTCTGAGCATAAACATGGTTTCCGGAGAAGCTATCGGGGTCCTTGAATGGTAGCAGCAGAACCCCATTAGAAAAGCCCAACTTATGCGATCCCAGCCATGAGTAGATGCAAGGCGCAGGATATTTTGACTCCTGTTCGTTCACATTCACATGATCTCAAAATTTTCCCTAATATTCCTAAAATTTGGTTTTATGTTTTTAACATCAAAGGCTCCAATTCACAGATAAAGAAATATCTATTGGCATACACACAGATCTAAATTGCACACTGCTAGAATATTTAGAAAAAGATTTTGGGAAGAGTGGACCTTAGTGCACATTGCGACAGGAAATTCATCTACTGACCTACTGCAAATATTGATTTCAATTTTCTTTTAGAGACCACCAATATTCTAGCAGTTATACTCAAAAAGGCTGGAGAGATAAACTAGGAAATTATAGGTCTATTAGTCTAACATCGGTTGTGGGAAAGTTACTAGAATCTGTTATTAGGGGCAAAGTGACTGAGCAGTTGGACAAATATAAGCTATCAGAGAGCCAGCATGGATTTGTAAAGGGGTAAGTCATGTCTAATGAACCTAGTTGAATTTTTTGAGGAGGTAACAAACGTGGTTGATAAGGGAGTGTCTATGGATGTTAATTCTAACAGGACTAGACAGACTAGATGCAGGAAGGATGTTCCCGATGGCGGGGGAGTCCAGAACCAGGGCTCACAGTCTAAGGGTAAGGGGCAAGCCATTTAGGACTGAGATGAGGAGGAATTTCTTCACCCAGAGAGTGGTGAACCTGTGGAATTCTCTACCACAGAAGGCAGTTGAGGCCAATTCATTCAATATATTCAAGAAGGAGTTAGGTATATTTCTTAAGACTAAAGGGAACAAGGGATATGGGGAGAAAGCAGGGACAGGGTACTGAATTTGAATGATCAGCCATGATCTCATTAAATGGCGGAACAGGCTCGAGGGGCCGAATGGCCTACTCCTGCTCCTATCTTCTATGTTTCTATGTAATTATACGGACTTCCAGAAGGCATTTGACAAGGTTCATAGAAACATAACATAGAAGATAGGAGCAGGAGTAGGCCATTCGGCATAACTAAGACCGCCTATTTCCACCTCCGTAACATTGCCCATCTCCGTCCTTGCCTCAGCTCATCCGCTGCTGAAACCCTCATCCATGTCTTTGTTACCTCTAGACTTGACTATTCCAACGCACTCCTGGCTGGCCTCCCACATTCTAAACTTGAGGTGATTCAAAACTCGGCTGCCCATGTCCTAACTCGCACCAAGTCTCGTTCACCCATCACCCCTGTGCTCGCTGGCCTACATTGGCTCCCGGTTAAGCAATGCCTCGATTTCAAAATTCTCATCCTTGTTTTCAAATCCCTCCATGGCCTCGCCTCTCCATATCTCTGTAATCTCCTTCAGCCCCACAACCACCCCCCACCCCTCCCGAAATATCTGCGCTCCTCTAATTCTGCCCTCTTGAGCATCCCTGATTATACTTGCTCAACCATTGGTGGTCGTGCCTTCTGTTGCCGAGGCCCTAACCTACCTCTTTGACCAAGCTTTTGGTCACCTGCCCTAATTTCTCCTTATTTCGCTCGGTGTCAAATTTGTTGTCTTATAATATTCCTGTGAAGCGCCTTGGAACGTTTTACTACGTTAAAGGCGCTATATAAATACAAGTTGTTGAGAAGATAGTAACTGTGGAGGAGCAGAGAGATTTAGGGGTCTAAGTACAGAAATCACTGAAAGCTAGTGGACAGCTACAAAAATAATTTTAAAAGGCTAATGGAATGTTGGCCTTTATCTCAAGAGGGCTGGAATACAAAGAGGTGGAAGTTGTGTTACAGCTGTACAGAGCTCTGGTTCGACCCCATCTGGAGTACTGCACTCAGTTCTGGGCACCTCACCTCAAACAGGATATACTGGCCTTGGAGTGGGTGCAGCACAGATTCAACAGAATGATACCAGGACTAAAAGGGTTAAATTATGAGGCTTGTATTCCCTTGAAATATAGCAGATTAAAAAAGGCGATCTAATTGAGGTGTTTATGATGATCAAATGAGTTATTCGTGTAGATAGGGAGAAACTATTTCATCTGGTGGGGGAGTCCAGAACAAGGGGGCATTAACTTTAAAATTAGAGCTTTGCTGTTCAGGGGTGATGTCAAAACTCTTCACACAAAGAGTAATGGAAATCTGGAACTCTCTTCCCCAAAAAGCTGTTGAGGCTAGGACAACTGAAAATGTAAAAACTAAGATTGATAGTTTTTTGGTAGGCAAGAGTATTAAGGGTTACGGAACCACGGTGGGTAGATGGGAGTTAAGATATAGATCAACCATAATCTAACTGAATAGCTTGAGGGGCTGAATGGCCTACTTGTGTTCCTATGTAAAAATAATTACTTACTTATGGACACCGATTGCTACTGTTTGCAAAACATTCGGCTTGGTCACATCTTAAAGCGACTCATCCATAAGCAGACTTTAATTTAAACTGATTCACACTTTGGCTTGTGACTGAACAAAGTGAAAGAGAGATGTTATTCTAGTTATTTTGCAGCGTGTTATTTTTAACTTAGACAAGAAATGTACAGATCAATAGAAACAAGAGGCTCTTTAACAAGTTAAGAACAACTAGGCCAGTTGCCCTAGCTATTAATAGTAATTGATTATTTTATCTAATATATATAGGCCTAGAAATTCAGTATAGCCACTTTTGGGGCGGTAAAGTCGGGCGGGCGCTAAAGTTTGCGCCCGCCGGAAAGTGGAGGCCACTTCGCCGATATTCAGTAGCTTTGGCCAAGGAGTTTGCTCGAGCGCTAAAACTGGCGTTGCACCCCTATCTTTAGGCGCTAAGCCGGCGGTGCAGACTGATACCGCCGAGGCCGGGCGCAGCGCAGGTGCGGTCATGTTTTGATTGACAGCAGACACCCTGGCGCCGGCCAGCTCTTAAAGGGGGAAGGGTCGACTTGGTCTGCTGCCACGCCCTGGATACTGCAGCCCTCCAGCTAGGCCTAAACACTGCTGCTGGAGAGAAATAGCGCCAGCAACGATGCAGAGGGCCCGTGAGCGAGCGCAGCGCTTCTCTGCCCATGATTTGAAGGTGCTGCTTAGGGGTTTGGAGAAGAGAAGAGAAGAGATATCTTGTGCCCGGACAGTGGCAAGAAGGCTCCCAAGAGGCTGTACAGGAGCGCCTGGAGGGAAATCGCCCAGAAGGTCACAGCCAACAGCGATGTCCCCAGGACTGGTGACCAATGCCGGAAAAAGTTTAACGACCTCACTCGGTTGGTCAGGGTGAGTACCCTTTCCATTGTCCTCCTCATCCTTGCATGTGCACCTCACATTATGGGCAAAGGGACCTCAAAGGCCTAATGGCCAGCCCTCCTCCAGCAGCTATGGCACTGGCATGAACATCAATAGCACTTTCTGCACTTTACACACTGGCCAAGCTATTCGACCATGGGAGGCAGTGCACACAACAACAGGGCACCACACTGGCCAAGCTATTCCACCATGGGAGGCAGTGCACACAACAACAGGGCACCACACTGGCCAAGCTATTCCACCATGGGAGGCAGTGCACACAACAACAGGGCACCACACTGTGCTTAGAGGCCGTCCATTCTCTTGCAGGCCAAGCTGGCCCAGAATCTGAAGAGCCGGACTGTCACTGGGGGAGGCCGTGCCCAGTTCCAGGAGCTCAGTGACCTGGAGGAGCGCGTGGGTCGACTCATGGGTGCCCGGGTGATTGGCCCCGTTGCAATTGGAGATGCCGACCCTGTGCTGGGCCCCAATGGTAAGGACATGAGCGTTTGGACCTCTCTCGTTCCCCTTGCGCTTCAGATCTACATCCTTTGCCACTGTCCGACCAATGCGCATAATGCCACCACTCATGCCTCCCTCGCTGACGCCCTGTCCTCACTCTAAAGCTACTCTTGTGCCTTCCTCCTTTCAGCTGGTGAGGAGGAGGTCCCTGAGGCTGCGAGTGTCAGTCCCTCGGAAGAGGAGGACGACGAGGAGCAAGAGGAAGGCGGCACATCGGGGGAACCCTCATCCGCGCCAGGGGATGGCAATGGAGGGGACACGTCTTGCCTGGAGGAGAGCCAGGGGGAAGTGTTGCAGGGGGGTGTAGCTCCTGTGCCCAGTGGCGTCCAGCCACGCGGGAAGGGTCGGGCAGCACGGCTGCCTTCTCCCCAGAGGGGGGAAGTGTTGCAGGGGAGTGTAGCTCCTGTGCCCAGTGGCATCCTGCCACGCGGGAAGGGTCGGCCAGCTCGGCGGCCTTCTCCCCAGAGGGGGGAAGTGTTGCAGGGGAGTGCAGTTGCTGGGCCCAGTGGCGTCCAGCCACGCGGGAAGGGTCGGGCAGCTCGGCGGCCTTCTCCCCAGAGGGAGAGTCCGGCCTCCAGTCCGGAGACGGTCCTCGCCCAGGAGGTGCGCCTCCTTGATCAAATGTCCGCGGACTCGGATCGTCGGCACACCGAGTTCATGGGGGTTGTGGGACAGTTGCCTGAGGCCATTGAGTCCCTGGCTCATAGTGTGGCCGATTTCGGGGCCTCACAGGCCAGGGGTTTAGAAGAACTCGCGGCAGCACAGGCCAGGGGTCACGAACAATTCGGGGCAGCACAGGCCAGGGGTCACGAAGAATTCAGGGCATCACAGGACGCGAGTCGGGCCGATTTCAGGGCAGCACAGGCAGCGAGTGCAGAGTTGATGAGTGGTGCCGTGCAGTCACTGGCTGGTCTGATGCGGGCACAGACTAGGGCAGTACGGGCACTCACTGCTGCCACACTCGCTGTGTCACGCACGCATCGCCAGGGCACCCGCCGCGCTGCTGCAGCACTGCGGTCTGGGCTTCACCAGATTGCTGCGCTTGCTGCAGTGCCAGCCCGGCCGACTGCCAGTGTCTCTGGCGACCAGCGAGCGCCTGGCATCAGCCAGCTTGCCCCCATTGCTGCAGCCGCCACTGCCACTCCCCCAGCAAAGCTGCGACGAGCTGCTGGAGAGACTGATGCTGCCCAGCCACAGCTGCAGCAGTCAGCAGCCAGCCCCTCCAGGGCCGGAGCTCGTCTAGGCCGACCCCCAAGGGCATCTGCCGTCACGCATTGTGCCCCTCAGGAGCCTTCCCCCAGCCTTGCAACACCCACAGGGCCCAGGTTGAGGCGGAGCAGCAGGTCGGCCAGGGGCCGGAAAAGCCTGGACAAGGACTCGCCCTCTCGGCACAGAGTGTGTTGCCAAATGTTTTTTTATATGGGGGTGTTTGTGTTCTATATGGGGGGGGGTTTATTTTGGTACGGCCGAAGATGAAGGCAAATGTTTTTTTATATGGGGGTGTTTGTGTTCTGTATGGCGGGGTTTGTCTTGGTAAGGCCGATGATGAAGGCCATTTGGATGGACAAGTTTTGTTATTCCTCCCCAGGTTGTGGGAATGAGATATGTTTTTGACTGTTTTTTGGGGGTCTTGTCTGTTTTTGGGTTTCGTGTGGGAAGGACCCTGAGTTTGTTAAATAAAGCTTTTTATTTATTCAGCTTGTCCATGTGTGATGTTTCAAGTGGTTGTTGCGTTAACCGGCTGAGGGCTTGCGGAGCGGCTGCATTCAGGTGCGTTCATTGCCACAAGCCATTCCCTGACAGGGGGCCTAGAAGTGTCGTTCAATAAGCCGCCGGCGGACGGCCCTTGGACCTTGTGGCTCCCTCCTGGGCTGGTACTCCTCCTCCTCCTCCTCCTCCTCCTGGTCCTCCTGCTCGTCCTCCTGAGGTGGTGGTCCAACGTGAGGTGGCAGTGCCTGAGTCCTGCGGATAGCCAGGTTGTGCAGCATGCAGCAAACGACGACGAACTGGGAGACTCTATCCGGCGAATACTGTAGAGATCCGCTGGAACGATCCAGGCAGCGGAACCGTTGCTTGAGGACGCCAATCGTTTGCTCTATGATGTTCCTTGTGGCTTGATGGCTTTCGTTGTATGCCTCCTCAGCAGGGGTCCTGGGCGCGCGGAGCGGGGTCATGAGCCATGTACACAAAGGATAGCCTTTGTCCCCGATAAGCCATCCTCTTGGGGGAGGCTGTGCCTGGAACATGTCAGCCACAGTAGTCTGGCGCAGGATAAATGCATCGTGGCTGCTTCCTGGAAAGCGGGCATTGACAGCTAGGATGCGCTGCCTGTGGTCACACACCAGCTGTACATTGAGGGAATGGTAGCCCTTCCGGTTGCGGTAATCCTCGGCATTGTCGATAGGTGCCCGCATAGCCACATGCGTGCAGTCAATGGCGCCCTGCACCATGGGGAAGTCGGCGATCCTCGCAAATCCGACTGCACGCTGCTCCTGCCTCTCTAGGGTCATGGGGAAGGAGATGAATTGGTGTCTCCTTGCGAAAAGGGCATCGGTGACCTGCCGGATGCAGCGATGCACGGCGAACTGGGAGATGTTCGCTATGTCCCCAGCAGCGGCTTGGAAGGAGCCGCTTGCATAAAAATTCAGAGCCACCGTGACCTTCACTTCCACTGACAGAGACGTCCTGCACATCAGCTGTGGACGCAGATCTCTGTGAAGCAGCTGGCAGATCTCTGCAACCACCTCCCTTCTGAAGCGCAGCCTCTTAACACAATGCGCGGCAGTCATGGTGAGATAGGACACCTGCTGGCGGTATTCCCTGAGTGGGTAAGGCCTACGTTGCCAACGCCTGATGGCCCCTCTGCGTCTAGGCATGGCTGCCCCTCTCACACAGCGTCTGCGAGCCCTTCGCACATAATGCTGGAACTGAGGGTTGGAACCCCATGCAGCCCCCATAATATACTTGCAAACAGTGAAATCACAATGAGACAAATTTGCAAGCTCTGGCCAGAAGCCAAAAATACCTCTCCTATGTTGGCCCAATTCAGTAAGGTCTCTTCCTTGGTCTCTGTCCAGAAATCCGTAGCACTAAAGTCATTGCAGCAAAATGGCTGCCCTTTATAGTTCAGTCTAAGTGCCCTTTAATTAGCGCTCCCCGAGGCCCGCAGGGCCTCTGCTGCGTTCCACTTCACAGTTCTTAACAGCGCCACGCCCACATTGGGCGGGCGCCACTGAAGTTCCGGTTTGGGGCGCACAAACGGCGTTGCACGACGAAATGACGTCATAAGCTGCGCGCGCAGCTGAGCGCGCGCAAACACTTTGCGCCGGCGCTAAATGTCAACTGAAGTTGGGCGTAGGCGCAGATCGGTCTGCGCCCGGGCGCTAAGTGCCTAGCGCTCGAAATCTACCCCTCATGGCGCTAACGGCTGGCGAACGCAACTGAATTTCTAGGCCATATATTATTCAGTAAACCACAGCAATTTTCAAAGGAATAGGGGTAAGAGAAACTTGCTATAACCTGCTTTGAATCACATAACATTGTCATTCTACTTTTAATCACAGCCGTTACATATTTTCTTCATCATTACAGCAATGTCAATTATCTCCCAGCATCGGTTATAATGGTACAACTAACTTCAAAATAGAAACCAGTATGGGGGTAAACATTCCTCCTATATTTTCCTCTGTTTGCTAATGTTAGCAAAATTTTTAACGCAAATACCAAGTGGGGAAAGTACACATCTATATAAACCAATGATGATTTAGGGTTTGTTAAAAAGGCTGTAATTCAATCTAAGTTTTCTTTTGACATTCCTAAACTATGACACTCATTATAATTCCCTCTTTGGTACCCATTTTCTATATTTAAATTAAGCAAATTTTTATTCTTATCTTCTGATCGCCGGCATATTTTATTTCTTTCACAGGGGATGCACAGCAAGCACCATGCTGCTACCCTCAGCTCGGAGCAGTCACAGAATCAACATGCATGCCTCCCTGAGGTAGGGTACCGCTATCAAGAGTTGCTCCTCATAGCTGAGAATGGACAAAGCATAGCTATGCCAAATAGACTGGAGTTAATTGTCACTCATACAGGACGTTTTTTTAATTTGTTCATGGGATTTGGGCGTTGCTGGCAAGGCCGACATTTATTGCCCATCCCTAACTGCCCTCGAGAAGGTGGTGGTGAGCCACCTTCTTGAACCGTAGAGGGCAGTTAAGAATCAACCACATTGCTGTGGGTCTGGAGTCACATATAGGCCAGACTGGTTAAGGACGGCAGATTTCCTTCCCTAAAGGACATTAGTGAACCAGATGGGTTTTTATGACAATCCGGTAGTTTCATGGTCACCATTACTGATACTAGTTTTTAATTCCAGATTTATTTAATTGAATAAATTCTGCTGTTATATTACCAAGGGATATTTCAATCTCTTATAATTAAATATGCAGACCTACCCTTGTTGGCAATATTTAGTCTATACAAGCAGAACAAATGCAAAATCTTACTTGTAAAATGTGCGATTCCGCATTTCGTTTATTCTTTGCACCACCCACGCCAGGTGATGCTGTTAGTCCAAGGATCTGTGGAAGTGGCTCCACTGCAATCCCTTTTTTGTTGTTGAGCTTTTGCTCAATGTATCTGGTCATTATGCTCCTGTATACTCCTTCTTTCTGAGTGTGGTGGCATTCATCAATTATTATCAGTGAGAAATCTGATAAGAAGAAAGTGTTCATGTTACATTGCAGCAAGTCACCTCACCGCATCTCAGTATCTGTAAGACCACAGTGCTAAATTGTCACACCATTTATTGATGTGCAATGTGGAACTTCTTTTGTAATCTGGGCCACCCGCTATAGCATCAACATGATTTTCTTTCTATAATCCGCTCTGGCAGATTACTACCCAGATGGTGAAGATGGAAATTTACCCCAATGATTCTTAGCTTGGTTGGAATAATACAATCAGAATATCAGATAAAGGTGACAGAAGCTCTGTGTTATTTTTCATTTTTAGGTAGCTTGTATTGGGAATAATGTGCTAGATTTTAAGAATTAGGATGTTGGTGAGGAGTTTTTCATCCCTGGAGTGCATATCAGGAATTTGGGTGTGGAGATCAGCATGCTCTGCAGGATTTTCTGATCATTAATTTTAATGGATAGATCTCCATGCCTAAAATCCTGATATGTGCTTCAGGGGGCGAAGCTCTACACTAGGAGCACAAATTTATAATACCTGCCCTGATATGCTAACATGGAACACAAGTTGTTAATGCATGGAAATGTAGATGGCTGGGAATGAGTAATATGCTAAATTCTAATTGAGGGCATCAGAGTACATCATGTTTTATTATTATAATAAATCCTTACAGCCAATTTGTGCACAGCAAGATCCCACCAACAACAATACGATAACCGACCAGATAATGTTTTTGGTGGTTGAGGGATAAATGTTGGCTAGAACACTGGAAGAAATCCCCTGCTCTTCTTCAAATAGTGCCATGAGATCTTTTATGTCCACTTGAGATTAGACAGGACCACCGACAGTGCTGCACTCCCTCACTACTACACGGAAGTGACAGCCTAGATTGTGTTCAAGTCTCTAGAATGGGTCTTGAAACCACGCCCTTCTGGCTCAGATACAAGAATGCTATCACTGAGACAAGGTTGACACTGAATTGATTAATAAAGCTGTAATTTAGGTGATATTTAGATTGTATCCATGAACTACTTGTGCTTCTTCACATCACCTGCATCCCTTGATTACAATATACCCTTATTACTTGCAATCAACTAGAATACTGCCTGTCAGAAGACAAACAAAACTCTAAGCGTATTCTTTTGCAATTGGAAAGTATAATGACTGGGCAATTGAGACAACAGAATGCATTTTACTCGTTATTAAAATAAAGCAGAGGCTAGAATAGCGGTTTGTATAGCAATTGGGGATGTTCACTGCATTTTCACAGCTGAATTTACAGACATCTACAATAAATCAATGAAATAATTTTCAAACCAATAAGAAACCAGGGTCATGTAGAGCTCATGGACTGAGATGCTATTTCTAAAAGGCAGATCAGAGCCGTTTATCTTGTGGAAGTTGGCCAGTTGTAATTTGGCAGTGTTTAAGGATTAATAAATGTTGGAAACACTGGTTAAAAATCAAAAAGGGAAAACATTTTGTGTACTTCCTGATTTATTGATTGATTTATTGCTGCTTGAATAACTTTCCTACCCATCCTGTTAGGTGAAAGAGGGACCTTTGACAAATTACATGTCCAAAGCTACAGAAAAGACCAATAATCCAAATTAGGTAGTAGCCAGTATAGAAGTGTTCACAGCTGGGATACAACAATTGTTTTTAACTATCCCCCTGCTTTGATGTGGTTGTACATCACATTAAGAACGTTAGCTGATTTCTTTATGCATTTCTCTGAGATCAAAACATTGAAACTTAAAGAACAATACACAATATTTCATCCAGAAAGAGTTTGAATGCTGTGTATGCCCATTAGTCTATTTTGAAATAGTAAATAGTTAACTGTAAAGCCAAATTATTAAAATGATTCATTCTATAAGAGCAGGCATTTATTAAAAAAAAGTTACTACATCTGGTCTTAGTTACAACATTGCAAGCAGGCAGTGATCCATCATGATCAGCTAGAGATAACACCCTAGAGCTCAATAAAACATGGAGATACACTAGAGTCTTTTTATTCCAAAGTTGCAGTCTCCTGAGAAACATTTGCCACAGCAGTGACAAGCTATGCTGTGCTGAAAGTTAAAATCAGAGTAGTGATTGTACACAAACACTTACTCACTAAACAAGATAGCCCTGAAATCCCTGGGTTGGGAGAGGGTATGTGTCCAATTTCCACCCGGAGGGAGGAATTTGGGCTGGAACCCATTTCTGCCAGGATTCTGCCCCATTTACACCAGGACCTTTAGATTCCATTTGGGAGGGGGAAAGAGAACCCTGGGCAGATCTTACACTTGTGCCCCTACACATGCCAGTAAGGGGGTGCAGGATGAGTTTCTGGGTTTCACCAGGAAATTCCTTCCTTTACACCACTGAAAGGCCTCAGCAGAACACATGCTAGTTGTGAGCTGGCCTGAG
The DNA here is from genome assembly GCF_052327205.1 of Somniosus microcephalus. Lineage (NCBI taxonomy): Eukaryota > Metazoa > Chordata > Chondrichthyes > Squaliformes > Somniosidae > Somniosus > Somniosus microcephalus. Next base: position 270,494,124 of record NC_140990.1, on the reverse strand, counting down.
TCCCTTTGAGGCCTCCTGAAGGCCCAAACCTTCACGGATAAGGTAATCAATCCCAGAGGGGATCATTTACCTTCTCTAGTGGCAGAGTGGGTCCAGTAGAAGCCAAAAATTTAAAGAAAAAAATCTTCAGCCCAGTTGGACCTCAGGGGGAATTTCAGGCAGCTTGGGGTTAGGGTAGGTGGAGGTTCTGCACAGTAACACTTAGCCCAGCAGAACGAGTCCCCATGTGTTGTACAAGAATTCACAATACCACTGCTGCTTGGATTCACCTACTTTCCCCAGTTTATGCCGACAAAAGATGGTGTAATGTATTTTTCACAACTGGTGAACTGATCATGTAAATCATGCTTCTCTTCCCAAGATAAAATGTTGCTTTCTCCTCATAAAATGAATTGTTCATTTCTTGTTTTTAGCAATTGGTTCCTTTGGAGTGGCAGAAGAGATTTTTAAAATCGAGCAGTTCAATCACTGCAGCATGTGGGTAGTGGACTAGCACCAACAATGGACTGCAGAGCAACACGGTAACCAGAACAAAATGAACAAAGAAACTAAACTGTAAGGTTGGGAGAAGAAGAAATTTAAAAAAGCAATAGGAGAAGTGAAAACAAATCCTACAGGAGAGAGAGAACATTTAAATATGAAGAAGCAATCCTATATAAAATTCAAAATTGCTCCTGGATTTATCCTAGAATCAACCTAGGTGCAGCATCCACTGGGAATTGATACAAAAATGACATGCATGTGACACATCGATGCAAATACCATCCTCTCTCTTTTACCACCATTTGTTCAGATGAATTATTCTTCAATTAAATATTTTAGATTAAAGGAGCTCATTTATATGTGATCTGTTAAATTTAGGGCTTATTAACTGTCAGGATTATCATCGCTGTTGCAGACAGATCTATTACAAATAACACAGCGATTACAGTACTTCAAATAATTAGCACATAAAAAAGTGTATTAAAGACAAAAATGTACCTGATATTTTGAGATTATTAGCATCGCTGTCATTTAGTTCAGCCAGCTGATTCTCCAGGATCTGAGCTGTACAGATAATAATGTCATTCTCATGCACCACTTGAGGGAAGGAGATCTTCAGCTGGGTATCACCGCTTATCTTGCTGACACTATACTTATCTTTCAGGTATGGATTGAACTCCTTACGGAAATGCTGGTCAACTAAGGGCACCTGGCGTACATATGAATGAAAGAGAAACAATCATTTGTAATTTTACTGACCTGATTGAATGAGAATATGAATCTAATGTTGTTTAATGCTTTCTCTACAATAGAACAGTGACTACACTTCAAAAGTACTTCATTGACTTTAAAGCGCTTGGGGGGTGTCCCGATGTCGTGAAAGGCGCTATATAAATGCAAGTCTTTCTTTCCTTTTTGCTTTTAAGTAGATTTTAACTTCATCTTATTTCATTGTCAAAATAAGTACAGATTTTCATGACAGCAGTTTTGGCTTTTCCAAAATAATGACAATGCTGTTGTCACTTTGTGATGCAAGAATGCCACCACACTATGATTTCTATAAATCTGTCATCCTATACTAGATTATCTTTTATCCATTATTAATTAATATCTATAAACTAGTGGATTGCCCATGCCATTGCTCATGGTGAGTCAGAGGAGACGCTGATTTAGAACGTGGGCTTGCTAAGCCCCACCCCCTGATCACAATCTAGCAGAATCAGAAATGGAACCCTCGTGTCCTAATCTCGGGTTTCTTTTCCTTTTCCCTCCTTTCTCAACAGGTCTCTCTCTCTCTTTTTCTTCCATTTTTAACAGGGCCCTCTTGCTCTCGTCTCCACCCTAATAATGTCTCTCTCTTTCTCCCCTTCCAAAACTGGTACCCCAGAGGGTCTTTTCTTGCCATTCCCCTTTGAAAAACGGCTTTCTCCCTCTGATCTCTCTTCCCACTTCCCCCCCAAGAGAATCTTTCTCTCTTCCCTGATAACAGTATCTGTCTCTCTTTTTTTCCTCTCAATGACCAGGCTTCAGTGCTGCTGAAAGAGGTAAATAAAAGTCTAGGTGAGTTTATCAGAGACAAACTCCTTTGCGTGCACATGTCGCAGCCATATGAAAAAAGAGTCCTGTGCATGCATATTTTGTTTATTTGCAATGAGGTCATAATATCAAGTTTCTCATTAAGTCTGCTGACTAGGTAGGGATTTTGAAGTATGGCTAGAGTGTGCACCTGGAATTTAGGATGTTCACAGGCATGTTAGGATGTATATGCAGGGTTCCCACCTAGCAAACAAGAGTGCCAGTCACAGCTCTGGTCGTGCTGGTTGTGCTTCGTACTCTATAGCTATCAATTTCAGACCGATAGTGCCGTATACCTACGAAGACTACTTGGAGGAGATGCTCTCATACCATTTCAGCTTTGCACTGTTGCAAAGGTTTCCAATGATAAAATGAGTTCAGGGAATTGTCTATCTTTCTCTAACTTTAAAAATGTTAGTGGCAGTTGGATCAGGCGTCTATACAGGGATTTGCTTTCCCCACTTTGGTGTACTCCAAGCAATATAACTCATCACTGTCTGTCTATATAGCTCCAAAAATAGCTTTTAAAATATAATGCTACTAGCAGTATAACTGAACCACAGTCACCCTCAACAATGAATTACCTTGTTAACAAGCACTATGGCCTTCCCCGTTTTGCCCTGTAATTTCATTTTGTCTAGATGATGTCTGGTAATGTAGACAGCCACTCTGGTCTTTCCACTTCCTGTGGGCAAGCAGATAATGAGGTTTTTACCCTCCAAAGCCGGAGCTGCTACTTCCTGCTGATAGCCTCGAAGCTGGATCTCAGGAACTGGTGACCATCTGCCTTTGTCCTCCTCATCTGAATCTGGAACATGTGTATAGCAAATTTCAAGATGATAAATAGGGAGTGAGATTGATACATAATATATAACATTTTTTGATCTCTTTTGTATCTACAACAAATGGATCCTAACCATGGAACGTGTTCAGCACAAGGCTGTTCAATGTCAAACAATATGTTCATCAGTTGGCAAGCGTGCTGGAATCATTATAGTATCCCAGTAGCCAGTACAGCAGGTGAGAACAGGCAGTAGGGAACTTATCCAGAGCCTCCTAAACCTCAGAAAGCATGCTTACCTGCCTAGGTGTTCTGCATATTCAGCTTGTTGCATGTTTTCCCAGGGTCAGACGGCTCTGAATCAGCTCTTAGTCCAAAGTTGGACAGCTGCCACTGCAATCTTTAAACCTGCTCCAGACTCCTCGCACTCCATGACAGCACAGAGCAGTCTAGCAGCCAGTGTGACCCCTGACCTGACAGGTCTCTGAGTAAAAACTTGACACATTTTTAAAAAATCAAGGCTAATTTTTCTGAATATAGCAGGAGGAAGCACTTTGAATATGTGTTCACCTAGATTTTCCTTCTCCTCTAAGTGCCTTAAGGGCTTTCATTCATAAAGCTACGTGGGTCTTTGCTCTCATTAGCAGGCCTGTGTATTCACTGTACAAATAAAGTGGCAGGAAACTACAAGGACTGCAGGAAGTCTGAAGATTTTACTTTACAAACAATACATAGGCAATTTGGGAAAAAATTCTAAAAAGCACTTTGTGTAAATAGCTTTCAAAGACTGACTTTGTGAACAGCAGTGTGGTGGCACAGCACTTGGGTGCTGTAATGTACAGTGGCACAGACTGATAGGACAGGAGTTCCAAGTCATATCCTCTTCGCAGTGAGTTTGAGCTGCGCCACTGCAGGGAGATACTAAGCAGAGTCATAGAGCTGCTCGACAGAGAGGGAGGGAAAACAACAGAGAAAGTTACACTTGGCCACTCTTGCGCACTTCTCAGTTGCTTGTTTCAGAGATGCACTGGTAAAAGCTTAATTAAAGGGGGATGGAAAGAAAATACTCAAAAAAGAAAGAATTTCACCCTAATAAAAAAAAACTGAAAAATTAGGTAGATCTGTTTTTTCTACTTGCTGTTCTGGTAACGTGATTCCAGAAACAAAACAGACAGTATATACAGGAAGTATGTTTCTCATTACATGTACCCAATAGTTTAGCTAAAGGGGAGTGCCACTCATGGGGGTGGAGGAGCATAACATCTACTTCAGTGTTACGTAAGGAAACGAATGATGTTTACTGCCTCTGAACTTCTTTAGCCTGCACGGAAAGCTAAGCTACTTAAGGGGTTTTGATAAAAATTAAAAGCAAGTTTTACTAAAGCAGCTTTGTTTAAAAATCTTAGTTATACTGCTATAAAATCACTGCTTCTTCAATATTTTCTGATCTTAAATATAAACAATTAGAATGTTTCCCTCCTTAATGTATTTTCTTCTTTTTCCATTTCTCATGTTTCACACCACATCCCCAGACAGAAAAGTAGATGAGAGACCTGCTGCCAGAATTCTACGAATAGTATTAAGTCAGCCACTAAGATGTGACAAAAGGGAGAGGCTGACTCTCACCTACAACTTTTCTCCCCCCACCCCACGTCTGTCAAACCTTCTGTTAAAACACCCGACTTCCACAAGGCACCTTCTAATGATAAATAGAACTGAGACTGATAATTGGGTGTGTGGGGAAATCACTGGCATAATAATTAACAAAAAATAATTTACACCATTAGCTCTTGACAGATAGGAGACTGCAGTAAGAATGAAATAGTGTACAAATGAATGCATTCAGTTGTCATTGCAGATTAGTCCTTAGATCAAGAATCAATTACCTTCACTATATCACCACAAGGGACTTGTCAGTATGGATTTAACTCTCTTCCCCACATACTCACAAAAAGTTTGCTTAATTATTCCATGACCTCAAAGCTGATTGAAATATGTAAAACTATACATTACACTATTTCAACTTGTGGTTAAAGAACAAAATAATTAACGTTGTACTATTACTCAGATAGGAGAGCTGTTATTTATGTATTAAATATGCACATAGGAAGACATTCAGGAAGAGCCTGTATTTATCTGCGTCTACAATGACATTAAAGCTTTATGTATAGAACATGCTCTTGTCACACAACTAGACAGCTTTAATGTAGCTAATATTGAAATAATAAAGTCTTATATTCAGTATTTCCGTCAATTTCATAGTCACCATGATAATTCACAAAATAAAGGAAATAGCAGTTTCAAACTCAACAAAACTTATAGGTTTAAGAATCATAGCCAATACAAGCAGGGAAAAATGACATGCATGGCGAGGGTAGATTATAGATTAGCTCCAGAATGGATTATCTTTCCCCAGTCGTGGATTAGAGCCTGTTAAGGCCCCCCTGTAGGAATATGCCAGCTCTCAGTCACCCCATCACTGAAATTTAATGGCCAGTGAAAATAGGGCTGAATCTGGGTTCCAATGGTGTAACCAGGTTTCACCCCAAATTCCTGCAACCCCCCCTGCCCCCTGCCCCCAAATCAGCTCAAGTGGAACTGGAGATCTCTGCTTTCTTCAGCCCCAGGGATTTCAGGGGCAGTGGGGTTTTTTTTTACATTGGATTGATTCCAGATTAAACTCAAGTCATGAGCAACCATTGTGCAAACATAACTAAAGTCAGCACTGCCAAATCGACTTCCATCTTCTTCTGGGGCTTGATTGAGTGGAGTGGATTACAGCGTTTGCACATTTCTGTCAAGCGGCGACATCAGTTCTATGATTTCATGGAACTACAATCATCTGCACTATGTATTTGAGCAGAATATAGTTCTTGATCCCCTAACCTTCTCTTCCACCCATTCTAGTTTGGTGTCAATGGGTAACATAAATGGATCTAATATAACATGTGGCAGTGGAGTCAGTTTTAAAGAGTGTGCAGGGCCAGAGGGACCTGGGAGTTAATGTGCATAGGTCCCTGAAGGTGGCAGGACATATTGAGAGAGTGGTTAACAAAGCATATGGGAAATAACAACAGAAAATGCTGGAAAAACTCAGCAGGCCAGGCAACATTCGTGGAGAGAGAAGTAGAGTCAACGTTTCAGGTTGAAACCCTTCGTCAGGACTGAGAGAAAACACAGGAAATGAAACAGATTAAAAGGCCAGTTTGGGGGCTGGGAAATGGGGATGAAAGAACAAAAGAGAAGTGAAGAGACATTAAGAGGTATTCAAGATGAGACGAGATGGTGATAGGACTAATAAAGCATATGGGCCTAGAAATTCAGTATAGCCACTTTTGGGGCGGTAAAGTCGGGCGGGCGCTAAAGTTAGCGCCCGCCGGAAAGTGGAGGCCACTTCGCCGATATTCAGTAGCTTTGGCCAAGGAGTTTGGGCGAGCGCTGAAACTGGCGTTGCACTCCTATCTTTAGGCGCTAAGCCGGCGGTGCAGACTGATAACGCCGAGGCTGGGCGCAGCGCAGTTGCGGTCATGTTTTGATTGACAGCAGACACCCTGACGCCGGCCAGCTCTTAAAGGGGGAAGGGTCGACTTTGTCTGCTGCCACGCCCTGGATAGTGGAGCCCTGCAGCTAGGCCTGAACACTGCTGGTGGACCCAAATAGCGCCTGAAGCCATGCAGAAGGCCCATGAACGAGCGCAGCGCTTCTCAGAGCATGCTTTGAGGGTGCTGCTTAGGGGTTTGGAAAAGAAAAGAGAGATCTTGTGCCCGGACAGTGGCAAGAAGGCTCCCAGGAGGCAGTACAGGAGAGCCTGGAGGGAAATCGCCCAGAGGGTGTCAGCCAACAGCGATGTCCCCAGGACTGGTGACCAATGCCGCAAGAAGTACAACGACCTCACTCGGTTGGTCAGGGTGAGTACCCTTTCCAGTGTCCTCCTCATCCTTGCATGTGCACCTCACATTATGGGCAAAGGGACCTCAAAGGCCTAATGGCCAGCCCTCCTCCCGCAGCTATGGCACTGGCATGATCATCAATAGCACTTTCTGCACTTTACACACTGGCCAAGCTATTCGACCATGGGAGGCAGTGCACACAACAACAGGGCACCACACTGGCCAAGCTATTCGACCATGGGAGGCAGTGCACACAATAACAGGGCACCACACTGTACTTAGAGGCCATCCTTTCTCTTGCAGGCCAAGCTGGCGCAGAATCTGAGGAGCCGGACTGTCACCGGGGGAGGCCGTGCCCAGTTCCAGGAGCTCAGTGACCTGGAGGAGCGCGTGGCTCGACTCATGCGTGCCCGGGTGGTTGGCCCCGTTGCTATTGGAGATGCCGACCCTGTGCTGGGCCCCAATGGTAAGGACATGACCGTTTGGACCTCTCTCGTTCCCCTTGCGCTTCAGATCTACATCCTTTGCCACTGTCCGACCAATGCGCATAATGCCACCACTCATGCCTCCCTCGCTGCCGCCCTGTCCTCACTCTAAAGCTACTCTTGTGCCTTCCTGCTTTCAGCTGGTGAGGAGGAGGTCCCTGAAGCTGAGAGTGCCAGTCCCTCGGAAGAGGAGGACGACGAGGACCAAGAGGAAGGCGGCACATCGGGGGAACCCTCATCCGCGCCAGGGGATGGCAATGGAGGGGACACGTCTTGCCTGGAGGAGAGCCAGGGGGTAGTGTTGCAGGGGGGTGTACCTCCTGGGCCCAGTGGCGTCCAGGCACGCGGGAAGGGTCGGGCAGCACGGCTGCCTTCTCCCCAGAGGGGGGAAGTGTTGCAGGGGAGGGCAGTTCCTGGGCCGAGTGGCGTCCAGGCACGCGGGAAGGGTCGGGCAGCTCGGTGGCCTTCTCCCCAGAGGGAGAGTCCGGCCTCCAGTCCGGAGACGGTCCTCGCCCAGGAGGTGCGCCTCCTTGATGAAATGTCCGCGGACTCGGAGCGGCGCCACACCGAGTTCATGGGGGTTGTGGGACAGTTGCCTCAGGCCATTGAGTCCCTGGCTCATAGTGTGGCCGATTTCGGGGACTCACAGGCCAGGGGTGTCGACCAACTCGCGGCAGCACAGGACGCGAGTCGAGAGTTCATGAGTGGTGCCGTGCAGACACTGGCTGGTCTGATGCGGGCACAGACCAGGGCAGTTCGGGCACTCACTTCTGCCACACTCGCTGTGTCACGGACGCATCGCCAGGGCACCCGCCGCCCTGCTGCAGCACAGCGGTCTGGCCTTCACCAGATTGCTGCGCTTGCTGCAGTGCCAGCCCGGCCGAGTGCCAGTGTCTCTGGCGACCAGCGAGCGCCTGGCATCAGCCAGCTTGCCCCCACTGCTGCAGCCGCCACTGCCACTCCCCCAGCCAAGCTGCGATGAGCTGCTGGAGAGACTGATGCTGCCCAGCCACAGCTGCAGCAGTCAGCAGCCGGCCCCTCCAGGGCCGGACCTCGTCTAGGCCGACCACCAAGGGCATCTGCCGTCACGCATTGTGCCCCTCAGGAGCCTTCCCCCAGCCTTGCAACACCCACAGGGCCCAGGTTGAGGCGGAGCAACAGGTCGGGCAGGGGCCGGAGAAGCCTGCACAAGGACTTGCCCTCTCGGCACACCAAGTAGAGTGTGTTGCCAACTGTTTTTTTATATGGGGGTGTTTGTGTTCTGTATGGGGGGGGCTTATTTTGGTAAGGCCGAAGATGAAGGCAAATGTTTTTTTATATGGGGGTGTTTGTGTTCTGTATGGGGGGGTTTGTCTTGGTTAGGCCGAGGATGAAGGCCAATTGGATGGACAAGTTTTGTTATTCCTCCCCAGGTTGTGGGAGTGAGATATGTTTTTGACTGTTTTTTGGGGGTCTTGTCTGTTTTTCTGTTTCATGTGGGAAGGGCCCTGAGTTTGTTAAATAAAGCTTTTTATTTATTCAGCTTGTCCAGGTGTCATGTTTCAAGTGGTTGTTGCGTTAACCGGCTGAGGGCTTGCGGAGCGGCTGCATTCAGGTGCGTTCATTGCCACAAGCCATTCCCTGACAGGGGGCCTAGAAGTGTCGTTCAATAAGCCGCCGGCGGACGGCCCTTGGACCTTGTGGCTCCCTCCTGGGCTGGTACTCCTCCTCCTCCTCCTCATGGTCCTCCTGCTCGTCCTCCTGAGGTGGTGGTCCAACGTGAGGTGGCAGTGCCTGAGTCCTGCGGATAGCCAGGTTGTGCAGCATGCAGCAAACGACGACGAACTGGGAGACTCTATCCGGTGAATACTGTAGAGATCCGCCGGAACGATCCAGGCAGCGGAACCGTTGCTTGAGGACGCCAATCGTTTGCTCTATGATGTTCCTTGTGGCTTGATGGCTTTCGTTGTATGCCTCCTCAGCAGGGGTCCTGGGCGCGCGGAGCGGGGTCATGAGCCATGTACACAAAGGGTAGCTCTTGTCCCCAATAAGCCATCCCCTTGGTGGAGGCTGTGCCTTGAACATGTCAGCCACAGTAGTCTGGCGCAGGATAAATGCATCATGGCTGCTTCCTGGAAAGCGGGCATTGACAGCTAGGATGCGCTGCCTGTGGTCACACACCAGCTGTACATTGAGGGAATGGTAGCCCTTCCGGTTGCGGTAATCCTCGGCATTGTCGATAGGTGCCCGCATAGCCACATGCGTGCAGTCAATGGCGCCCTGCACCATGGGGAAGTCGGCGATCCTCGCAAATCCGACTGCACGCTGCTCCTGCCTCTCTAGGGTCATGGGGAAGGAGGTGACTGGGTGTCTCCTTGCGAAAAGGGCATCGGTGACCTGTCGGATGCAGCGATGCACGGCGAACTGGGAGATGTTCGCTATGTCCCCAGCAGCGGCTTGGAATGAGCCACTTGCATAAAAGTTCAGAGCCACCGTGACCTTCACTTCCACCGACAGAGACGTCCTGCACATCAGCTGTGGACGCAGATCTCCGTGAAGCAGCTGGCAGATCTCTGCAACCACCTCCCTTCTGAAGCGCAGCCTCTTAACACAATGCGCGGCAGTCATGGTGAGATAGGACACCTGCTGCCGGTATTCCCTGAGTGGGTAAGGCCTACGTTGCCGACGCCTGATGGCCCCTCTGCGTCTAGGCATGGCTGGCCCTCTCACACAGCGTCTGCGAGCCCTTCGCACATAATGCTGGAACTGAGGGTTGGAACCCCATGCAGCCCCCATAATAAACTTGCAAACAGTGAAATCACAATGAGTCAAATTTCCAAGCTCTGGCCAGAAGCCAAAAATACCTCTCCTATGTTGTCCCAAATTAGTAAGGTCTGTTCCTTGGTCTCTGCCCAGAAAGCCAAAGCACTAAAGTCATTGCAGCAAAATGGCTGGCCTTTATAGTTCAGTGTAAGTGCCCTTTAATTAGCGCTCCCCGAGGCCCGCAGGGCCTCTGCTGCGTTCCACTTCACAGTTCTTAACAGCGCCACGCCCACATTGGGCAGGCGCCACTGAATTTCCGGTTTGGGGCGCAGAAACAGCGTTGCACGACGAAATGACGTCATAAGCTGCGCGCGCAGCTGAGCGGGCGCAAACACTTTGCGCCGGCGCTAAATGTCAACTGAAGTTGGGCGTAGGCGCAGATCGGTCTGCGCCCGGGCGCTAAGTGCCTAGCGCTCGAAATCTACCCCTCTTATGGCGCTAACGGCTGGCGAATGCAACTGAATTTCTAGGCCATGGGATCTTGGGCTTCGTAAATAGAGGTATTGAGTACAAAAGTAGAGAAGTTATGCTGAACCTTTATAAAGCGCTGGTTAGGCCACAACTGGAGTATTGCGTCCAGTTCTGGTCACCATACTTTAGGAAGGATGTGAAGGCCCTTGAGAAGGTGCAGAGGAGATTTAGCAGAATGTTTCCGGGGATGGGGGACCTTAGCTACAAGGAGAAGCTGGATTTGTTTTCATTAGAGCAAAGGAGGTTGAGGGGTGATTTGATAGAGGTGTACAAGATTATGACGGGTTTGGATAGGCTAGACGGGGAAAGGCTGTTCCCAATAGTTGATGGTACAAGGACTAGGGGACATAGATTTAAGGTTTTGGGCAAGAGATACAGGGGGGACGTGAGGAAAAACCTTTTTACGCAACGAGTGGTGATGACCTGGAATTCGCTGCCGACGTAAGTGGTGGAAGCGGAGACACTCGATGTTTTCAAGGGGAGACTGGATAGGCACGTGCAGGGCTATGGGGATAAAGTGCGGGAATGAGACTGACTGGATTGCTCTACAGAGAGCCGGCAAGGACTTGATGGGCCGAATGGCCTCCTTCGTATGACTAAGTACGTCCAAGAAGTGTTTATTTTCATAACTGGAGTAATTCGAGTATGCTCTTTTCTTGTATCAGTTCCAGGTCTTTAGGTTTCATATTGTTCCATATCTCACTCTTTTGCAATCCATTGTATATGTAGATAGCGGAAGAACCGGTTGAGGGCCTCACAACAAGACTTCATGGGGAAAAATTTGGTACCAACTATTTTGGGGCACTAACATCACCTGTGCGCTAACTTTAGCGCCCAGCGCTAATTAGTGCCGGCGACTGCAAAATTTAGTTTTAGCGCCCCAAGGGGGAAGTGGAGCGCTAAATCAAGCACAAAAATGCTGCAAAATGGGCCGTGTAACGCTGCCGCGTTCAAAGGTTCCTTCCCTCCCTTAAAAAGGGCCATCACTGCAGGCTCTGCAATTTAAAAAGTAGCTACCTGGACCACCAAGACTGCCGCGATCCCGCGCGATCGGCCCAGCACTCAAGCAGAGTGCCAGGCTGATCGATCGCGGGCAGGAACCCGCGGAAAAAACTAGAACAGGAAAGGTAAGTTTTTTTTTTACTTACCCCGGCCACCTCGTCTTTAATCATTGCCCCCGAAGCGGCCGTCGCCCGATGCACGCCTCCTGCAGCTGTCGGTGTTTTCGACCGGTGCAGCTAGAGGGGCGGAAGTTAATTCCAGGTCCGGGGTGCTGCGCACAGTGATGCCGTCATGATCTTCGGGCGAAGGAGATCGGGGTGCAACGCCGTAGCGCCGCCGCAAATCTCCCGCCGATTATGGTGGGAGTCGATGTCAGCACCGCACCCGGTCGCAAAGCCATTTGCGCCCTGTTAACGCCCCCCGGGGGCACTAAGGGGAGGTGCAAAGGCACCCAATTTCACCCCCCATAGAATTATACTGTAGATTTATTCTAGCTTATATAGCATATACTGTAGTGGAGTAACACTCCATCAAACTACTTGGATAATGTTTGGATTTTTAAAATATCTGATCCTACAAATAAACTCACTTCCATTGAATCCCATCTGATTAAAGATTTTTGGTAAACTAAAAATCATGTGATCAGTCTTAACACAATCTGAACTAATCCTAAAGGAAGATCTGACCAGCAGATAGAACACTACCTCTCTTTCCTCCTTTAAGACGCACTTTAAAACCTAGAGTCAAAGAGTTATACAGCACAGTAAGAGGCCCTTCGGCCCATCGTGTCCGCGCCGGCCATCAAGCCCTGTCTATTCTAATCCCATTTTCCAGCACTTGGTCCGTAGCCTTGTATGCTATGGCGTTTCAAGTGCTCATCTAAATGCTTCTTGAATGTTGTGAGGATTCCTGCCTCTACTACCCTTTCAGGCAGTGAGTTCCAGATTCCAACCACCCTCTGGGTGAAAAAGTTTTTCCTCAAATCCCCTCTAAACCTCCTGCCCCTTACCTTGAAACTATGCCGCCTGGTTATTGACCCCTCTACTAAGGGGGAAAGTTCCTTTCTATCTACCCTATCTATGCCCCTCATAATTTTGTACACCTCAATCAGGTCCCCTCTCAGCCTTCTCTGCTCTAAGGAAAACAACCCCAGCCTGTCCAGTCTCTCTTCATAGCTGAAGCGCTCCAGCCCAGGTAACATCCTGGTGAATCTCCTCTGCACCCTCTCCAATGCAATTACATCCTTCCTATAGTGTGGCGACCAGAACTGCACACAGTATTCCAGCTGTGGCCTAACTAGCGTTTTGTACAGCTCCATCATAACCTCTCTGCTCTTATATTCTATGCCTCGGCTAATGAAGGCAAGTATCCCATATGCCTTTTTAACCATCTTATTGTAGGGTTCTCAAAATTCCCACATTCCCCAAAAGTTATGGATAAAGGGACCCTGTATGGACAAGTTGTTAAAAAGGGTACCCAAAATGGCTTCTGCAACCTCGTGACCAAAAGTACAGGATTTTAAAAGCAAGGCCCTGCAGAAAAGGCAGGCACTTTTCAAAACCTGAAATGAAACCTAAAATGCATGAATCTGTGAGGAGACTTTGTGGAGCCAGACAGATAAGCAAACACAGAATATGCATTCATTCACCTTGGAACAGATCAGGTTAGAATGGGCCTAAATCGAGGCCATAAGGTTTCTGCATATTTAATCGGTAACACCTCATAGTAGCCATCAAGCTAGGATGAGGACAATTAAGTTTCATAAATGACAAACAGCCAGGACATCGAAGCCATTAAACACGGAGGCAACCACTCCAGAAGTCGTTAAAGTAAATGGCTGTAATCATTTTAAACGAGCCCACCAAAAGTTAGACAAAGGACTGACCTGATTTGGCGCGCAGATAAGGAATGAAGAACCGGGTATAATTGTAGGCCCATCGGCAGTGATCGCTCTCTTAGCTCTTGCTCTTGCCCTTGTCTCTTGGCCTTGGCCTCCTGCCTCTCATTCTCGTGCCCTGACCTCGTGGCTGGCTCTCTTTTCGCTCCCCGCGCCGCTCAACACCAAGGACGCCCATTACTACACCGAGGGCCAAACGCGGGAGGAGAACGAGACCCGAATCCGAAAACACACAGGACACACAGGCCACAAGCGGGCAGACGAGTCGAGACGAGACGAAGAATACGGTAAACCGATAAGGGCAGAGAAGGGCAGCGGAAAGACGCGTTGGGGCCCAAACGCCTAGTTATAAGCTGGCGTTTGACAAATAAGCTGGCATTTAAAGCATGGATAGCAGCGTCCATGACGAATAAACTGGCGTTCGAAGGATGGGTAGTAAAATCAGTTTAACAGTGTAAACCGCCAACCGAGCCCCAACTGTTTTAAAAACTCGTCAGTGACTAAACCGCCCGAGGAAGAAGACGACGACTTGACGCGACTCGACGACGACATTAGCTGAGGAAAAGGAGGGTGATTCGCATAAACAACTCCACCACCGCGATCTGTGACCACGTGGCGACGAGGTACCCCAAAGGACAGCAAGAACAGACCCCAAAACTCACAACCGTTAAAAGTCAACAGGTTTCAAATTGGTGAGCATGAATTCCTGGCCCCTCGTAGCTTAATCTAGTTAGGTATTGGGGGTGGGATAAGGATAAGGGGATTTTTAATGTATTTGTTTCCCTCGATGTGCTGTGTGTTACCCATTCCCATATAAGTGTATTAATTGTTTATGCCTGTAATTCTCAGTAAGATTGTGTTTTATTCAGCCTTTTAATAAAATTTTGGTTTTCTTGCACCAAACCACTTGTCTACTCGATTTTCCGTATCGCCGCCTGTACCTAAGTCCGGTGTCTAGAACCCAGGGGTGTGGGAGCGATTCGAACCGCTCAGAAACAGTCAGAGGTGAAGCTGACTGGGCACACGCCAACCCCCTACAGAAATGGCGACCGCGGCAGGACTCCGGCAACAGGGGTGCGATACAGTAGTCAATGGTTCGGAAGAGCAAACCATGATGGAGGAAAGGATTTCTGATTATGTGTTTAGTAAGGTGAATATCACAAAGAAGTGGATCACCACTCTGTTAAAGGCTGGGCGTCCGGTAGATGCCGCAGCTAAGTGGACAGAAGGGAAGGAGCACAAGAAATCCCTACAGAAGGCAGTCTGGCTGATGTGCTTCAAAAAGCAGGTCCAGCTTTTGGACAGGCTTGCTGCAGCACAGGCAGCCGAGATAAAAGTGTCAGCCCTGGAAATCCAGGACAAGGCTCTAGCAGGGGAGAAGTTACTGGTAGCATTGTAGGCCCTGAATCAGGAAAGGGTTCAGTTAATGGGAGAACATAAGGCCAGGTTGGAATACCTACAGTGCCAAGTCACCGAAGCCAAGGGTAACGTGTTGAGGTTACGGGAAAAGAACGCCCGCCTAGCGAGACAAGTAAGGGAGCAGGAGGAGAAAGTAAAGGAAGTAAAAGCAGCTTATAAGTTAGCGAGCGAACAGGGGTTTGAAGATGCAGATCATGGCCCCTGCAAGGAACAGATAGAAAATCTGAGCCTGGCCCTAAGGAAGGCAAAGGGCATGGTGTGCCTCATAAGCCCGAAGGCAGGCCAGGCGGATTTCACAGGGAATGAGGGGAGAACGGTTCAAACACCACAGGTAGTGCCAAGGGGCAACCCGGTTGAGGAACAGGAGGTCCCACGACCACCAGCCGTAGCGCCAGGTTTTAGCGAGGTCTGGCAGCAAGGGGGGCGCAGTCAGGGGTCGAAGCGGAGGTGGAACAACCCCCGTGGGAGAGGCTAGAACCAGAACCGATGTGTCCAGCCCGGCATCGGAGGTTCGGCCCACCCGTAGATGGCGAGGAAGAGGGACCCCTCCAAAACCAGTTCGTATTACCCTATAGCACCCAACAGCTTAGGGCTATGGTGAGCCATATCCCAAGGCTCACCGAGAAAGGAGACCCCTCGGACCACTTCAGGGAAGTGGAACAGGCAGCCAGCATCAACGATTGCGATGATGCTGAGCGGGCTAAAATGCTGCTGTTCTCTTTGGAGAGTAAGCTCCTCCAATCCCTCTCTGACGAGTGTAAGAGGGGACAGGGCAGGTATGAGGCGCTCAGGGATGAAGTTCTGGAGGCCATGGGGATGAATGAGGGAAGTTCTTTCTCCCGTGTGGAGAAGACGGTGCAGCTCGCAGGGGAAACCCCGCAAGCCTTCGCGGACAGGTTATGGCCGGTGTACCAGAGTGCCTGTCCGGGGGCACCTAACCGGGCGTTCCTGAACAGGGATTCACTGGCCCACTGGCTCCGTTGCCTGGTGGCAGACAGCTTGCCACAGGTCCGGGCCAAGGCGGAAGCCTGGTTCGACACCAGGAATCCCCTGACCACCGAACTTACGGTGATCAGACAGTTGACCCTAGCCTATAAGAACGGTAGGGGATCCGATGCACACCCACCTAAGGGGAAGGTGCATGAGGTAAAACCCGGACAGGGTAGGAAGGAGTGGCATCAGGAAGGGAATAACCCTCCCAACACAAAGCTCAATTGTTACGGGTGTGGGAAGGATGGTCATTGGAGGAAGGACAGTAAAAACCCTTGGAAAGACAGCAAGGAAAAGAACTCCGCAGCCCCAGCCCAAAAGGTAGAGGCAGGGATCCCTCCCGCCGCGGTCAAGTCATTTTTGGACACCATGAGGTCCTTCTTGACTGGCCAGGGGAGAGTAGCCGCCGCTCCCGGTGCTCTGACCCCGTCAGCCCCATCCAACCCACAGCCATGACTAGAGCCAGCGCAGCCTGTTTACCTGTGGTACGATGTATGGAAAAGACCCCTCGTGGAGATGGAGGTAGAAAAGGGGACCTATCTGTTGGATACGGGGGCATCATGCACCATGGTCCATTCAGCTAACCCCACCACCTCGCCTCTCTCTAGCGGGGTCCCATACAGCCTGTCGGGATTCACAGGCAGAGAACAGGCCGGCTCGTTTTCCATCCCGCTCTCCATTCGTTTAGGTACGCTCCGCTCTAAGTGGACCTGTATCCTGATGAAGTGGGAACAGGAGGGTAGAAAGGGGATCCTGGGAGCCGACTTTATTGTAGGCCACGGGATCCTGGTGGATTTAAGAAATCATTGCCTATGGGGGGCAAGTACAGGAAAGGACGGCGAGGTAGTAGTACAGTAATCCCAGGGAAAGAAGGGAAGGGGACCCTGTGCACCATGAAGCCCAAAGAGGGCTATAACCTCAAGCTCATGGTCAGCAACACCCCAAAAGAGTTCCAGGCATTTGTGCGCGCCCACCTAGCCACATTTGCCATGCACAAACACGACTGCGGGAGGGTCAACGGGTTTGAGGTCAGCGTAGACGGGGACCCCATGGCCCGACCACAGAAACAGTATAACTTCCCCAGGGAAGCGGAGCCAGACATGGAAGCAGCCATGTCCTCCTTAGTGCAGCTGGGACTCTTGAGACTGATAGCCACCCACGTAAACTCTCCACTGTGGCCGGTTAGAAAGCCGGACAACTCCTGGAGGGCCACGGTGGACTATCGGGTGCTCAACAGCAACATCCCAGCCTGTGCACCCACGGTAGCAGCAGTTGCCGACCTGATAGGAAGTATCCCAGCATCCGTGACCACATTCACGGTGCTGGATATTTCCAACGGGTTTTGGTCCATCACTTTAAGGAGGGAGGATCAGTACAAGTTTGCCTTTACGTTTAAAGGGCAACAGTACACGTGGAATTGTTTGCCTCGGGGCTTCCACAACAGCCCCAGCATTTTCCACCAGTGCATGGCGTACAGTTTAAAGGGTTTCAGCCAGCCCAGACAGTTGGTGCAGTACATGGATGACCTGCTCCTGTTCACAGACACGAGAGAGGAGCATGGCCCACTACTGGCCGAATTGCTGGAGCTGCTCAGGCGGGAGGGTTTTAAAGTAAACCCGAAGAAAGCGCAGATCGGCCAGCAGGAGGTGAAATTCCTGGGCCTGACCGTACGCGCTGGGGAAAGGGCCATAGATAAGGCTAGGAGGGAAGCGGTACAACAGTTACCAGTGCCCAACACAGTCACGGGTGTGAGGTCATTTTTAGGGCTAACCGGGTACTGCAGAGACTTCACTGAAGACTATGCAGCCACAGCAGCCCCTCTGCTCCGACTCCTACACAAGGGAGTGGAGTGAGTTTGGGATGAGGGCTGCCAGGCAGCATTTGTCAGGCTCAAGGAGGATCTGCAGACCGCACCAGCTCTAGGGGCCATAGATGGGGGGGAAGAGTTTTTCCTGGAGGTAGCAGCCAGCAGAGACAGCCTGAGTGCTGTGCTGCTCCAAGAGTGGCACGGCCGGCTGAGGCCGGTGGTCTACTCCTCCAGGATACTCACGGATGTGGAGAGGAGCTACTCCAACTGTGAGCGGCACCTCTTGGCCACACATTGGGCTGTGAAAAGATCGCTGATCTTCACAGGCACCTCTCCCATCACCCTCCTCACCCATCACACACCCACCCAGATGCTCCTGGATGGGAGGATCAAGGATGGAATGGTGAGCAGTGCCCGCATTGCTCGCTGGACCCTGCTCCTCTCACAGATGGACCTTAAGGTGAAGGGTCTCTGCAAGCCAAAGCTCGCAGCTAACCTGGTATATCCAGGAACAGCCCACCGGTGTTCCATAGAAGGGGTTTGGGAAGTGAACATAGGTTTACGGGCCGGGATACATCCCACAAGCCGCGAGATCTATGTAGACGGCTCCAGCGCGATATCTGCTGGCAAGCGACTCACGGGGTGTGGAGTTTATGACCCAGCGGCAAACATTGCCCTGGCAATTAAGCTCCCCAGCACCATGAGCGCCCAGCAGGCTGAACTGTCCGCAGTAGTGTACGTCGTTACACACACCCCGAAATCTTCCCCACCCCATACATGATTTGCTCGGACAGCATGTTTACGTGCAATTCGTGTACGGAGTACCTGGCCATCTGGTCCCGCCGCGGATACACCTCCGCCGATGGGAGACCCCTCACAGTAACACCCCTGCTGGAGAAAATCCTAGCGGCAGTGGGGGAGGAAGGGGAGGTTTTCGTCCACAAGGTGAAGGCCCATTCCTCCACAGAACCCCGTAGCCAGGGTAACCAGCAGGCTGACATGCTGGCTAAGGAGGGTGCCCACACAGGCACTTTCTGGGACCCATATGGATCCAGACCCATAGCAGCAGTCAGGGGTAGGGATGGGACACAAGGGAGTGCAGGGGTAGCTTTAGCCCTGGACCTCAAGACGGTCCAAACCCAAGACCCCGTCCTTAAAGCCGTCCTCAGCGCAGTAGCTGAGGGAAAAAGGGTAGAGGGCCCTTACGGCACAGCAGCCCTCTCCGTAAAAGGCGGCATGCTGTTCAGGGGGGAACAGTGGGTTGTGCCGCAGCAGCACCGGAGGGAATTCCTTCAACTGGCCCATGAGGGTCCAGGAGCGGGGCATCCCGGGCCTGAGACCACCTGGCAGCGGGTGGAACAGGCGGGATGGTGGCCAGGGCTCAGGGAAGATGTCCGCGAGTTCTGCGCCAGCTGTCTGGTGTGCGCTGCTAATAACCCTGACCCCCACAAAAGGAAGGTACCTATGGGACACATCAGGAGGGTAGAGGCTCCCCCGTTAAAAAGGGCCACCCCTCGAGTGAGGGATCGGTCCGAAGACAGAGGTCCCCAGCCAGCAG
Organism: Somniosus microcephalus; assembly: GCF_052327205.1. Taxonomy (NCBI): domain Eukaryota; kingdom Metazoa; phylum Chordata; class Chondrichthyes; order Squaliformes; family Somniosidae; genus Somniosus; species Somniosus microcephalus. Next base: position 270,474,964 of record NC_140990.1, on the reverse strand, counting down.
CCACAGGCTGTGAGGGACCGAAAGTGCAGGACAGTGCGGTCACACCGAAGGGAGCGGCATGCCGCAGCCCAAACAGGGATTAGGCTGGCCGCCCGGAGACGGGCAGTAGATGTATATAGTTTAGGTAATTTAAGTTTAGGTATTATTAAGTTTGGGTGTTTAGTGTAAGTTTAAACAAGGTGATGGGTAGTTTTAAATAAGCAGTGATCTGTTAAGAGTGTGTGTATTTGAGTCGAGGTCGCGAGACCCGACTATGCTTCACCCAAGCCAGAGAATCTCCTCGGGACCTGGCTACATGCTCTTGTATCTTTTGCAGATTTTCAGGATGAAGGAGGGTGTAATCCTACTCGCCCTGATAGGACTGAGCGTTGGAAAGCGAGGTGACGTGGAGGACTCCCACATCTATGGGTGCTCAGGAGAAAGAGCACCTATAGTAACCGATGGAAGTGGCAAGCGGGACGTGGAGGAGATCGCCGTCTACGTCCACGAGGGAAAGTGGCCAGGGTGGCTGGGGTCCAATTCGTCTGAGTACTCCAGCCAGACCGGGTTCACGTATGGGGAGGCCTCCCTCCTGTGCCCCAGGGTACAGGTTGTTACCACAAGGGTTAGCGTCACCATAGGGAAACGTATATGTTTAACATGCAAGGGACACATTCCTTTGGATAGGTGGTGGTGGCTCAGAAAGTTGAGCAAGGATATGAGAAACCCCGCAGTCGAGTGGGAACAGTTGGGGAACAATACCCATCGGACGATTACAGGGACTCACGGGGGATTAAGTGTGTGCTGGGACAAGTGGGAATCGGATCAAGGGATTTATGTCTGTATGTGGGGATCAGAAAGGGTCTGCCCCACAGGCATATCCATCATTTTCCACCGGCAGTGGCAAGACGCCGGGGAGGGGAAAAAGTGGGATACCTGCCTGAAGGCGTGCACGGTCCCATACTCCCCAATCCCAGTCAATGCCACTGAGCTTGTGACCCACCCCCGAAAGCCCCTGCCCATGACCCAGGCAGCAAGGACACACAGAGAGGGGTGCCCCGCCACCACCAAGGGACCAGGGAATGGGCTGGTACTAGTGCCTATGGATCAGGTGCTGTACCAGGGGGTACACTACGCGGTAGCCTCCGTGATTTTAAAACTCACCAAGGTACACTTACCGGAGTGGTGCCCCAAAGAGACAGAGCAGCTATACCAGGCCCTATTAAAGGAGATGTTTAGAAAATTTTACGAGTTTGATTTCGCCAATGTCGACAAAACCGAACTGTACACCACACACCATGAGTTTTTGGGTAATACGGGGAGGCAAAGAAGGGGAGTATGGAATTATGTTTTTACTGCGTTTAACACTGGGTCCTCTGTCATCAACAGTCTGGATGACATAGAGTTGCAGACCCAGATAAACGGTTTAAAAACTCAGTTAAAGAAAATCTTAATGGATGAGAATAAGGTAGTGGGCTCAGAGTTACATGAGGACCAGGCCATGACGGTCCATTTAAAAGAAATTATAGCCGAGCTGGAGAAGCATGCAAAGACCGTAAATGCCCTCATAAGGGAGGACAGAAATGCTTCGGATCAGGCTGCGCAGAACGAGGTGTGTGTGCTGTACGGGGTGTGGTTGCTGGGCGAGGGCCGCAGTAATCTGGAGGATTTAAAACAGGGTTCAGTCCCCTCCTGGATCAGCAACAAGCACCTCGCAGCCCTCCCTCCGTTTGAGAATGCATTAAGCCCGTGTCAACTCCGGCTAGCTTCTGAGGCCTACCCAGTCCCAGTAGATTGTGGACGGTCAAACCACATGATCATGGGTATAGTAGTTAGGATGCCGGTCATGGGTAGGATAGCCCGACCTGCACCGGTATACAGGGTAGAGAACATTGGAGTCATTCAAGGGGGTGCACACATTCGTTTCACAGCGGTCCCACCTTACGTCATAAAGTGGGAGCATGCTATGACAGGTACTGACCTCTCGGGGTGCCAGAGCCGGGGAGCACACATAATACTGTGTCCCCAGCACTTGAATGCCTATTCAAAACCACAGTGCGGGTTTAAAGCCACTGGCACAAAACCTATAAATTGTACCATGGAGGCAATGGCACAAGGCCATGTACCCCCACAGGTAGCATATATAGGTGGGATATATTGTGTCATCACAGGAGCGCCCCACTACCAGCATGGACAGCATAGCTGGTGTCCGGTAAGTGACAGCAGTTTCTGCTTTAAACCCGAGGCAGAAGTTCAAGTGGCCCAGGAACGAATTGTCCCCATTCCTGAACCCTCCACTGTTCACCTCACTGTAAAGGAGAATTTCACCAATCTACAAAAGTATGTAGCGCATTTCGGCTACAAAATCCCCCCCCTCCCAGAACATCTTACCAAAATACTCAAAGCAGTAATAGTTTCACAGAAACATTTTTACACTCTGGAGCAGAAAGCAGTAGAGATAGGGGCCAAGATATTGGACATTGTAGTTCCACCCTGGTGGGACATTTTTGAGAATATAGACGTCCCTTCGTGGATTAGACTGGCTTCCCACATTCTCGTGGTTTGCCAGCTGGGGATAGTATTGTACCTAGTATGCACTCAATGCAAGGGAAAAGGTCAAATACTCGAATTCCGAAACCAAAGGACGTGGAAAGAACATTATGTTAAGGTGGAGGGAGATACTCCTGTTTGAATTTGTTGTTTGTGTTATTGAATAAAGATTGTTGTTTTTTGTGTTCTTTTTGTTATTTTTAATAAAGATTTTCAAAGTGTTATTATGTTAATAAAGATGTATGTGTACCAAGTGGTGCAGGGGTGTTGGACCACCCTCCGTGCTTGGATGTGTGTAAACGACTGTAATTATTGTATGTATGCTTATGTACACGACATTTTTACAGAATGGGAAATGCATGTGTCGTGGGTATCTTAGATAGGTAATTACAGGGGAAGATTGACTATGGAGGGTCGGAAATTTTGCTCACCTTGTCAGGATGATACTTAAAGCGAGTTTAGTATCAACAGGGGGGGAGTGCAGGGTTCTCAAAATTCCCACATTCCCCAAAAGTTATGGATAAAGGGACCCTGTATGGACAAGTTGTTAAAAAGGGTACCCAAAATGGCTTCTGCAACCTCGTGACCAAAAGTACAGGATTTTAAAAGCAAGGCCCTGCAGAAAAGGCAGGCACTTTTCAAAACCTGAAATGAAACCTAAAATGCATGAATCTGTGAAGAGACTTTGTGGAGCCAGACAGCTAAGCAAACACAGAATATGCATCCATTCACCTTGGAACAGATCAGGTTAGAATGGGCCTAAATCGAGGCCATTAGGTTTCTGCATATTTAATCGGTAACAGCTCACAGTAGCCATCAAGCCAGGATGAGGTCAATTAAGTTTCATAAATGACAAACAGCCAGGACATCGAAGCCATTAAACACGGAGACAACCACTCCAGAAGTCGTTAAAATAAATGGCTGTAATCATTTTAAACGAGCCCACCAAAAGTTAGACAAAGGACTGACCTGATTTGGCGCACAGATAAGGAATGAAGAACCAAGTATAATTGTAGGCCCATCGGCAGTGATCGCTCTCTTAGCTCTTGCTCTTGCCCTTGTCTTTTGGCCTTGGCCTCCTGCCTCTCGTTCTCGTGCCCTGGCCTCGTGGCTGGCTCTCTTCTCGCTCCCCGCGCCACTCAACACCAAGGACGCCCATTACTACACCGAGGGCCAAACGCGGGAGGAGAACGAGACCCGAATCCGATAACACACAGGACACACAGGCCACAAGCGGGCAGACGAGATGAGACGAGACAAAGAATACGGTAAACCGATAAGGGCAGAGAAGGGCAGCGGAAAGACGCGTTGGGGCCCAAACGCCTAGTTATAAGCTGGCGTTTGACAAATAAACTGGCATTTAAAGCATGGATAGCAGCGTCCATGATGAATAAACTGGCGTTCGAAGGATGGGTAGTAAAATCAGTTTAACAGTGTAAACCGCCAACCGAGCCCCAACCGTTTTAAAAACTCGTCAGCGACTAAACCGCCCGAGGAAGAAGAAGATGAAGACGCGACTCAACGACGACATTAGCTGAGGAAAAGGAGGGTGATTCGCATAAACAACTCCACCGCCACGCCCTGTGACCACGTGGCGACGAGGTACCCCAAAGGACAGCAAGAACAGACCCCAAAACTCACAACCGTTAAAAGTCAACAGGTTTCGAATTGGTGAGCATGAATTCCTGGCCTCTCGTAGCTTAATCTAGTTAGGTATTGGGGGTGGGATAAGGATAAGGGGATTTTTAATGTATTTGTTTCCCTCGATGTACCGTGTGTTCCCCATTCCCATATAAGTGTATTAATTGTTTATGCCTGTAATTATACCAGTAATTCTCAGTAAGATTGTTTTATTCAGTCTTTTAATAAAATTTTGGTTTTCTTGCACCAAACCACTTGTCTACTCGATTTTCTGTATCGCCGCCTGTACCTAAGTCCGGTGTCTAGAACCCAGGGGTGTGGGAGCGATTCAAACCGCTCAGAAACAGTCAGAGGTGAAGCTGACTGGGCACACGCCAACCCCTACATTATCTACCTGTCCTGCTGCCTTCAGGGATTTATGTAAATGCACACCAAGGTCCCTCTGATCCTCTGTCCTTCCTAGGGTCCTACTATTCATTGTGTATTCACTTGCCTTGTTAGTCCTCCCAAAATGCATCACCTCACACTATTCAGGGTTAAATTCCATTTGCCACTGTTCTGCCCATCTAACCAACCCATCTATATCGTCTGTAGCCTGAGGCTTCCCTCCTCGCTATTTACCACTCCACCAATTTTCATGTCATCTGCAAACTTACTGATCATACCTCCTACATTCATATCTAAATCATTAATGTACTCTACAAACAACAAAGGACCCAGCATCGATCCCTGCGGTACACCACTGGACACAGGCTTCCAGTCACAAAAACAACCTTCGACCATCACTCTCTGCCTCCTGCCACTAAGCCAATTTTGGGTCCAATGTGCCAAATTGCCCTGGATCCCATGGGCTCTTACCTTCTTGACCAGTCTCCCATGCGGGACTTTGTCAAAAGCCTTACTGAAGTCCATGTAGACTACATCAACTGCACTACCCTCATCCACACACCTAGTCACCCCCTCGAAAAATTCAATCAAATTGGTTAGACATGATATCCCCCTGACAAAGCCATGCTGTCTACCCTTGATTAATCCTTGCCTCTCCAAGTGGAGACTAATTCTGTCCCTCAGAATTTTTTCCAATAATTTCCCTAATGTTAGGCTCACTGGCCTGTAATTCCCTGGTTTATCCCTACTACACTTCTTGAATAATGGTACTACGTTAGCTGTCCTCCGGCACCTCCCCTGTGACCAGAGAGGTTCTGAAAATTTGTGTCAGAGCCCCTGCAATCTCCTCCCTTGCCTCACACAGCAGCCTGGGATACATCTTGTCTGGGCCTGGGGATTTATCCACTTTTAAGCCTGCTAAAACCGCTAGTACCTCCTCCCTCTCAATACTAATTTGTTCAAGAATATCACGATCCCCCTGCCTGATTTCTATGCCTACATCGTCCTTCTCCATAGTGAACACAGATGCAAAATATTCATTTAAAACCTCACCTACATCTTCCGGCTTTACACAAAGATTGCCACTTTGGTCCCTAATGGGCCCTACTCTTTCCCTGGTTATCCTCTTGCCCTTAATATACTTATAAAACACCTTGGGATTTTCCTTTATTTTGCCCGCCAGTGTTTTTTCATGCCCCCTCTTCACTCTCCTAATTTCTTTTTTAAGTACCCCCCTGCACTTTCTATACTCCTGTAGGGCTTCCACTGTTTTTAGTCCTTTGCATCTGCCAAAAGCCTCCCTTTCTTTCCTAATCCATTCTTGTATGTCCCTTGACATCCAGGGTTCCCTGGGCTTGTTGGTCCCACCCTTGACCTTTACAGGAACATGTTGGCATTCACCTGCCCTAATTTCTTATGTGACTCGGTGTCAACTTTTTGTCTTAGAACACTCCTGTGAAGCGCCTTGGGATGTTTTACTATGTTAAAGGTGCTATATAAAAGAAGTTGTTGTTGTAATGACCCTTGAACATGTGCTGAGAGCAACAGTTTCAATGTACACTGGTGCTTGTGTTATCTTTATTACTTTAGTGAGCAGTTGTAAATTGCAGAAATCTCACCAGATGGTACTTTACCACTAACCTTTGACTGCTTTAACACTATTTACCTTCAACTGCTTTAACACTATTTACCTTCAATACCACTGCCTACATTCAGGATGCACTAAAACTAAATGATATACTTTGCCTGTTTTCGTACAAACCCTAAAACAATCTCTAGTTTATTGTTGAAACTAAATTAAATGCAAAAGCATTCAGCTATATCATTTTTCATATTCTGAGCTCAGTTTCACTGTAAACATTCGTGGCAAGCTCATTCAACTAATGTAATCAGTGAAAACTAACTTGTTAACCTAGGAAGTTCCTTTTGATACAAGTTGCCTGCACAGAATAACATTGTATAATAAACTGCTGGATGAAAGAAAGTCTGAGAATCTCTAAGGAAATATTTGAGCTTTTAAGCTTGAAAGTTTAAAGTAATTTAGTGGTGGAGTGCCCCATTACAATTAATTACTTTTTATATATAAACTTAAAGGACAGAACATTTCTATAGGGTTCTTGGCTATCTTTCACGCTGTCCCTGCTCACTGAAATCTCACCTTCACAAAGTGACAAAATGCAGCTGCTTCCAGCAGCCATTCATTGGTCTCTGCTTATCCTTCAAACTAAAATCTAATCCTTGTCCCTCTCGGCCCCTTTAGGTCAACAACATGTAGAGTGCCCAGAGGATAAGGAGCTGACAGAAAGCATCACAGAAGATGGGACTGCGTAACTTGACCTTACTTCAGCAAGCACTAGCTCAGAGAGTGGCCATACACGTTCGTCAGAGGACAGGCTGGAGGGGTCTGCACTGGGAGATTTAAGGAACACCAGTGCACAGGAGGATGGACAGGGAGATGGGATGGCCCAGGAAGCAGCTAGCTGAAGGGAGAGCTCGCATCTTAGCCCTGCTGTAGAGGGAAGAGATGAAGATCAACCTACAGCCTACATTCAAAGACTGATCCTTATACACCAGGACCTTTTTAAGTGCACTGGGCAGCCTGCCAGAGAGCTTGCGCACAATGGCAGATCATGGAGGAATCCAGCTGTAGCTCGTGTGCGGTCATCCAACAAGGCACTGAGACCATGCAGTCAATCATGGAATGAGTGGTCAGTGAATGGCGAGACACAGTAATCTGCAGCTGAGCCCTCAAGGCCTAGAGCTGCTCAATCACCCACTATGGCCATCTCAAATATGATCAGTGGCGTCCCACCTCCCAGTTTCCTTCGACAGGGGAAGCACTTCGTAGGAACACCAGACTAGGTCAACGAGCACAGAGGCCAGGCACAGAGGGATTGCACTAGGGTGATTTAATTTCAATATAAAGAGGAAAAGTTGTCAAATACACAATGTGCACGATGTGAAGTAAACAGCTTTTATTCGTAGTTATGTAGGAGGAAGACCAATGAGGTAGTGTTGGAGGACATTCAGAAGGTGGTTGGAAGGAGTGTGGCAAATGGTAGGATTGTTGGTGTGCTGAGGGGAGGGTTTGCTTAGCAGAGTTTTTATATAAGTTGTTAAATATAAATTCTGAGCTGAAAGTGTTTTTAGAGATTAGCTTTTTGTGTTGTTGAGGGGGACTGTGGTTGTGTTGAGGATGAATCGGGGTGTTTATATGACACTGCATCTGGAGTCAGTTGGTTAGGTTCAGACCATAACTAATGAGCTTTTTCAAGGTACTGATGACTCAACAGTGGGTAAACCTTCCTCCTGGAGTAGTACACCAAAGACATCATTAGCAAGAGCTACAAAACCATAGGAAGTAAGAGTGATGAAAATATCCTCTGTGATCACATGAGTAACTGAGAAAAAAGAATTTGGAAAATAAACAAATAAAAACACATTCATCTTAGGCAAATACTGCAAATTTACTGTGGAGCTAAGGGTTAAAAAAATCTTTAAAATGAGCAACCCCAACCTGCCCACTTACGGTTTTAACGGAGGTGAGTTGGGGGACGGGCGACCAACCCATTCTCAGTAGGTGGGTCGGTCACTAAAATATCTTAAGGAGGTTGTGTGCATCCAATTGAACTTAACCTTTGGTTTTAATGCTTGCAGGTCAGGTTTCCCGGGTCTTGGGAAATCTGGCAGCTGAACATAAGAACATAAGAATTAGGAGCAGGAGTAGGCCATACGGTCCCTCAAGCCTGCTCCGCCATTCAATGAGATCATGGCTGATCTTCGATCTCAACTCCACTTTCCCGCCTGATTCTCATATCCATTGATTCCCCTAGAGTCCAAAAACCTACCTATCTCAGCCTTGAATATACTCAATGACTGAGCATCCACAGCCTTTTGGGGCAGAGAACTCCAAAGATTCACAACCCTCTGAGTGAAGAAATTCCTCCTCATCTCATTCTTAAAAGGCCAACCCCTTATCCTGAGACTATGTCCCCTAGTTCTAGACTCTCCAGCCAAGGGAAACAATCTCTCAGCATCTACCCTGTCAATCCCCCTCAGAATCTTAAGGGCCAGATCCATCAGGTAAGTGTCTTTACAGCATTGCTTGTAGCCCAGGAGGAGGATGATGAGGAGTGCTCCGTCTGGTCCACCAAACTTACCTTCACACGATCGGAACCCCGCGATTGGCAGAACCCCCCCCCTTCACCCTGCCATGTCCACGTACCGCCATGTCCGACTCTTCTTGCCCTCACCCTCCACAAGGCCCCCTGGCTGCCTTCCCGCCTGACAGCCAGCCAGACTGTCAATCTGGCTGGCAGCAGCGGGAAACCTGTTGAAAAAATTTAAAACAGGTGATGCCATTACATTTGGTAGGATTTGCAGGAAACCTGTAATTCCAGGCCGCAAATCCTACACCCACCCCGCCTCCCGCGCCTTACAGTTATTATCAGGGCCATTGATTTCAGTATGTTAATACCCTTCAATTAAGCATACCACAATTTTATTTCCACTTACAATGGGATGTTACAGGTGCTCTCTTTGCTCATTAGCAGTGGACCTAAGGTATGTACAGAGCTCTTAAAGGGGCAGAGACTTATCCCTATTTTAATTTCTAGTTTATGTTTCTTTCAAATACAGTTTTTTGTTGTTTTCTGGCATTTTATCAAAAAATAATTACTTTTGTTTTGTTTTGTAAATTTTGGAAGACTTTTTGTCATAACTCTAAGTAATATTCATTAGGAGACTAAAATAGTTAATTATTTGATGTGAATTTAGTGGAAAGCTGATTATAATTGAAGCATTAACAGAACAGAAATTTAAAAACTGCCAGGGAAATCAATGGTTATTAGAGCCAGGCAGCCTGCACCTATCATTATGTCACCAACTGTATCTGCAGGCCCTGGCATAACTATCTGGCAATGACCGTGGGGAACTGGCTCTGCAAGCTCCGGGTCACCAGTGCCATATGCTGCAAGGATAGCTGCAGCCAACTTGTACCATAGCAACAGCATGGCCAGTCGCAAAGTCACCTGCTCTCTCAATTTTACTGCCTCCACCTCCTTCCGCAGACTATCAAATCAATCAATTGCAGTCTCAGCCATTATGTTCGCACTCATACATTATACAGGGATGTATTGGTCAGCATTTCTTTTCCTTTCCCACTGAACAACAACAGCAGCTGGACAAGGCTGCCCAATGTCACCACACTGCTGCATTTCCTCATTAATGGCAACCAATTTCTGCTCCTCCTCTGCCACAACCACATCACAGTCCACACCTGTGCACTGTGAGTCGCTGGTGCTACTCCGACAAGCTCATTAGCTGTATCCTTGAGGATGTGTGTAGCTGTGCTGGTGCTTTCAAACATTGCTGAGAGGGCGCTGTCTTGTTCTGGCAGTGTTGGCAGACTGTTCTTCCAGGCTTACATTGACAGAAAATGAACAAATGTTAGTATGTTTGATCCAAGACACACTTTTAAACAAAGGAGCTGGACGGCCCTAACTGTAACCTGTGGCTTCACGTTTCCCCATTCCCTCCTTGTAAGGATGACCAAGGCGCCTCCTCCGGCTTCCTTTTGTTACATACCATCTTATCATGGAAACAGTGAAGTAGTCTTCATAAATTGTGAGTTGAAGGAGCACATAAACAATGACAGGCATATGCCCAGCCTGCAGTGGATCCAAATTAGTAAGTGGCAATGCATTATACACGGTTGAAACTGTGAATGTACCAAGGCTTTTGACTATAAGTTGCAGTCTGATTGCATATCCGGCTGGAGTATGGGGATGCATCAAAAGCAATGAAAGAGCTGGAGGACAGTGTTAGGCCTCACTCTCCTCACACAACAGCACCTCCACGATGCTAGTCATCAAAGAAATTGACTAGGTCCTGTATTGCTCCTAAAATTTGCCCAGACTCTAGTTCCTGCCTCCCCATTTTGCCAGCCACTTTTTTCCCCTCATACAAACTGAAAAAATGCATTTAAGATATCTGCAGCCTATTGGATGGCTGAAATGAAAAATTTGGGAGTCTTTATGTGGCTACTTACCTTTAAGCTGCATCTATTTAAATGTTGGCAGCAGCTCTTTAAAGGCTGATGATGTGTACAATTTTCTGTCGGCCCATCCCGAGCTCCTAGTGCCAGGCCAATATGGATTGGGAGCTTGCTATTCATGACTAATTAAGGCCTACCATGTATATGACATATACCAGTTCAAAATCCTAGAATTTCCTGCCTAATACCATTGTGTTATCACCATCACCACAAAGACTACAGCAGTTCGAGGAGAAGGTCTACCACCATCTTCTCAGGATAATTAGGGATGTGGGAAATAAATGTGGACTTCATTAGGGTTGCCCACATCCCAAGGACAAATTTAAAAAAACCTTGGGAAATCCTGCAATGTCCTGTATCTTTCAGTATCGGTAATGTGTAATCTTAACCTGTATCAATCATCATGTGGTATATTGCTTCAGTAAATTTGCTATATTACAGTGATAGGTAAATTGTTGCTGCAAGACCTCAATAAGCATTAGGAGCTGCTCCAGATCCTGGACTGCCTTTGAGTATCTCATTTTTAAAAACTAAAAATCTTAAATATTAAAAAAAATAATAGGGCCCTTAAGAAAAAAGAGCAATCACAATGTGTTATGTTTTGAGTTACAGTATGAAATGCATGTAAAGATTCTCACAATCTTCTATGTAACCACTGAAAATCATTTCCCTACATTGCAACAGTGAACTACACTTCAAAAAGTGCTTCATTGGCTGTAAAGCACTTTGGGACGTCCCGAGGTCGTGAAAGGCGTTATAGAAATGCATGTTCTTTTTTCTATATATCACAATATTGCCTTTAACACACTGCCTCGTGTACAAAGAGTGATAGCCCACCACAAACAGAATCTTGAAAGCCTTTTTTTTTTACAACCATTTGACATTTTAATTCTGAATAACTCTGAAAGAGAATGAATTATTTTAATGGACCCCATTGCTTAAGGAGCTTTTTTTTAAAAAGGGGAGCGAACAAAACAATCATCATATTGATTGTGTTATTCCACTGTAAAACTAAAGCTTGTAATTTGCTGTGAGTGATGTTTTTGTCTACTCTCCATTATTTTAACAGGGGTATTAACCCAAAGGATTAACGCCTCTATTGAAATAGCAGGCAGAAGAATTTGATATGAACTTGTTAAATGTTTTATACAATAAATTCACTCACTAAGCTTATTTGACAGTATTTTAATAGTACAAAATTGTTTTGAAAGATCCAGATAAATAAGGGAAATATAAACTTGATTTTTTTTTTTTTTTTTTTTTTTTTTTTTTTTTTAAGTACACTGTATGTAGGCAATATAAATAGCTACTTATTAAACTCCCCCGCACTGATTAAATACAATACATTTTTCACTTCCTTTTATGTCTGACAATATAACAATTGTTTTCGGTTACATCAAAGCCTTTGCAGTTTTCCAATTGTGCTTAGTCTATCACTAAAGACATTTTCCAGTCAAACTATGAGTAAAATAATAAAGGCTGTGTTGATAGAAAACAATGACAGAGTCAATGGAAATATGTGTGACAGAAACATACTGAAATATTTTAGGTGGTTAACTTGGGTGATTCATGGAAGCAATTTTTGTTGCAGATGAGTGTACTATGCAGTTTATACCACAAATTATAAACCACAAATTGTTTATATGACTGGATTCAGCACAGCAGGCTTCAGGCTTATTTTTAGCAGGGTAAGAGGACAGCAGAAAAGATACAAGTAATTGATGGGATGGGCCTAGATATCAATATAATACCTGACCATTACTGCTCTAACCAATGGCAGGAAATCCCACGGTTAGATCAGTTCTTTCATAGTTGGAATCAGTTTTCATTTAAGAATTAATGAGTAAGTGGAGCATGAAATAAAAACAGAAAATTCTGGAGACGTTCAGCAGGTCAGGCAGCATCTGCCGAGACAGAAACATAGTTAACGTTTCAGGCAATCCTGAAATATTTAACTTTGTTTCTCTCTCCACAGATGCTGCCTGACCTGTTGACTGTTTCCAGTATTTTCTGCTTTTATTTCAGATTTCAAGCATTTGGCTTTAGTAAGTGGAGCATGTTGCCTTGCAGAAGTAAATAGATAGTGTTACTCTTATTGACTGGAAGAAGTCCTGGTGGAGTCATCCAATTGGCCATTAAGGAGCAATATGGAAAATGATGATGAGAAATCTGTGCTCCTAGCTAAAGGAAGATGTCATAAAGGCCAGAATCTGAAAGGCGGGATAAAAAGTTACAATAATGATGATAATCTTTTAAATCAACTTTAGCTAATTCACATGGATCGCACATAATGACACCATCTTATGAAATATTTTCAGTATTTCATGCTGATGATATCACAAGTGAAAACAAATGGTAACATTTAATTCTGATGAACATTTATTTCCTGGTCTTAACACTTTAATTACTAATGAGTGGGGCAATGTAATTGGAATATATGACAAGATGTTGTGGGATATGTTCTGTATTAATTGTACAGACCATAACTCAATTACCGCTTGAGGTAATACCGCTTGTCAATACAAGACAATGAGGTAAATTTTTGTCTTCCCTGCATGGGTGATAATCAATGGAATGAAACTCTGGCGGGTTGTATAATGAACAGGTGAACCATTCCACTAGATTCCAGCCCATGTAATGAGGATAAAAATTTACCCCAATAGGTCTTCCCATTTGTGGGATATGAATCATATCATTTAGCTCATCTTCTCTTTCCATGTCCACTATACACACCATAAGAATCAGCATTGTCTCATAATTTGCAAACACAATGGCCTAGAAATTCAGTATAGCCACTTTTGGGGCGGTAAAGTCGGGCGGCCGCTAAAGTTTGCGCCCGGCGCAAAGTCGCGCCCCCTTCGCCGATATTCAGTCGCAACGCCCCAAGAGGTTGCTGCTGCGCTAAAACAGGCGATGCACGACTATCTTTAGGCGCTAAGCCGGCGGTGCTGAGCGATACCACCGAGGCCGGGCGCAGCGCAGGTGCGGCGAGTTTTTGATTGACGGCAGACACTCTGGCACCGGTCAGCTCTTAAAGGGGGAGGGTCGATTTGTTTGCCTGCCACGCCCTGCACACTGCAGCCCTCAACCTAGGCCTGACCACTTCAGCTTCACCTGTACAACGCCCAGGACTATGGAGAAGTCCAGGGAGAGAGCGCAGCGCTTTAGCGACGGTGACCTGAGGGTGCTGGTTGGCGGAGTGGAGCGCAGGCGCCATGTTTTGTACCCAGAAGGTGGCAAGAGGCCGCTGCCCAGCGCCTACCGGAAAGCCTGGAGGGAGGTGTCCAACAGGGTCTCTTCCAACAGCGTGGTTGCCAGGACTGCTGTGCAATGCCGGAAGAAGTTCAATGACCTCACTCGGGTTGTCAGGGTGAGTACCCTTTCCAGTATCCTCCTCATCCTTGCATGTGCACCTCACATTATGGGCAAAGGGACCTGAAAGCCCTAATGGCCAGCCCTCATCCAGCAGCTATGGGACTGGCATGAAAATCACTTGCACATTCAGCACTTTACACACTGTCCAAGCTATTCGGCCATGGGAGGCAGTGCAGACAAGATCAGGGCTACACACTGTCCAAGCTATTCGACCATGGGAGGCAGTGCAGACAAGATCAGGGCTACATACTGTCCAAGCTATTCGACCATGGGAGGCAGTGCAGACAAGATCAGGGCTACACACTGTACTTAGAGGCCGTCCTTTCTCTTGCAGGCCAAGGTTGCGCACAACCGGCGCAACCAAACTGAGACCGGGGGAGGCCGTCCTGACATCAAAGAGCTCTCCGACCTCGACCAGCGTGTGGAGCGCATTATGGGAGGCCGGCTGATTGGCCCCGTCGCCACTGGAGATGCCGACCCTGTTCTGGGCACCAATGGTAAGGGCATGACCTTTTGGACCTCTCTCGTTTCACTTGCGCATCAGATCAGCATCCTTTGCCACTGTCCGACCAATGCGGTGAATGGCACCACTCATGCCTCCCTCGCTGCCGCCCTGTCCTCACTCTAAAGCTACTCTTGTGCCTTCCTGCTTTCAGATGGTGAATCGCCAGGTGAGGAGGCGGGCCCTCAAGCTGCCACTGTCAGCCCTTCGGAAGACGAGGAGGAAGAAGAGGAAGCCGGCCCATCAGTGCCACCCTCAGCCGCACCAGCCCATGCCGATGTAGGGGACACGTCTTCCCTGGAGGGGAGCCGGGGGGAAGGGTCGGAGGAGAGTGAAGCTCCGGGGCCCAGCGGCCTGCAGCAACGCGGGAGGGGTGGGGAAGCTCGGCGGACTTCTCCCCAGAGGGTGAGTGCGGCCTCCAGTCCTGCGACGGTCAGCGCAGAGGAGGTGCGCCTCCTAGAGGAAATGGCCATCCAGGCTGAGCGCAGGCACACTGAGCTCATGGCTGCAGTGGCACGGATGCCTGACTCCATAGAGTCACTGGCAAGGAGTGTGCAGGAATTCGGGTCAGCACAGGCCAGGAGTCTGCAACAATTCAGTGCAGCACAGGCCAGGAGTCTGGAACAATTCAATGCAGCACAGGCCAGGAGTGTGCAGGACATCAATGCAGCACAGGCCAGGAGTCTGCAGGACATCGCGGCAGCACAGGCCACGAGTCTGCAGGACTTCACGGCAGCACAGTCGGCTTCTAGCCAAGTGCTCAGTCGTGCCGTCCATTCACTGGCTGGTGTATTGCGGACACAGACCAGGGCCACATGGGCACTAACTGCTGCCACCCTCGCTGGATCAGCCAGGCCTCGCCAGGGCACTCGCCGCACAGCAGCAGCCCAGCAATCTGTCCTTCAGCTGGTTGCTGCGCATGCTGCACTGCTGGCCCGTGCGAGTGCCAATGTGTCAGGCGACCAGCGAGCACCTGCGATCTGCCAGGTTGCCACCATTCCTGCAGCCGACACTGCCACTCCGCCATTGCAGCTGCCACGAGCTGCTGGACAGACTGCTGCCGCCCAGCCACAGTTGGAGCAGTCAGCAGCCGGCCCCTCCAAGGCCAGAGCTGGTGCAGGCCGACCCCCAAGGGCATCTGCCGTCTCGCCATCTGCCCCTCAGCAGCCTTCCCCCAGCTTTGCTGCAGCCACTGGGCTCCCATTGAGGAGCAGCAGGGCGGGCAGGGGCCAGGCAAGGATGCGCAAGGCATCGCCCTTGAAGGGCAAAAAGTAGAGGTATGCACAAATGCCTGGTGCTTGTTGGAAGGCCGACACTTGTGCAGTTGTTTGGGTGTAAGGCCGAGACTGGTGTCTTTCTTTATTTGTGTAAGGCCGAGACTGGTGTCTTTCTTTCTTTTTGTAAGGCCGAGACTGGTATTTTTCTGTTTTTGGAGGGGGCTTCTCCACATGAGCATGTAATGTGGGAAGGGCAGAGGTTTTCAATAAATTTTTGTTGTTAAATTGCAGTGTGCATGGTTTTTTGGTTAAGTCCTGGTTGCCCTGCTCGGCTGAGGGCTTGTGGAGCGGCTACATTCATCTGCTGACATTGGCACAAGCCAGTCCCTGAGAGGGGGCCGAGAACCGACGTTCAATAAGCCGGCGACGGGCGGCCCTTGCACTTTGTGCCTCCCTCCTGTGCTGGTCCTCCTCCTCCTCCTCCTCCTCCTCCTCAGGTGGTCCTCCAATGTGTGGTGGCAGTGGCTGAGTCCTGCGGATAGCCAGGTTGTGCAGCATGCAGCAAACGACGACGAAATGGGAGACTCGCTCCGGCGAATACTGCAGTGCTCCCCCGGAACGATCGAGACAGCGGAACCGTTGCTTCAGGACGCCGATTGTTTGTTCGATGATGTTCCTGGTCGATTGATTGCTCTCGTTGTATCGCTCTTCAGCAGGGGTGCTGGGCGCACGGAGCGGGGTCATCATCCAGGTACACAAAGGATAGCCTTTGTCCCCGATAAGCCATCCTCGTGGGTGAGGCTGGGCCTGGAACATGTCTGCCACAGAAGTCTGTCGGAGGATGAAGGCATCGTGGCTGCTGCCTGGAAAGCGGGCATTGACAGCTAGGATGAGCTGCCTGTGGTCACACACCAGCTGGACGTTCAGCGAATGGTAGCCCTTCCGGTTGCGGTAATCCTCGGCATTCTCCAGAGGTGCCCGCAAAGCCACATGCGTACAGTCAATGGCGCCCTGCACCATGGGGAAGCCCGCAAATGCTGCAAAGCCCATTGCACGCTGTTGCTGCTTGTCAAGGGCCATGGAGAAGGAGATGAACTGACGTCTCCTTTTGAAAAGGGCATTGGTCACCTGGCGGATGCAGCAATGCACGGCGAACTGGGAGATGTTGGCAATGTCGCCAGTAGCGGCTTGGAAGGAGCCGGTGGCATAAAAGTTGAGAGCCACCGTCACCTTCACTGCCACCGACAGGGACGTCCTGCGCCTCAGCTGTGGCTGCAGATCACCGGCAAGCAGCTGGCAGATCTCCGTGACCACCTCCCTTCTGAATCGCAGCCTCCGAACACACTGCTCCTCAGACATCTGGAGATAGGAGAACTGCTGGCGGTATACCCTGGGTGGGTAAGGCCTCCTTTGCCGACGCCTGTTGCCCCCTCTCCGTCTAGCCAGGGCTGCCAGTCTCTCATGGCGTCTCTGAGCCCTTTGGATGTAATTGAGAAAGCCAGCGTTTACACCCATTGCAGCCCCCATAATATGCTGGCAAACAATGAGATGTCAATGAAGGCAAAAACTTTTGGAAAGCTGTGGCCTGAAGCCAGAAGTACCTGTCCGAGTGTTGGGCCAAAGCAGAAAGTTATCTACCTTGGTCTCTCTCCAAAGATCCGTTTCGCAAGAAGGTGTGCTGCAAAATGGCAGCATTTTATATTGCAGGATGAGTGCCCTTTAATTTGCGCCCCCCGCGCCCCGCATCGGCTGAGCACCGTTCCACTTCAGTCGCTAGGGGCGCCAGGCGCACAATGGGGCGGCGCGACTGAAGTTCCGGTTGGGGCGCACAAAGGGCGTTGCACAAGGAAATGACGTCATGATCTGCGCGCGCAGCTGAGCGCGCGCCAAGACTTTGCGCCGCCGGTAAATCTCTAGTGAAGTTGGGGCGAGGCGCAGTTCGCGCTTCGCCCAGGCGCAAGCCGCCTCGCGCCCGGAACCTACTCCTCCTAAGGCACTAACGGCTGGCGCAACCAACTGAATTTCTAGGCCAATGTTTATTTGATTTATATTACATTGCGCTGTTTGTATTTCAAATAGAAGGAATACATATGAATTGCTGAAATTAAAGGGGAGGTTACACAATTTTACCATTTCTGCCCCAATTTTTTCCTTTCCTGAAAACGACGTGACTATTTTTCCTGTGGCCCTTATTCTGGGCACTAGTTAGACACTACAAACTCAAAGTATACTGGCGAGACATGAATCTACATTTCCAGACAGATTTAGATTCACAGATACAGGTCATTTGCATAGTTCTGATGTGCCCTCAGCACAGGCTCGCCCCCCCGATTGCAGAGACTCATGCCGGTTCAGGTTCCATGGTTACAGGCAGCCCTTCATACCTTACCGAGTGACCATTCTTCATCATGCTCACAGACATGGACCGGAATTTTGCTGGTGCTCAGGGGGCGGGACAAAAGGCAAAATCGCAAAGATTGACAGTGGGTCGGAAACCCGCTGTCAACCGCCTCCAATCAATCTTCAATTTGCGCATGGACCCGACACCTAGCGCGGGAAGAGGATTATAGCCACTTACCTGCCTGTTAACAGGCTTTTTCCAATTTTGACACTTCTACTGCGGGCTTCCCGACGTCTGGACACCATGCCAGGTAGGTATGGCGTGCTGTGGGTCTACTGTAATGTTTCTGCATTGATGACAGCTGCAGAAGTGGTGTGAAGGATCCAATGGTGCACTGGTGAATTTCAGAGGTAAGATAATGTTGGGGAAATAATTTTTAATGCATTTACACTTTTCTGTAGATAGCAAGTTTTGATTTATATATGTAGTCCCACCTCATTGGGAGAACGTCTCTCACCAGTGACAGATCACTTCTGTAACCTCACCTGCAGCTGCCATCTGTTCTAGCTTAAGGAGGGAGTCGCTGGGCAGCCTGGGTGCAAGAGCTCACCTTTGTACACTGATCGTCAGTGTTTGCAGCACCTCAACGCTGTCAAACACTGAGAAATCAGCTGTCAAAAAAATGTGCGTGGCCCCTTTAAGAAAACCGGCAGATGACACGTCGTCAACTGACGTCATATGACACCAGCTTCCTCTTAATCGTCTAGCAAGCCCGCAGTGCGGGCTTAACAAGGCCAATTAACAACTGCCAAAAGGAAACAGACACTGCGGATAGAGGATCATTTCCGCAACAACTCGGACCCCTGGCGCATGTGGCAAGGCATCCAGTCCATCACTGACTACAAGGGCAAAAACACCAGTCCCCTGGTTAGTGATGCCTCCCTTCCGGAGGAGCTTAACAACTTCTACGCTCGCTTCGACAGGGACAACAGGGAGCCGGCTACCAAAGCCTTGCCACCCCCGGAAGACCAGGTGCTCACTCTGTCGACCTCCGACGTAAGGGGTGTTCTACGCGGAGTGAACACACGAAAGGCTGCTGGACCGGATAGCATCCCTGGACGGGTACTCAAGGAATGTGCGGATCAGCTGGCTGATGTCTTCACCACCATCTTCAATCTGTCATTGGCCCAGGCAGTAGTCCCTACATGCTTCAAGACCGCTACCATTATTCCTGTGCCAAAACAAACGGCTGTGACGTGCCTGAATGACTATCGACCTGTCGCACTCACACCCATCATAATGAAGTGTTTCGAGAGGCTGGTCCTGGCTCACATCAAAGCCAGTGTTCCCGCCTCTCTTGACCAACACCAGTTTGCCTATCGTGCAAACAGATCAACGGAGGATGCAATCACAACTGCTCTACACTCGGCACTGAATCACTTAGATGGTAAGGAGACCTACATCAGAATGCTGTTCATAGACTACAGCTCAGCATTCAACACTATCGTCCCCAACAAGCTGGCCACCAAACTCCAAACTCTTGGCCTGAACACTTCCCTCTGCAACTGGACCCTGGACTTCCTAACAAACAGACCCCAGTCTGTCAAATTAGGTAACCACACCTCCCCCCCCCTGACCCTGAACACGGGGGCCCCACAAGGATGTGTGCTGAGCCCCCTCCTCTACTCCCTCTTCACCCACGACTGTGTGGCTGTTCATGGTTCCAACACCATCATCAAGTTTGCGGATGATACCACGGTAGTAGGCCAGATCACCAACAACGATGAGTCTGCCTACAGGGAGGAGGTCCAGCATCTCGTGAAGTGGTGCGCCGATAACAACCTGGCCCTTAACATCAAGAAAACCAAAGAAATCATTGTGGACTTCAGGAAGTCTAAAGGCGGAAGTCACACCCCCATCCACATCAATGGGGCTGTGGTGGAAAGGGTGGACAGCTTTAAGGTCCTCGGAGTCCACATCACGGAAGACCTCTCCTGGTCCCTCAATACCTCCTCTCTGGTGAAGAAGGCCCAGCAGCGCCTATATTTCCTAAGGAGGCTGAAGGGATGTAACCTGTCACCCCTGATCCTCTCTAACTTTTACCGCTGCACTATAGAGAGCATCCTGACAAATTGTATCACAGTATGGCATGGCAGCTGTAGCTACTATGACCGGAAAGCCCTGCAGCGGGTAGTCAAAACTGCCCAACGCATTACCGGCACCCAGCTACCGACCATAGAGCACATATACCAGAAACGCTGTTTACGGAGGTCATGATCCATCATCAAAGACCCTACCCACCCCAGCCACAGTCTGTTCGCCCTCCTGCCATCTGGGAGACGCTACAGATGCATTCGCACCCGTACGACCAGATTTAGGAACAGCTTCTTTCCCAGGGCTGTCATCCTACTGAACTCCACAAATAAACTCTAAAGCCTGCACATCTGCCAAGGCACTTTATTATGGTTATGTTTATGTTAATGTATTACAAGCCAAATGTATGTTGAATGTTTAAATGTCTTAATCTAAATGTACACTCTCGGGAGCTGCAAGCCTACATTTCGTTGTACTGCACTTGTGCACTAACAATGACAATAAAAGTTGATTTGATTTGATTTTGATTTGATTGACGCAAAATCATGTTTGTGCGTCTGATGTCATTGGGGGTGGGACTGGAACCCGGAAGGCAGCTGTCCCGCACCCAAGCCGCCTCGAACAGAAAAATCGAGGCCATGGAGTGTTGGAGGCTATTCCAGAGTACAGCATCATTACAGCCAGGCCTGATCCTACCCTCACCTGGAAGACATCCGCACACGTGCATTTTCCAGCATGGTCACTGGGCAGGAATGGGAATTTTGGCTGATCCTCAGCCCAGATATACTGAAGCTAACAGCAGTACACTATCGACAGCCTGGCTAAGATAAGCTAACTCATTATAGACCAAGAATCAAATCTGGGAAGGGTGAGCTCAATGGGTATCCTCATCTGTACTTATCGAAGTGAAGCTCTCTGTAACTGTACCACTTTTTGACATTAGACTACAAATTTGTATACTTCAATTTTCCTTTAAAGCTTCAGAATCTGTCCTGTTTGCTCAAACAAAAATATATAGAAGTTAATCTCTTGTGTTATCTGGTATCATTCCAATACCACAAGTGACATCAGCTAAACATTTTTCCTCTTTAAAATCTTCTGGTTTCCCTCCACAGCATAGTTCGATTAGACAATTCCCAAGTATTGCCACTGTTCGCTTGGCTGCTGCTGTAATTTTTCTGAATCTCAACTGCTGTACTCCACAGCTGAGATCAGAGTATCACAGATTCTGTTCTCAGGCAATAGAACACTGATCTAAACAAATGGAATTGCTGAAACGGATTAAAACAGACTGAAAAACAGTGAATTGGAAAAAATCTATTTGGACATTAACTAACCAATAACAATCCCAAAAGAGAAATTGAAAAGTAACTCTTTAAGTAGTCTTTAAATGCACTAATGTGAAGTGGTTATCTCTACATTTGAAAATGACTTTGAAGCCCTGAATAATAATGCTAATAGGGAGAAGTCTGGACTTTTACAACTGCTTGAACATCTGCCCTGAAATGATCTGTGTAGCAGAAAAGGCTGAAATGCAGGTGATTAGATCCTTCAAAAGTTCCACTTAAGGTTTAAAATAATAAAAAATTTTAGTTCACCGTTTAAGTGGATATCTGCTGATTAATTTGTGTTTCTTCCATATAGATTTTCTAGTTTTTTTTTAATACAATGTCTGTATTTATTGGTATCTTCTATATATTTTCAGATTTTTCTGTCTTAAATAGTCAAGTTTGATCTTTATTGTTACTGCACCAGCGAGAGTATTTTAATTTCCATTTCTCATAGCAGCCAACCTTAGACCCTGTCCGAGCAAAATTCCCCATTAGTCCCACGCTGGAGGGAATTGTGTATCTGTGCAGGAACTCGATTGAGACGTTCGTCCAATTAATCTGATTGAATTTGAATCCAGTGCCAGTGGTAACTGAACAATTTGTGCTTCACAGGTGTGTAATCAGACAAACATTGACAGCGAGTAAAAGGAGATATTCGGATAGGTGGCCAAAAGCTTGGTCAAAGAGGTAGATCTTAAGGAGTGTCAAAGGAAGAGAGAGAGAGAGGTGGAAAGGTGGAGAGGTTTAGTGAGGGAATTCCAGAGCTTAGGCCCTGGAAGGCCGACGGCAAGGCCGCCAGTGGTGGGGCGATAGAAGTGCGGGATGCACAAGAGACCAGAGTTGGAGGAAAGCAGAGCTCTCAGAGGGTTAGAGGGGGTTACAGAGATATAAAGAGGCGAAGCCATGGAGGGATTTGAACATGAGTATGATCATTTTTAAATCTAGGTGTTGATGGACTGGGAGCCAATGTAGGACAGGGTGATGGATAACTGGGACTTGGTGCGAGTTAGGGTACGGGCTGCAGAATTTGGGATGAGCTCAAGTTTAAGGAGGGTGGAAGATGACAGGCCAGCCAGGAGAGCTTTGGAATAGTCGAGTCTGGAGGTAACAAAAACATGGATGAGGGTTTCAGCTGCAGATGGGCTGGAGCAGGAGCCATAGTTTAATTTAAATCATTCTAACCCTACATTCTCAATGCACGATTCATAAGGTTCAAATTATCCTCAGGAAATGCAGGAAACTAAATGACTTCAAGCTATTTTTCATGCCATAACATATGGTATGATGAAATATCTTATGACCTCAACATTTGGCAGTATCCAGTTCTTCCCACATAGGTCTGGAACGCCTTTCTTACAAATGAATTTTAGAGCTGGGGACAACATGGATAGCTGGAAAATCATTCAACTTAACATTTTGAATATTCAACTTACTGCTTTGTGCGAGTGTGGTTCCACTAGTTAATTAAAAATTAATTAAATATCGCAATTGTTAAATATCTTCTCACAAGTTTAGATTAAAAATGATCTTTGCAAACACAACAACAATTAAAACTGCAAAAAGTAACATCTAAAAGAAGGAACACAAATAAAATATTGCAGACTTAGAAAGACTCTCCCAGAACACTAGATTTGGTCCTTAGTGTTGTGACACAAAATAGTTTGGCATTATGAAAAAGGCCCATACAAGCCTGCTAAGAATTTTTTGTAACATCTGGTGTGTTTGTTTTTGCACATACTATAAGTTGTTAGAATTCTTGGCTTAATATACCCCTTGAATCAGCAACATGGACACACTAACACTCGGAATATTTTATTTTTTTCAACACTTTCAAAAATGTAGATGTAATTACAAGATGAAAGTATGTACAGGTAGAACATCCCGAATCGGGCAACCTCGGGACCGAGGCCGAGCCAGTTTTCGGGTTTTTCCGGACTTCGGAACGTGCTTCTGATGTCCGAAGTCCGGAAACGCCCGAGCCCAGGTTGCAATATTTCCGGACATCGGACATCAGAAACACGTGCCGAGTCCGGAAATGCCTGGGCCCAGTTTGCGCTTTTGGTAACATTTTACGGATTCTGGACCCCTGCCACCAATCATCCCGGAGTCTGGATTCTGGAACGTTATAGATTCCGGAACTCCGGATTTGGGACGCTCAACCTGTATTACAGCACAAGGAATGTTTCATCAATGGTACTCTAAACCTGCTGAAAATGCAACTGAATGCACAGAAGAAATCTATTTATTGCAGTTAAGGATAACAAACCAATAGAAACTTGTTATGGGTTGAGTAAGGATATAAAACTGTGATGATAATACTAGAACACATTAGCAGGGATTTTAATTCATTCAACCCAGAAATGGAGCAGTAACAAAGATAAAATTGAAATGGTCAACTTACAACCCACTGATGTTAATTAGAACTTTTTAATAATAGCATCAGGAAATGGGCTTAAGCTTGGCAGACAATTAGTATTATACTATCT
Organism: Somniosus microcephalus; assembly: GCF_052327205.1. Classification (NCBI taxonomy): domain Eukaryota; kingdom Metazoa; phylum Chordata; class Chondrichthyes; order Squaliformes; family Somniosidae; genus Somniosus; species Somniosus microcephalus. Next base: position 270,451,006 of record NC_140990.1, on the reverse strand, counting down.
AAGGATCCTAACAAGAACATTTATGTAAATTGATAGGGGTTGCAAGAAAGTACTATCTTGGGTACTTATAATGCTGGCTGTGATAGCATAAACCAGTCAGCTTAAACTTGTGGTTCGGGAGATTCTGTAGAGAAGATATGGAATGTATTAAAATTGGGATGGGTATTGGGACAGTCATGAGCTGTTTAAAATGGACTACATGTAAACAAGAGGCTGTAAAGTTGGTCTTGATTTATGTAAAACAATTTGGAAATATTTTAAATAGAAGCAGTGGGGAAAAGCATTAAACAGAGAAGAAGAAGAAATATATCTAATATTGAGCATTAAAGCTTAAAAGTTAAAATGTTGACAGGCACCATTAAAATAGTGACAAAATAAGGGCCCGTAATTTGCGGACAGTGGCAAAGCAAGTGCATTCGCCGCTGGCCCTGAAGTAAGGTTCCCACAAAGATCTCGCGATCTCTGTGGCGAGAAGTTCGGCTTTTCCGACATGCAATTGAAATCAATGCAAGCTCATGGGGAATCCCTAACGCAAGCTGCTGTGACATCAACAAGCTGTCTAAGCAGTCAATCTAAATGCAGAATCAGGAAGTGACTAAGTTTCTTTGATTCTAACTTTTTATTAAAAGTTAAATTTAATTCTTTTTAAAGCTTCTTATAAATTTTAATTTTTATTAATAAATTTGACACTCCACAAAATTGGAATTCGTTTTTCAGGGCCATAACCTTTGTTTTGCAGTCAATACACTGTTAAGACCCCAATTACACCTAATCCAACAGGGTCTAACTTTTAATGGGTTATTTAATAATGGTATTATCGCGGAAGAGCCGATGTTTTCGTCAGTTTCCCTGATTTCACAGATTCCACTGATCCCTGACTGTGTGGGGGGTGGGGGTGGTCACAGCGCAGCCAGTGTCGGATCAGTGAATGACTGACTGCAAGTTCAGGATTTCTGCGTTAGGATGCGCATGCACTACATCCTGAAGTTGCGGTCAGTTTCAAAGGAGTGATAACAGCAAATGCTGTTCGTTCGCTGTTATTACCCACCGCAAATTCCGGGCCAAGGTGTTTGCACTAATATATAATGGTTTTCAGGAAACAAAGTCACTGAAGCTTGATAGTTATGCATGGTATGAGGAGGTGGCTATAATTGGTCGAATCAAGGCCTGATGAATACTGGATGATGGTTGTGAACTTCATGTACTATAGTTGGGTTTAAAATTCAAAGAACATTGAGTTCTAATGTGATTTTGGTGAAAACTTGGGATTCAAAGAAAGGAGATTAGGTCTATTAATTTTGCTTGTTAAAGGTGCCCTGAATGTTTTATAATGTTGTATTTCCTACTGTTAGATATGGAACAGTATAATTCTCATCCAACAAGGGGAAAAAATTGCTTCATTTAGTTTTGGGAAATGAAGTGGGTCAAATAACTGAAGAGTAGGAGAACAATTGGGAAATAGTGACTACAAGATAGTTACGTTCAATGTGAATATAGAAAAGGATAATGAGGAGTCAAAGATAAGGGTGTTGGATTTGAAAAAAGGCAAAGTCCAGTGAGATAAGGAGGAATCTGGCCCAAATGAAGCGCGCATAAATGTTAGCAAACAGGATGACAGATGAGCAGTGGGGAATCTTCTAATAGGAGATGAATAAATTACAAAATAGATATATTCCTATAAATTGAAAAGGGAGAATAACAAAAGAAAATCAAGTTCCATATATACATGGAAAGATTAAAACAAAACTGAAATTTAAAAAGGAAGCATATGATATAACAAGAGCTAACAACACTAAAGAAAAACATGAGAAATATCCAAAGTATATTGGGGAGGTGAGAAGTGAGATTAGAAGGGCTAAAAGGGATTATGAAGAAAGCCTAGCAGATAATGTAAATAAAAATAATAATGATTAGACACATGAACTATGCCAAGTAATTGGAAAATAGCCAATGTAACATCTTTGTTCAATAAAAGAGAGCATAATAAACCTGGTAACTATGGGCCAGCACAGAATGGTTAAAGACAACCCCTGTTTGACAAATTCCATAGGTTTTTGAAGAAGTGGCTGATTAGCTAGATAAAGGGAATGTAGCAGATTTAGTGTATGTGGATTTTCAGTAGGCTTTCAGTCAAGCGTCTAACAGGACATTTGCTATAAAAATTCAAACATGGCACAAGAGGAAATGTAGCACAATGGATAGAAAGTTGGTTGATGGACAGCAAAGGTTAATCAGTGGTGCTTGGATTAGAAAAACATTGGAAGTGGAGTAGCCCTGGGGCCAGTGCTGGGTCCACTTTTATTCTTGATATATAGATGATTTGGACATGGGCATACGGAGCATAACACTGAAATTTGCGGAAGTAGGAGTTTGGGCAAACAGCAAGAAGTATTTTAAAAGACATCAGGAGGTCATTGCCAGCTTAGTGGAATGGCAGTTGGGTGGCAGCTGCAATTTAATGCAGAGATAGTGTATTCTGGGAGGAAAAACAATAATTGGAAGTATACATGCACTATAAAGACACTGAAGGATGTTGCTGAACAGAGTTCAAATACATAGGAGGAGAAATTGGGTGAGTAGCGCCACTTGTTAGCGCCTAAAGAGGCAGGCAGTGGCTGTAGCGCCACTGGCTGCGCCTCCCGCGATATTGAGTTGGGCCGATAATGGTGGCGTTAGTCTTTTGCGCTGCGCCGCCACCGATGACGTCATCGGTGTGCGCAGCGCCCCTTTCGCGATATTTGGTAGCGAACGCCGCAGTTGCGCCGTTCGCTACCCGCGCCCGGTTCACGGGGCCTTACTGTGCCGGCAGCGGCACAAGTTAAGGTGGAGGTGCGGGGCGGCCGCCTTTTCCGGCGGCCGTCTGCCAGCACCTCCGTCCCCGGCCTCCTAACCACCGCCCCCCCCCCCGCCCCCAGCATTGCCGGCTGTTTCCTGAGAGCCCGGCACTTCTCCTTGGTGCCGGATTCATTTGCCGGCACTCGCGATCGGGGTTCGCGCTGTTGCAGGCACCTCCCCCTTAACAGTGGGAGGAAGGCCTGCAGTACCGCAGCGTGCCGTGCCGCAGCGTGTGGCGCTGCGGCATGTTGCGCTGCGATATTCAGTTTCAGCGCCCTAAGAGGGACGCGGAGCGCCTCGAGCCTCGCCCCGTGTCCCTCGAGGGGCAATGAAACTGAATATCTGACGATCGCTAAATCCTCGAACGCTGCGCTAAATCCTGCGCTCAGGCGACTTTTGCGCCCCAACCCAATTTCTAGGCCATAATCCCTTGAAATATGGCAAAGACCACTGCACTTTTAAGGGAAAAATGGAAAGACATTTAAAGCAGGGAAAGATACAAAACTATGAGTAGAGAGCAGGGTAGCAAAATTCATTTTGGACTGCACTAACAAAGAGCCAGCCACAGTCACAATGTCCTCCTTCTGTGCTGTAAATCTCAATGGTTCTTTGTTCTTTTCAGATATACAGTACTATATTATAGGCCCAGAAATTCAGGTCTCCACGGGCGAGTACGCACGGGGTACTAACCTGTAAGCCCGATGGAAGTGCCGGTTTCCTGCATGCACTGCGCATGCGCGGGAAACCGGCACTTCTGTTCCTCTGAGCAAAGGGGTTCAGAGGACGAACGCGTGCGTGGGGGAGGATGCGTGTGCGCCTCAAACTTACGTTTTTTTTTTTACAGGTTTCTCCGGGATCGTAAGCCTGCAGGATTTAGAAATGTAAAAAGGTAAGTGGTGAATTAATTAAAATTAAAAAAAAATTTCCACAGGTTTATTATTTTTAAATACTTTAAAGCAAGGTAAGTTTATTTTTAGCCCTGTTAGAATATAAAATTAATTTTTCAAAAATTTAAATTATTGTTTAATAGTTATTTCATGTAATTTATAGTTTATTTAAAAAATGTGATTTAAAAAAGAAAATTTGAATGTTTAGTGCTATTTTGGGGCCGTAGTATTTATAAGTCTTAACAGCTCTTCCTGTCAGACTTATGAATGGGCTTTTCCCTGCTCCGATTGGCTGCCCATGGCCCACGTGATCCCAGGGGACGCATCGAACTAACTGCGCCCCTGGAATACGCAAGCACTGCGCGCCGGCAGCTGGACCAGGCCCCGGATCAGAATTCCACGGGGCCCTACAGCTCAACTGCCGGCGCGCAAGTTAAGTGCAGGTCGGGGGCTTACACCCGTGGGAAGCCCCCGACCTGAATTTCTGGGCCAGTGTGTTTAATTCATTGTAGCTAAAATCCTCCTTTTATTCCTTTTTTGGTGTGTTCTATCTGGAGGGTCTCTAACTTTGCCTCATTTGCATTATTTTGTATAATTCAAAGTACCAGATGTCACCAAAAAAAACCAGAACAAAGTATATGGAGTCAACTAAAGCAAACATGCAAACCAGTTGCAGCTGACCCACCATAGCTAAGGTTTGTACCAGTTCAGCTTGTACAGTTATGTAGACTACAAGGGTTTCTTCAATACTGGCATCCAAGTAAACACTTTTCGCAGCTTCTATGCCCATCCCAAACACTCCATTTTGGGGAGATGTTCATAGTTCTAAAGGTATTAAAATACGTGAGGGTCCCCCTTAGATAGAAATAGGTGAGATTATGTGCTTTGGAATTCTCTACCCCAAAGGGCTGTGGATGCTGAGTCATTGAGTATATTCAAGGCTGAGATAGAAGAGATTTTTGGACTCTAGGGGAATCAAGGGGTGTGGGGATCGAGTGGGAAAGTGGAGTTGAGGCCGAAGATCAGCCATGATCTTATTGAATAGTGGAGCAGGCTCGAGGGGCCGTAGGGCCTACTCCTGTTCCTAATTCTTATATTCTTATTATGTTCTTACAAAAAAAACTATTTTTTAAAAATGACTGTCATTACAAAATGGGGTTATCACCTTTCTGGTAATAGGGGAAGGGGTAGGATAGACCTTCATGTTCATCAAGAAAGTAGAGATTTGTAATGAAATAATGATTAAAAAAGGCCATCAATATTTATAAGGTTGGAAGATCAGATGGAACGCACCCAAGGGTACTTAAGGAAATGAAGGTAAAAGAACAGGAAGCGGAGGTTAAATTTTTTCTAGCTTATAAAGTGCATGTTAGTAACAAGTAACATTTTATCATTTTTTTAAAAAAGCCAAAAACAAGATCCTGAGAAATATATACCTGACAGTGTGAGATTTATAGTGGGGATAAACATTGGAAATCATCATAAAAGAAGTAATTCAAGTGGATTTAACAAGAGTAAAGATATTTGTGAGTAAGGGCAGATTTGTGAAAGGCAGGTCAAACCTAACTAATTTACTGAAACTCTTGTGATGTTACAGTGGCAAGTGATTTTTAAAATACTAAAGGGAATCATAAATGTCCATGTAGAGAGGTATTTGTGGGGGGGGGGGGGTGGGGTGGCGGAGGGGGTGGGGAGGGGGGAAACAGGATGACAGAACAAAAGGACATGTTAAGAAAAATGGATAACTTCTTCATGGCTACAGTTGTTGACTTAAGGAACAAGGTATAATCCGGTACAGCAACATACCGATTATGTTAGAACAGCTAATGGAGAATTGGGCTGGAGAATTGGGCTGATTCCTAATTAGAGTAAAATAATATGGGGGAGAAATTCGGTGGGCTGCGCCACCAGTTATCGCCTAAAGAGGGCACTCAGTGGCTTTAGCGCCACTGGCCACACCTCCCGCGATATTTAGCTGGAGCGCTAATGGTGGCGTTAGCCTGTTGCGCTGCGCCACCACCGATGACGTCATCAGTGTGCGCAGCGCCCCGCTACCGCCCCGATCGCGATATTTGGCAGCGACCGCCTCTGTAGCGCCGCTCGCTAATCGCGCCCGGTTCACGGGGCCTACCTGTGGCGGCAGTGGCGCAAATTAAGGTGGAGGTGCGGGGCAGCCGTTTTTTCCGGCGGCCGCCTGCCAGCACCTCCGTCCCCGGCCTCCTGTTCTCCCCCCGCGGCATTGCCGGCTGTTTTCCGAGAGCCCGGCACTTCTCCTCGGTGCCGGGCTCTTTTGCCGGCACTCGCGATCGCTCATTGCGCTGGTGCAGGCCCCTCGCCCTTAAGAATGGCAGGAAGGCCTGCAGTACTGCAGTACCTTGCCGCAGCGTGTGGCGCTGTGGCACGTTGCGCTGCGATATTCAGTTCCAGCGCCCTAAGAGGGACGCGGAGCGCCTCGAGCCTCGCCCCGTGTCCCTCTTGGGGCGCTCAAGCTGAATTTCCGACGATCGCTGCTGCTCCGATCGCAGCGCAAAATCTGGCGCCCAGGCGAGCTTGGCGCCCCGTTTGCGGCTCAACCCAATTTCTCCCCCTATGGGTTTTGAGTAGGAAAATAACTGAGTACTGAAACAGAACTTGGGTGAGAGTTGAGCTGGATGGGCTGAACAAGCTTTCTTGTTTTTCTATTCTGCTGAAAATGTGTGGAAGCCAAACAAAATGACTATTGCAGCTACAATTCTGTATAAAATCCCAAACTATCTCTACAGATTATTTAAAAAAAATAGACTGACACAGCAGAAACAAATCAGATTCAGTCTTCGTCATTGCATTATATCTAAATCAGACCTGTCGAGCACAATTGGGTCATTCTGCCAGTCACTTCTAACTGGTTCTCTGTTCAAAGCATGTCATCAGAATTATAGTTATGGAAGTGGCACCCATCATATTAAGCAGTAAAGCTAAGCCTTCTTGTACCTTTGTGACTTCACATGTCAAATTTTATTATTTAAATGAAGATAGTACAAATGCCCTAAAGTAAAACGAGCACAAGTCTGCATCAATTGGGCATGAGCGCTAGAACTATTTAACCTTCGTTCTCGGTGGACCATAAATGTAAATGCTGAGATTTCTATTTTTAATAACTTTTTTTTTAACAACAGGCAATGCAGCAATAAAAATGTCTGTCTTACACTTGGTCTGCAACTTTCCACCATGTATTTAATGTATTTGGCATTAGAGAAGACAATTAAACAATTATGTTGCACCCTGATGATAAGGCTGCAAGTTATACCACTATCTGTGCCCAATGTTATAGGACCTTGGCTCCTACATATTCATCTTTGAGTTTCACAAGACTGAGTGACTTAAATGTGAACACTGCAATGAAGGCTGTAAATTATATTACATTTATAAATACTTGCATTATATTAACAACTGATAGAAAGCTAGAAATGGAAGAGGTCAGTTAGCTGTAGTCAATCCAGTCTCTCTCTCACACAAACACTCATCATAGAATCATAGAATGATATAGCACAGAAGGAGGTCATTTGGCCCATTGTGCCTTTTAAAGAACTATCCAATTAGTTCCATTCCCCTGCCCTTTCTCCATAGCCTTGCAAATATTTTTTCTTTCAATTATTTATCCCATTCCCTTTTGAAAGTTATTACTGAATCTGCTTCCACCACCCTTTCAGGCAATGCATTCCAGATCATAACAACTCACATAATTTTTTCCCCTCATCTCACCTCTGGTTCTTTTGCCAATTACCTTAAATCTGTGACCTCTGGTTACTGACCCTTCTGCCACTGGAAATAGTTTCTCCTTATTTACTCTATCAAAACCATTCATGATTTTAAACACCTCTGATAAATCTCCTCTTAGCATTCTCTGCTCTAAGGAGAACAACCCCAGCTTCTCTAGTCTCTCCACATAACTGAAGTCTCGCATCCCCAGTACCATTCTAGTAACTCTCCTGTCCTCCCTCTCTAATAAGAACATAAGAAATAGGAGCAGGAGTAGGCCATTTGGCCCCTCGAGCCTGCTCCGCCATTCAATAAGATCATGGCTGATCTGATCTTGACCTCAACTGCACTTCCCTGCCCGCTTCCCATAACCCTTGACTCCCCTGTAGTTCAAATATCTGTCTATCTCAGCCTTGAATATATTCAATGACTCAGCCTCCACAGCTCTTTGGGGTAGAGAATTCCAAAGATTCACGACCCTCTGAGAAGAAATTCTTCCTCATCTCCATTTTAAATGGGCGACCCCTTATTCTGACACTGTTCTAGATTCCCCCACGAGGGGAAACATCCTCCCTGCATCTACCCTGTCAAGACCCCTCAGAATCTTATATGTTTCAATAAGATCACCTCTCATTCTTCTAAACTCCAATGAGTATACGCCCAACCTGCTCAATCTTTCCTCATAAGACACCCCTTCAACTCAGGAATCAACCTAGTGAGCCTTCTCTGAACTGCCTCCAATGCAAGTATATCCTTCCTTAAATAAGGAGACCAAAACTGTACGCAGTACTCCAGGTGCAGTCTCACCAACTCCCTGTACAGTTGTAGCAAGACTTCCCTACTTTTACACTCCATCCCCCTTGCAATAAAGGCCAATATTTAATTTGCCTTCCTAATTACTTGCTGTACCTGCATGCTAACTTTTTCTGTTTCATGTACGAGGACACCCAGATCCCTCTGAACTGCAGCATTCTGTAGTCTCTCTCCATTTAAATAATATTTTGCTTTTTTACTCTTCCTACCAAAGTGGATAACCTCACATTTTCCCACATTATACTCCATCTGCCAAATTTTTGCCCACTCACTTAACCTATCTATATCCCTTTGCACTCAGTGTACTCCTCACAACTTGCTTTCCCACCTATCCTTGTATCATCAGCAAATTTAGCAACAGTACACTCGATTCCTTCATCTAAGTCATTAATACAGATTGTAAATAGTTGAGGCCCCAGCACTGATCCCTGTGGCACCCCGCTAGTTACAGTTTGCCAACCTGAAAATGACCCATTTATTCCAACTCTGTTTTCTGTTAGTTAGCCAAGCCTCTATCCAATCTAATATATTACCCCCAACACCGTGAGCTCTTATCTTGTGCAGTAACCTTTTATGCGGCACCTTATCGAATGCCTTCTGGAAATCCAAATACACTACATCCACTGGTTCCCCTTTATCCACCCTGCTCGCTACATCCTCAAAGAACTCTAGTAAATTTGTCAAACACTTTTTCCCTTTCATAAAACCATGTTGACTCTGCTTGATTGTATTATGATTTTCTAAATGTCCTGCTATTACTTCCTTAATAATGGATTCCAGCATTTTCCCAGTGACAGATGTTAGGCTAACTGGTCTATAGTTTGATAGCAAAATACTGCAGATGCTGGAAATCCGAAATAACAACAGAAAATGCTGGAAAAACTCAGCAGGCCAGGCAACATTTCTCTCCACGGATGTTGCCTGGCCTGCTGAGTTTTTCCAGCATTTTCTGTGGTCTATAGTTTCCTGCTTTCTGTCTCCCTCCTTTCTTAAATAGGGAAGTTACGTTTGCAGTTTCCCAATCTGCTGGGACCTCTCCAGAATCCAGGGAATTTTGGTAGATTACAACATCCACTATCTCTGCAGCCACTTCTTTTAAAACCCATGGATCCAGGCTATCAGGTCCAGGGGACTTGTCGGCCTTTAGTCCCATTAGTTTGCCTAGTACTTTTTCTCTAGTGATAGTGATTGTTTTAAGTTCATTCCTCCCTATAGCCCCTTAATTATCAATTATTATTGGGAAACTTTTAGTGTCTTCTACGTGAAGACCGATACAAAATATTTGTTCAAAGTCTCTGCCATTTCCCTGTTTCCCATTATTAATTCCCTAGTCTCATCCTCTAAGGGACCAACGTTTACTTTAGCTACTCTCTTCCTTTTTATATACTTATAGAAGATCTTACTGTCTGTTCCTAGGGTACTTAAGGAAGTGGCCCGAGAAATAGTAGATGCATTGCTGGTCATCTTCCAGAATTCGATAGACTCTGGAACAGTTCCCATGGATTGGAGGGTAGCTAATGTTACCCCACTATTCAAAAAAGGTGGTAGAGAGAAAACGGGGAATTATAGACAGGTAAGCCTGACATCGGTAGTGGGGAAAATGCTAGAGTCCATCATAAAAGATGTAATAGCAGAGCACTTGGAAAACAGTGACAGGATCGGACAAAGTCAACATGGATTTACAAAAGGTAAATCGTGCTTGACTGATCTACTGGAATTTATTGAGGATGTAACTGGTAGAATAGATAAGGGAGAACCAGTGGATGTGGTGTATTTGGACTTGCAGAAGGCTTTTGATAAGGTCCCGCATAAGAGATTAGCATGTAAATTTAAGGCACATGGGATTGGGGGCAAGGTACTGACTTGGATAGAGAACTGGTTGGCAGACAGGAAGCAAAGAGTTGGAATAAACAGGTCTTTTTCTGAATGGCAGGCAGTGACTAGTGGGGTACCGCAGGGATCGGTCCTAGGACCCTAGCTATTCACAATATATATAAATGATCTAGACGAGGGAACTAGATGTAATGGCCTAGAAATTCAGTGGGCTGCGCCACCCGTTAGCGCCTTAAGAGGGCGCTAAGTGGGTCGGAAGCCACTGGCCACGCCTCCCACTACATTCAGCGGGACGCTAATGGCGGCGCTAGCCGTTAGCGCTGCGCCGCTACCGATGACGTCATCGGTGTGCGCAGCGCCCCGCTAACACCCCGATCGCGATATTTAGATGCGCCCCCTGCTTTAGCGCCAGACGCTATGTGCGACCGGTTCAGGGGGGCCTACCTGTGGCGTTAGAGGCGCTAATTAAAGGAGGTGCGGGGCGGCCATTTTTGTTGCTGGCCGCCTGCCAGCACCTCGCCGCGCTGCTGTCCCCGGCCTCCTGAGCCCCCCCCGACTGCGTTCCAAGAGCCAGGCACTTCTCCTCGGTGCCGGGCTCTTTTGCCGGCACTCGCAATCCTCGATTGCGCTGCACAAGGCCCCTCTCCTTTATGAAGGGGAGGAAGGCCTGCAGTACCGCAGCGCGCCATGCCGCAGGCCTCCAGTAGCGCCGCGCTTCCCTCTGGGGCGCGCCAACTAAATTTCCGGCGAGCGGTCGCGACTGCGTCCAGGGCGCTACTTTTAGCACCCTGGCGAGGCTGGCGCCCCAAACGGGGCTATAGTGAATTTCTAGGCCAATATCTTCAAGTTTGCAGACAACACAAAGCTGGGTGGGCGTGTGTGCTGTGAGGAGGATGCGGAGAAACTCCAGTATGTTTTGGACAGGTTGGGTGATTGGGCGGAAGCATGGCAGATGCAGTATAATGTGGATAAATGCGAGGTGGCAAAAATAGGAAGGCAGATTATTATCTGAACGGCAATAGATTGGGAGAAGGGGAAGTGCAACGAGATCTGGGTGTCCTTGTGCACTATGCAGGTGCAGCAGGCGGTTAAAAGGCAAATGGTATGTTGGCCTTCTTAGCGAGAGGGTTCGAGTACAGGAACAAGGATGTCTTGCTGCAGTTGTACAGGGCCTTGGTGAGACCACACCTTGAGTATTGTGTGCAGTTTTGGTCGTCTTATCTGAGGAAGGATGTTCTTGCCATGGAGGGAGTGCAGCGAAGATTCACCAGACTGATACCTGGGATGGCAGGAATGACGTATGAGGAGAGATTGGGTCGATTGGGCTTATACTCGCTGGAGTTTAGAAGAATGAGAGGAGATCTCATTGAAACTTATAAAATTCTAACAGGACTAGACAGACTAGATGCAGGAAGGATGTTCCCGATGGCTGGGGAGTCCAGAACCAGGGGTCACAGTCTAAAGATAAGGGGTAAGCCATTTAGGACAGAGATGAGGAGGAATTTCTTCACCCAGAGAGTGGTAAACCTGTGGAATTCTCTACCACAGAAGGCAGTTGAGGCCAATTCATTAAATATATTCAAGAAGGAGTTAGATATATTTCTTAAGGCTAAAGGGATCAAGGGATATGGGGAGAAGGCAGGGACAGGGTACTGAATTTGGATGATCAGCCATGATCTCATTGAATGACGGAGCAGGCTCGAGGGGCCGAATGGCCTACTCCTGCTCCTATCTTCTATGTTTCTATGCTTTTATATTATTTGCTAGTTTACTCTTGTGGTAAACCACTGTTATCGTTCACAACCGTTCACTATTGTTACACTGTTGTTATCACTACACAAGGTTACCTCTTGCCACGCACGCTGTTATACCTAGGCATACCTCAGCTGACTCCGCCCATGGCTCCGCCTGCTTGCCCAGGTATAAAGGTGACCGCTTGGCTAGTATTCTTCCTTGTTGGAACTAGCAACCGGGGCTCATCCTTCATGAGCGAGGAACTTCGCCAGTTTCTGCTCGCGAGAGGTATTGCTGCGAGCAGGACCACCAGCTACAACACCCGGGGGAACGGCCAGGTGGAAAGAGAGAACGCGACAGTTTGAAAGGCCGTCCTCTTAGCCCTAAAGTCTAAGGGCCTCCCAACCTCTCGCTGGCAGGAAGTCCTCCCGGCAGCGCTCCATTCCATCCGGTCACTGCTTTGTACCACCATTAACGCCACCCCTCATGAGCGAATGTTTGTTTTCCCCAGGAAGTCGACTACGGGAACCTCGCTACCAACATGGCTGACTTATCCGGGGCCCGTCCTGCTGCGGAAGCACGTAAGGACCCATAAAACGGACCCCCTGGTCGAGAGGGTGGACCTCCTGCACGCCAACCCCCAGTATGCCTATGTGGCATACCCAGACGGGCGGGAGGACACAGTCTCCTTGCGAGACCTCGCACCCTCGGGCACCCCTGAGATACCACCGTTATCCCCCACCACTCCCCCAAATCCAGCTCCTGTAGGCGGCATGCCGGAACCCCAGGAGCCTTCGTCGACCACGCAGACACCAGCATTAACATCGGATACTGCACCACCGCCGCCGCTGCTGCGCCGATCAGAAAGGCTTACGAGGCCTCCTGATAGACTGATATACACGAACTGGTAGTACACTTCACCCCGCCGGACTCAATTTTAAACAAGGGGTGAATGTGGTAAACCACTGTTATCGTTCACAACCGTTCACTATTGTTACACTGTTGTTATCACTGTTGTTATCACTACACAAGGTTACCTCTTGCCACGCACGCTGTTATACCTAGGCATACCTCAGCTGACTCCGCCCATGGCTCCGCCTGCTTGCCCAGGTATAAAGGTGACCGCTTGGTTAGTATTCTTCCTTGTTGGAACCGATCACCCACGAGGGTGGGCTCTGTTATTTAGCCAATAAAAACCTATAGTTACTATCTTAACTCGTCGCTTTTCATGGAATGAATTGATAGGTATATCAACTCTCATAATCTATCTTCTCCCTCTTTATTTTTTTTTAGTCATCCTTTGCTGGTTTCTAAAAATTTCCCAATCCTCTGGCCTACTACTACTCTAAGGCCTAAATATCCTTCCTAAAGTGTGGTGCCCAGAATTGGACATAATACACCAGCTGAGGCCTAATCAGTGATTTTTAAAGATTTAGCATTTGACAAGTGTCTGCCCATTTCATCAGTGTATGTCCTCCTGAAGTTCAGGTCATTTATATCAAAAAGAGCAATGGTCCTAATCTTCTCTTCTTAGGCAGTCCCTCGGAACCGAGGATGACTTGCTTCCACTTTAAAAATGAATTCTCAGGTGACTGATGAGTCCAATGCAGGACCTACAGACTCTGTCACAGGTGGGGCAGACGGTAGTTGAAGGGGCGGGTGGGTGGGGTGCTTGGGTTGACGTACGCTCCTTGCGCTGTTTGCGCTTGGCTTCCGCTTGTTCCCGGCGAAGAGTCTCGAGGTGTTCGGCGCCTTCCCGGATGCTTCTCCTCCACCTTGTGCGGTCTTGGGCCAGGGATTCCCAGGTGTCGGTGGGGATGTTACACTTTTTCAAGGAGGCTTTGAGGGTGTCCTTGAAGCATTTCCTCTGCCCACCTGGGGCTCTCTTGCTGTGCCAGAGCTCCGAGTAGAGCGCTTGTTTTGGGAGTCTCGTATCAGGCATGCAGACAATGTGACCCGTCCATCGGAGCTGATTGAGCGTGGTCAGAACTTCAATGCTGGGGATGTTGGCCTGAGCAAGAACACTGACGTTGGTGTGCCTATCCTGCCAATGGATTTGCAGGATCTTGCGGAGGCAGCGTTGGTGGTACCTCTCCAGTGCTTTGAGGTGCCTGCTGTACATGGTCCATGTCTCTGAGGCATACAGCAGGGCAGGTATCACTGCTGCCCTGTAGACCATGAGCTTAGTGCCGGGTTTGAGGTCCTGGCCTTCAAACACTTTCTTCCTCAGGTGACCAAAGGCTGCACTGGCACACTGAAGGCGGTGTTGGACTTCGTCGTCGATGTCTGCCCTTGTTGACAGTAGGCTCCCGAGGTATGGAAAGTGGTCCACGTTGTCCAAGGCCTTGTCGTGGATTTTGATAATCGGGGGGCAGCACTGTGTGGCGGGGGCAGGTTGGTAAAGGACCTTTGTCTTACGGATGTTTAGTGTAAGGCCCATGCTCTCGTATGCTTCGGTGAAGGTGTTTACGATGGTTTGGAGTTCGACCTCCGAGTGAGCGCAGACGCAAGCATCGACCCCTGGGACACTACTATATTCTACCCTCCAGTCTGAAAAACAATACCGACCCCTGGGACACTACTATATTCTACCCTCCAGTCTGAAAAACAATACCGACCCCTGGGACACTACTATATTCTACCCTCCAGTCTGAAAAACAATCTTTCACCACTAGTCTTGGTTTTCTGTCTCTTAACCAATTTTGTATCCATGCCGCCACTGTCCCATGGGCTTCAATTTTGCTAACAAGTCTATTATGTGGTACTTTATCAAACGCCTTTTGAAAGTCCATACACACATCAACTGCACTACCCTCATCCACCCTCTCCGTTACTTCAACAAATCCATGCTGGCTATCATTTAGTAACCCATATTTTTCTAAGTGACAATTAATTTTGGTTTGGATTATTGGCCTAGAAATTCAGTGCCCTTAGCGCCGATTTTGCGGCGTTAGAGGGCCTAGCGCTGCAATTGGCGCCGGCGCCTAAATTGCCTGGGGCCCTTCCGCCGCGGTAGACCGGTAGCGCTGCGCCGGCACCGATGACGTCATCGGTGTGCGCAGCGTCCCGGTTGCCATGGTAACCCGCCCGAACTGGGAAATTGACTTGCGGCCGCCTCGCCCGTGGCAGCCGCAAGCAACGTTCTGGCAGAGGTGCCTTGCACAAGTTTGCGCCGGCGCATTAAAGGCCCCGCGGCGGCCGGCCGCTTTCCCGCCGCCCGCCTGGCCGCAGCTCCCTCCCCGGACTTCCCCCCCCGCCCCCGGAACAGAAGCAAGCCCGGCACTTGTCCGAGGTGCCGGGCTCATTTTTAATAAGATTATCGCGGGCCGCGGCCGGGTGCAGGCAGGTCCTCCTTAAGGGAAGGAGGAGGCCTGCACTTCCCGAACCTGCCGCACCGCAGCGGGCGCCGCAGCGCCGGAATAGCGCCGAAATTCAGCGCATAGCGCCAGTTTTCAGGCGCTAACAGCTTTCAGCAGCGCCGGCAGCCGTTTGGGCGCAGAAGTAGTGAATTTTTGGCCCGACCAGCGCGACTTAGCTCCGGCACTAACTTCCGGCGCTAAAGCCGTTGCTGCGCCAAAACCCAATTTCTAGGCCATAGTGTCATAATTCAGGAATAGCTGAGTAGAGAAAAACCTGACAAAATTATAGATTTTAGGGATAATTTTTCAAAACTGGGCTCCCAGTTGGGAGTTTTACCTATCACGAGTACAAATTAGTACCAGGGATGCAGGACTTCGGTTACGTGTATATTGAAACCCCATGGTTTTCTGCCAATTAATTTTAATGGACAGAAAATCATAGGGAGCATGCACTCAATTCCTGATATGTGCTTCTGGCAAGTAAGGCTCCCTGCTCAGAGAACCCTTTGTAAAATGACACCAATTACTTAATGTTTGTCATGGCCTAATGCACTTTATAGGGCAATGTTTAACTTGACAGGTGTGCAACAGCTACAAAAATAAAAAGGATTATGACTGCTCAGTTTTGAAAATAATGTGGAATGCACAGAAGCAATTTTCCTCTCTGAAGCCTCACCTTTTCCCTACTCTATATCTCCAATACCCATACTCGCTCCTTAATTCCCACACTCCTCACTCTATTCCATGCCTCTGAAATCCCCCCCGCCATTCTCCTATTTGCTCATCCAATGTCTCCACTTCTGACTTGCCTACTAGCATGTCTTTGCTTCAGAAACCACCTCATGCCCACTCCATGCTAACTACAATCCCAGTCCTTTGTTTTCCATTCACTACCAACGCACCTCTTTCACAGCTCTGCTCTTGTGAACATGAAAACAGATGAGGCTATTCCAGCACCTGAGCAATAATGAAATTTGGGAGTGTTAGAGACGCCCAGTTGCAACAAGAGTGAAGGAGTGGCAGTTGTGAAGAAGAAATGATTGAATGAAGTGCACCTGATGATTTTATACATGATGAAATATTAGTTTACAATGACAGTTATCCATGACTGACATTACTGAATATATCAGTAATCTTATCATGGGCATTTCCACTAATACACAACTATACTCTTATTTTACACATGCAGATTCAGATGATGTCATGAAATGCAAAAGTGAAGCTTTAGCAATTTACAACCAGCCTGAGATTATATTATGGTCTTGAATCCACCAGTTTATCAATTATAAACTGATTAGGGGGGGAAAATTTGGTTGCTTTGCGCCTCCCGTTAGCGCCCTAAGAGGCGCAAAGCAACTAGCGCCCGGGCGCGGAGATGCTTGCGCCACTCGCGAAATTGACCAGACATTTTGTGGCGGCGCTAAACACTACCACCCGCAGATCGTGACATCAGTCGAGCGTGCTACGCCCCGGTAGCGCCCCAGACCGGATATTGAGTGGCGCCCCCTGCCTTTCCGCCTGCCGCTAGCAACGACAGGTTGAGGGGAACGTTTTGCAGTCGGGAAGGGACTGGGGGAGCGCTATTTAAAGGTGACCGCTTCCTGCCTTTTTTTGTCGGCGACAATTTTGCACCACGCATTGAGAGACACTTCTGGAGAGATTCAACGCTGTGTGAAGAAGTTTTGGGTACTGAGCAGCACTTTGCAAGTTCATTTTGATTTGACCTTCCTTGCATCGATTTAGAAGAGACTATGGGGGCTGCACTCTGAGCTCTTTCCAGCAGATTTGATGTACAGGTCTCTCCAGGCTGAGATTCAAGGCTGCAATGAGCAAGATCGACCCTCCTTTTTAAGAACTGGCCGGCGCCAGTGTGTCGGTGTTCCATTGCTGACTGACATCACGAGCTTCACCCCCACAGTCTCTTCTAGTCAATGCAAGGAAGGTCAAATCAAAATGAACCTGCAAAGTGCTGCTCAGTACCCAAAACTCCTTCACACAGCATTGAATCTCTCCAGACGTCTCTCTCTTTCAGAATGCGTGGTGCATAAATGTCGCCGACAAAAAAAGGCAGGAAGCAGCCGCCTTTAAATAGCGTTCCCCCATTCCTTTCCTGACTGCAAAACGCTCCCCTCAACCTGTCGTTGCTAGCGGCAGGCGGTAAGGCAGGGGGCGCCACTCAATATCCGGTCCGGGGTGCTGCGCACTCGACTGACGTCACGATCTGCCGGCGCAAGAGATCGTGGCGGTAGTGTTTAGCGCCGCCGCAAAATGTCTGGTCAATTTCGTGAGCGACGCAAACATTGCCACGCCCGGGCGCTAGTTGCTTTGCACCCCATTAGGAGGCACAGACCAACCAAATTTCCCCCCCCAGAATCCAGTATGCTTAGTTCCTCACTAAAATGTGGTTTTGATACTATACAGTTGCCCTTGCTATTCATGTAGTCATTGTAGAATGTAAATACCAAGGTTTATGCCAGAGTAATTCTCAGTGCAACTTTTCTGTTCATAGAAATGCATAGTTTTAGGATGTTTCACTGAGCGTATTCAAAAGCATACGTCCATTCTGCCCTGACTATTGCTCAATGGCAGCCTAGTGGCAGGGCTCGATCGGACGACAGCACTTATGCTTTAGTAGCACAACAGGAATCAGAAGTCCTTTCATTTTGTGAACATATCTCTAGGCCCCTGTGTCAAAGGTTAGTAGTATGCTTTGGCTCCTGCACTTTCCTATTTGATGTTCATAAGACTGAGTGATTTACATGTGAACAACACAATGTAGTCCATAAACCATTCCAGTGTGTTTCATGTCATTGGGAAGTTTTTTTCTCAGTCTGTGCAACAGTCTTCCAGCAAAAGCAGTCTATACAGGTCAAAGCTTTACAGATTATCTTTCCATAAATTAAATGACACTCTTTAATCTTTAAGTGTGACTATGATCAGTCATCATATGAACATAAGAAAGCTGCCAGAGTGGTGGGAGGAAGATCAGCTCCAATGATTCCTGTGCGGCTGGCACCAAGTAAATGTCAGCTGTGGAAAGCAAGTGACCAGGGTTGAACTGACATTATAATCTCACTCCTTTCACAGGCCAGAGAAAGAAACATCTACAATCTGTCGACCCTTTTTAAAAATAAAAGCTGTATCTATATCTGGGCAGGATTGGGATTGAAGGTTACATAGTGAAACGTAATCCGAGATGATCAAATACTCCATACAACACAATACTGATTCTCCTCTCCTTTGTGCTGGGGACCAGTCAATTCCCAGGTGAAAAGCATAGAAACAAAGGGCGGCGGCGGTAGCCGGTAGCGCCCCGCGCCGCCGGCAATGACGTCATCGATATGTCTGACAGGATCAGAGTGCGTTTTTGCAGTGGCGGCGGCGCTACTTAAAGGACAGATGTCGGGCGGCCATTTTTATTTTGGCCGACTGCCAGCATCTGCCCCCTTTCATGTTTTTATGCAGGGTGCCGGCCGCGATCGCTCAGCCCGGCACTCCTCTTGCGTGCAGGGCTGTTTTCACGGCACCCCGCTCCCCGGTGGTCCAGCAGGGCTACGGTGCGCACAGCACCAGGACCCTCCCCTTTAATTAGGGGAGGGGGCCTGCAATGACGTGACACTGCTGCATGTAGCGCCGCGACATTCAGTAGCAGTGCCCCAAGCAGGAGGTGGAGTGCTTTCCAGCAACGCCCACCTCCTGCTTGGGGCGCTACTACTGAATTTACGGCGGGGGGGGGGGGGCGCTAACTTTTACAGGGTGCTAATGTTGGCGCCCCAAAATGGGTGCCACCCAATTTTTCCCCCTTTATGTCCTGCGCCTAGTTACCCCTCCCTGATCAGATAGGGGAAGACAACAAAGTTCTGGAGGCTGGAAAAAATTGTACGTCCCTTTTTCAGAAATAGCAGGACAGGCAGAAGAGGTGGAGGTTATTTTTGAACAGAGGCCAGAAGGCCCTGAAGCCAGTAAACATTATTTTTGCTACAAGCCTTAAGCCTAAAAATTCGGTTGCTTTGCGCCTCCCGTTAGTGCCCTAAGAGGGTGCTAACGGAGCACAAAGCAACTAGTACCTGGGTGCAGCGCCGCCAACGCCTCCTGCGAAATTCAGCGGGAGGTTAGCGGTGGCGGTAACCTTTAGTGCCCTGCGGCGCTGCGCTGCCGGCAATGATGTCATCGCCATGCCCAGGGCCCCGCTCGTGCCCCGGCCACAATCTTCGGTAGCACCCCCTGACTTATCACCAGATGCTATGTCCAACGGGGTCATAGTGACCGGAGTGGCACTAATTAAAGGGAAGGTGCCGGGTGGCCATTTTTGTTGCTGGCCGCCTGCCAGCACGAGCCCACGTTGCCATCCCCGGCCTCCTCTTCAGCCCCCCCCCCCCCACCGAGTGCCGGCTGTGCTCCGTAAGCCCAGTACTTCTCTTGAGTTACTCTTTCCTGAATCCTCCCACCCACCCTTCATTAGTTTAAAGCCCTGTCTACTGCCCTAGTTATTCGGTTCACCAGGACACTGGTCTAAGTGGAGCCCGTCCCAACGGAACAGCT
Source organism: Somniosus microcephalus (assembly GCF_052327205.1). NCBI lineage: Eukaryota > Metazoa > Chordata > Chondrichthyes > Squaliformes > Somniosidae > Somniosus > Somniosus microcephalus. The sequence continues at coordinate 270,431,265 of NC_140990.1, read as the reverse complement.
CCCTCTTTCCCCAGTACTGGTGCCAGTACCCCATGAATTGAAACCCCTTCCTCCCACACCACTATTTTTGCCACGCATTTAAACCTCTAATCTGTTTGTCCCTATGCCAATTTTCACGTGGCTCAGGTAACAATCCAGAGATTATCACCTTTGAGTTTCTGCTTTTTAATTTGGATCCAAGTTCCTCAAACTCCCTCAGCAGAACCTCATTCCTAGTTTTACCTATGTCGTTGGTTCCTACATGGACCACGACAATTGGATCCTCCCCCTCCCACTCCAACTTTTCCTCCAGGAGATGTCTTTAATCCTGGCACCGGGCAGGCAACACAACCTTTGGAACTCTTGGTCGCGGCTACAGAGAACAGTATCTATCCCCCTGACTATACTGTCCCCTACCACAACTATATTCACTTTCACTCCCCCCACTTGAATGGCCTCCTGCACCATGGTGCCATGGTCAGCCTGCTCATCCATCCTGCAGGCTTTTCCCTCATCCACACAGGTAGCAAGAACCTCATACCTGTTGGACAAGGGCAAAGGCTGAGGCTCCTCCAACACTGCACCTGGGGTCCCCTTACCTGCCTGAGTTGCAGTCACACCCTCCTGTCCCTGACCACTAACCAGACCTGTACCACTACCTAGCCTAAGGGGTGTGACTGCCTCCTGGATCAAAGTGTCCAGGTAACTCTCCCCATCCCTGATGCCTGAAATGTCTGCACCTCAGACTCCAGCTCAAAAACTCTGAGCTGAAGTTCCTCAAGATGCAGGCACTTATTGCAAACGTGGTTGTCCGGGATCACAATGCTCTCCACAAACTCCCACATGCTGCAGTTGTGGCACACCACCTGCACTACCATCCCTATATGATCTTGTTTTATTTAATTAAATGTAATTAAATTTGTAATTAGGTAACTTAGTTATCAGTGTAGTTTCTTGACTACTTACTTGATCTAGATTAAGTTATGGGTACTGAAATTATATATCTACCTGTAACACAAAGCACTGCAAGTAGTGTAGGCAAAAAGCAGCAACGCCTTCCCCCTCTTCCCACTCTTTCCAATCCAATGTGAAGTTATCCACTTTGGTAGGAAAAACAGAAAAGCAGAGTATTTTTTAAATGGTGAGAGATTGGGAAATGTTGGTGTTCAGAATGATCTGGGTGTCCTTGTACACGAATCACTGAAAGTTAACACGCAGGTACAGCAAGCAATTAGGAAAGCAAATGGTATGTTGGCCTTTATTACAAGAGGATTTGAGTATAAGAGTAAAGACGTCTTACTGCAATTATATAGGGTCCTGGTGAGACCACACCTGGAGTATTGTGTAGTTTTGGTCTCCTTACCTAAGGAAGGATATACTTGCCATAGAGGGAGTGCAACGAAGGTTCACCAGGCTGATTCCTGGGATGGGGGATTGTCCTATGAGGAGAGATTGAGTAGTCTAAGGCTATATTCTCTAGAGTTTAGAAGAATGAGAGGTGATCTCATTAAAACATACAACATCCTTACAGGGCTTGACAGGGTAGAAGCAGGGAGGATGTTTCTCCTGGCTGGGGAGTCTAGAACCAGGGGTCACAGTCTCAGAATAAGGGGTCGGCCATTTAGGACTGAGATGAGAAGAAATTTCTTCACTCAGAGGGTGGTGAATTTTTGGAATTCTCTACCCCAGAGGGCCATGGAGGCTCAGTCGTTGAGCATATTCAAGACAAAGTTCGATAGATTTTTGGATATTAAGGGAATCAAGGGATATGGGGATAGTGCAGGAAAGTGGAGTTGAGGTAGAAGATCAGCCATGATCTTATTGAATGGCGGAGCAGGCTCCTATTTCTTATGTTATGTTTATGTAAATACAGCAAATTTCTATGCAGAAGCTGATGTCAAGTCAAAACCACAACTGCTATTAGGTAAGATTCTATATAAAAACTTGTTTGCCAATTAAACTGCAGAACACCTTACCTGAACAGGCATTCTCCTCTCCAGACACACCAGAACTTCCATTCTCCAGGTGACTATCATTTAAACTGCAGGTACTTGTCTCTGCTGAATCCTGAACAGATTCTGTTGGAAACAGGGAAACAACTGCTGTTAATAATTTCCTGATACTATAAAATAAAGTATAATATGTCTTCAGTTATACAGAAGGTTCATAATATTCCTATAATATACATATAGGTTATACTGCTCCACTGAAACACTTTGAGAATTCAGACTTAAAAGCATATAAGCATTAAAACAAATGGACAGGAAAAGACCATCTGGTCCATTGAGCCTGTCCCAGTTTGGCATGGTGTGACTTGTGCATATCATCATCGCACCACCCCCACCCCACCCCACCATAGCCATGCAATCTCTTGAGACATAAAAAGAGAGAGAGAAGGGCTTTAGACAATTTAGGGGGAAAAAACAGAAACTCCTCTCCGACCCCTGAAGGTGACCAAGCAAGCTCCTGGAGATCATGGTGATTGGGTGACACATCCCACAAAGACCCATTTACATTCTATATATAGATGTGTTTGGCACTGTCAGGAATTCATCCAGCTCCCTTTTGAATGCTTGAAGCAAATCCACACTCAGTGCATGAGCCAGTAACTTATTCCAGAGCTCGATGACTCTCTGTGAAAAGAAGTACTTCCGACCAGCGAACCTAGTTTGATGTTGTCATAACTTATACATATGTCCCCTGGTCATCCCTAACCTATCCAGCTCAAATAGCAAATCCACTTGTATTGAGTCTGATTATTTTAAAGACTTCAATCATATCTCTTTAAAGTATACACTTTTCCAAACTAAAAAAGCCACAGCTCTCTTTGTCTTTGAGATAGGCAAAATGGAAAAGGAAGAGGGTGGCCCTGATAATAAAGGATGAGATAAAGACTGTAGAGAGAAAGGATCTTAGCCCTGAAAATCAAGAAGTAAAATCAGTTTGGTTGGAGCTACGAAACAGCAAGGGGCAGAAAACATTGGTGGGAGTTGTTTATAGGCCCCCAAACAGTAGTTATAATGTAGGGCAGAGTATAAATCAGGAAATTGGAGGCACATGTAACAAGGGTAATACAGTAATCATGGTGGACTTTAACCTACATATAGACTGGGCAAACCAAATTTGCAGTAATACTGTGGAGGACAAATTCATGGAATGAATGCAAGATAGTTTTCTAGATCAGTATGTTGAAGAACCAACTAGGGAACAGGCTATTTTAGATCTAGTATTGTGCAATGAGAAAGGGTTAATTAATAACCTTATAGTAAAGGGGCCTTTAGGGAAGAGTGACCATAAGTGGTAGAATTTTATATTAAGTTTGAAAATGATTTAGTTAAATCCAATACTAGGGTCTTAAATCTAAACAAAGCAAACTACATCGCTATGGGGGGTGGGTTGGCTAAGGTAGATTGGGAAACTACATTAAAAGGTATGACAATAGACGAGCAATGGCTAGCATTTAAAGAATTAATACATAATTTACAATATACATTCCTTTAAGGCACAAAAACCTCACAGGAAAAGTGGTCCAACCGTGGCTAACAAGAGAAGTTAAAGATAGTATTAGATCAAAGGAAGAGGTTTATAATGTTGCCAAAAATAGTAAGCCTGAGGTTTGGGAAGATTTTAGAATTCAGCAAAGGAGGACCAAGAAATTGATAAAGAAAGGGAAAATAGAATATGAGAGTAAACTAGCGAGAGACATAAAAATAGACTGTAAAAGCTTCTATAGGTATTGTAAAAAAGAAAAGATTAGCAAAAGTAAATGTGGGTCTCTTACAGGCTCAGACAGGAGAAATTATAATGGGGAATAAGGAAATAGCAGAGAAATTAAACAATTACTTTGTGTCTGCCTTCACAGAAGAAGGTGCAAAAAACTTCCCGGAAATAGTGGAGAACCAAGGAGCTAGCGAGAATGAGGAACAGAAAGAAATTAGTATTAGATTCTAGAACGGTTCCCGCAGATTGGAAGGTAGCAAATGTCACCCCACTATTTGAGAGAGATAGAGAGAGAAAACGGGGAACTACAGACCAGTTAGCCTGACATCAGTAGTAGGGAAAATGCTAGAATCTATTATTAAGGACATGGTAACAGGGCATTTAGAAAATAATAATAGGATTAGGCAGAGTCAACACGGATTTATGAAAGGGAAATCATGTTTGACGAATCTGTTAGAGTTTTTTGAGGTTGTAACTAGCAGAATAGATAAGGGGGAACCAGTGGATGTGGTGTATTTGGATTTTCAGAAGGCATTCAATAAGGTACCACATAAGAGGTTATTAAACAAAATTAGAGCTCATGGGATTGGGGGTAATATACTAGCAAGGATTGAGGATTGGTTAACGGACAGAAAACAGAGAGTAAGAATAAACGGGTCATTTTCAGGTTGGCAGGCTGTAACTAGTGGGGTACCGCAAGGGTCAGTGCTTGGGCCTCAGCTATTCACAATCTACATCAATGATTTGGATGAGGGGACCAAATGTAATATATCCAAGTTTGCTGATGATACAAAGCTGGTGGGAATGTAAGTTGTAAGAAGGATGCAAGGAGGCTTCAAGGGGATATAGAGTGGGCAAGAACAAGGCAAATGGAATATAATGTGGAGAAATATGAAGTTATCCACTTTGGTACAAGGTTCTTACAGGGCTTGACAGGGTAAATGCAGGGAGGATGTTTCCCCTGGCTGGGGAGTCTAGAACCAGGGGTCACAGTCTCAAAATAAGGGGTTGGTCATTTGGACTGAGATGAGGAGAAATTTCTTCACCCAGAGGGTGGTGAATCTTTGGAATTCTCTAACCTGGAGGGCTGTGGAGGCTCAGTCGTTGAGTATATTCAAGACAGAAATCGATAGATTTTTGAATATTAAGGGAATCAAGGAATATGGGGATAGTACAGGAAAGTGGAGTTGAGGTAGAAGATCAGCCATGATCTTATTGAATGGCGGAGCAGGCTCGAAGGGCCAAATGGCCTACTGCTGCTCCTATTTCTTATGTTCTTATGTCTGACCTGGTAGCTGAGGGCCTTGAATGAGGTAGTATTCTAGTGGCCCTGCTCTGAACTATATTTTAATTTACCACCATGTGATATGACCAAAACTGGACACAGTATTCTATATGTGGCCTGCACAAGGTCTTATACAAAGCAGGTATAGTATTTCTTGTTCTATATTTAATTGTCCTGGTAATACTTCCTAATGTCTTATCACTTTTACAATGGTCTCACAGTACTGCTCCTGGACCTTCAGTGACTCATGGATTGTAACCCTCGAGCCCTTCTCCTTCTCCTCAGCAATCGTCAGTATGCAGCCCTGCATGACGTGCAGTGCAGGGTTGTACAATGCTGTGTTTATCTATATAACAGCAGTCACTCCATTTCAAAAGTAATTCATTGTTTGGGAAGTGATTTGAGCCACTTCTGAGACATAAATGTTTAATAAATCAGATGGCTCTACTAACAAAGGTCAAAACTTTGTATCAGAATATGACCAAATCAATCTCATTCCAGTTGACCCTGCAAAGTCCTCCTCACTGGGACTGGTGCCCAAATTGGGAGAACTGTCCCAGAGACTAATCAAGTAGGAGCTTAACAAATTTATACTCACATTCATATCTATCAGCTAGCATCCTAGCCTGCTCCATCATCATCCCTGGGTATGTCCTGTCCTATCAGCAGGATAGACCTACCAAAGGTGGAGGCATAGTGGTATACAGTCGGGTGGGAGGGGCCTTGCGAGTCCTCGACATTGACTCTGGATCCCATGGAGTCTCATGGCTTCAGGTTAAACAAGGTCAACAAAACCTACTGATCGCTACCTACTGCACTCCCCTCAACTGATAAATCAGTACTCCTCCTTGTTAAACATCACTTGGAGGAATCTCTGAGGGAAGCAAGGACACAGAATGTATTCTGGGCAAGAACTTCATGTCTACTGCTGAGAGTGACTCAGTGGTACCACCGCTGACTGAGCTGTCCCACCACTGACTGAGCTGTCCCACCACTGACTGAGCTGTCCCACCACTGACTGAGCTGTCCCACCACTGACTGAGCTGTCCACAATCAATTATAACCTTATCTGTGTGATCTAAATAGCTGTTGACAAAGGGCTGGACGCAACAGGGTAGGAGGCAGCCACACGGTTGGGCTGGAAAGTCAGCTGGGGTTCAAGAGAGGCAGAGAATAGCTGGAGGGCACGGAGTGACTCAGGCTCTTAGCAGGAGTCAAAACTTTAAACGTCAGACTGTAAAGCATGTTGACCAGGAGGAGAGTTGTCCAACAGGGGAAATATACCTGAAGGGGGATACAATAAAGGCATCATTATTGAAAAAATATTAAAAGAATCACTTTCAAAAATTTTCCGCAGTTGGGGGAAAAAATGTCATTCTGCAGTGCCACAGAGTGGTCAGAGCCTGGAAATGCATACAAGCTTAAAAGTAGTTGTTACTTCGAAGTAACATCCTCTGTCGTCGAATTACAATATGCAGACAACGCTTGCGTCTCCACTCACTCGGAGGTCGAACTTCAAACCATCGTCAACACCTTCACTGACGCCTACGAGAGTATGGGCCTTACACTAAACATCCGTAAGACAAAGGTCCTCTACCAATCTGCCCCCGCCACACTGTACTGCCCCCCGATTATCAAAATCAACGACAAGGCCTTGGACAACGTGGATGGACCATTTCCCATACCTTGGGACCCTACTGTCAACAAGGGCAGATGTCAATGACGAAGTCCAACACCGCCTTCAGTGTGCCAGTGCAGCCTTCGGTCGCCTGAGGAAGAGAGTGTTTGAAGACCAGGACCTCAGACCCGACACTAAGCTCATGGTCTACAGAGCAGCAGTGATACCCGCCCTGCTGTATGCCTCAGAGACATGGACCATGTACAGCAGGCACCACAAAGCACTGGAGAGGTACCACCAACGCTGCCTCCGCAAGATCCTGCAAATCCATTGGCAGGATAGGCGCACCAACGTCAGTGTTCTCGCTCAGGCCAACATCCCCAGCATCGAAGCTTTGACCACGTTCGATCAGCTCCGATGGACGGGTCACATCGTCCGCATGCTCGATATGAGACTCCCAAAACAAGCGCTCTACTCGGAGCTCCGACACGGCAAGAGAGCCCCAGGTGGGCAGACGAAACGCTTCAAGGACACCCTCAAAGCCTCCTTGAAAAAATGCAACATCCCCACTGACACCTGGGAATCCCTGGCCTAAGACCGCACGAAGTGGAGGAGAAGCATCCGGGAAGGCGCCAAACACCTCGAGTCTCTTCGCCGGGAGCAAGTGGAATCCAAGCACAAGGAGCGCAAGTCAACCCAAGCACCCCACCCACCCGCCGCTCCCAACCACCATCTGCCCCACCTGTGACAGAGTGTAGGTCCCGTATTGGACTCATCAGGCACCTGAGAGCTCATTTTTAATGTGGAAGCAAGTCATCCTCGGTTCTGAGGGAGCCCAAGAAGAAGAGTTGTCACTCCAAAGGGGCTACACTAATTGCAGTACTGAGGGAGTGCTGCACTGTCAGAGGTGCCAACTTTCAGATGAGACGGTAAACTGACTGCCCTCTCAAGTGGGCATAAAAGATCCCATGGCACTATGTGACGAAGAGCAGGGGAGTTCTCCCGGTAACCTGGCTAATATTTAATCCTTCAACCAATTTAACTAAAACACAATGGGGCAGTAATTCGGGTCGGGGGCTTGCCGCGCGTGCAAGCCCCCGATATGCACTTACCCGACGCGCCGGCCGTTGAGCTTCAGGGACGCCTGGAATTCCTGTTTTAAAATGTTGACTCCCGGGCAGCGTCTGACGTCACGCCGCCCAGGAGTGCAGCCAGCGCGAAGCCTGGAGCGCGCAGTGCAAGTGAGACACGCCCCTTGAGGTCTCAGTTTAATAGGACACGCCCCCAATGCTTCTCACAAGCTGCAAAGCATTTTTACATGTAGAGCAGCATTTTCAATAGGTTTTTTGTATTTTTAAGAAGCTTTTGGTAACTTTTATAAACTTTTAAAAACATTTAAATTATTTTGAAGAATCTGAAGTAGTTTTAAACAGAATTAAAGCGATTTCAGGACTTTTAAAAGCCCTGAAAGCATTTTTTTCATTCCATTTATTTAATTAGCAACGTCGTCGTCGTACGTGTCTTCACACTGTTCCCTTTGGGGAACGGTATGAAGTGGTGGAAGGATTTCTGGCCGTGATTAACGCTCCTTCCGTGACCGTAACCATCTTTGTACCAGCCATTAGGGTGGTTAGTCCTGTGGCGGGAGGGTTTTACGGGCTCCCACAACCTATACGAGGTGGGGGGGGGGGGGGGCCACCCACGGACGCAAATATCCCACTGGATGTCTACCCAGAATTTAGAGCCGGAGCTCCGACTCCACTTGCCGGGACTGTCTGGAGCGGGGTTCGAAACCCTACGCCGTGTGGCCCAGTGGCGGGGATGCTACCGCTACGTCAAAGGCCCACTCAGGTTAGCAACGTGAAATGGCTGGAATGAGCACAATTCACGGCATTAAAAGAACTCACAATTGAACTGATGATGACCTCAGCAATCTCCTCAATGAGGTGGAGGTGCAGCGCCTGCTCATCATTGGCAATGAGAAGTCCAAGGCGCCGCAAAAAGGACAGATGATAGCTTGGTCTTTCAAGTGGCAGCATAGGGCTCCAGTCACGGGGAGGGAAAAGGTGCAGGAAACGTAAGGGTGTCATCTTTTGCGCGGAGTGGGCCTTTTGCGTAGCAGTAAGCATCCCCGCCGCTGGGCCAGAAGGAGTAGGGTTTCGAACCCCGCTCCAGACAGTCCCGGCAAGTGGAGTCGGAGCTCCAACTATAAATTCTGGGTGGACATCCAGCGGGATACTTGCGTCCGCGGGTGTGGGTGCCCCCCCCCCCCTCGGATGGGTTGTGGGAGCCCGTAAAACCCTCGCGCCACAGGACTAACCACCCTAATGGCTGGTATGAAGATGGTTATGGTCACACAAGGAGTGTTAACGTGGCCAGAAATCCTTCCACCACTTCATACAGTTCCCGAAAGGGAACAGTGTGAGGATACGTACGACGATGACCTCTTGCACAATGCACCTCCTTGGACCCTCAGTCGCAGATGCGAGGGGGCAAATCGTGCAATTGTTAAATTTTTCATTTTATTGACATGTAAAATGTTGGCCCAGTAATTCCCTTCCAAACGCGCGAGTACGGTCGGGGTACTCACGCGTCTGGCCGGAGGAAATGCCGGTTTTCAGCATGCACAGCGCATGCGGGGAAAACCGGCATTTCCTGTCCTCTGAACGAAGGGGTTCAGAGGCAGAACGCGTGCGACTGTACAGGCAGATCGTGCACAGTAAAATTCGCCGGTTTCATTCATGCTTTCAGTGAGGTTAAGTCCTTACAACTTACACATGAAAAAAGCATGAGTACAGTTGCTCCAGAGGAAGATATTTTTTATCGTGGAGCTTCTGAAAGGCAATATTTTTGTTTGGGAAAGGGAGGAAAGTTATTTTAAGAAATGCTGAGGTAAGTTTTAAAGTTTATTTTTGTTTTTTAAAACGGGGTTTCAGTACTGTAGGTAGAAGGATCAATTGTGGCTATGTGAATTGAATTTGCTGTGTTTATTAAATGTAAAAATGACTCCAGCATTTTTAAGAAAGAAACTTTTCATCAGTAATATATTCTTTTAAGTAATTATGTATGTATGTCTGTATATATTCCTTTGCGTGTATGTATATATTCCTTTACTTATGTGTATGAATGTATGTATTTAATTATGACTTTCAGAGAAAGTAACTTATTGGAAAATCATAATTAAAAACATACATTCATACACATAAGTAAAGGAATATAAAACATACATACATATACGTAAAGGAATATATGCGGACATACATACATAATTACTTATTACTGATGAAAAGTTTCTTTCTTAAAAGTGTTGGAAATGTTACATTACTCATTTTAGAACACTCATTTTCACATTCAATTCACACAGCCACAATTGCTCCTTCTACCTACAGTACTGAAAACCCGTTTAAAAAAAAAAATTTAAACTTTAAAACTTACCTCAGCATTTCTTAAAATAACTTTCCTCCCTTTCCCAAACAAAAATATTGCCTTTCAGAAGCTCCACGATAAAATATATCTTCCTCCGCAGCCTCTGGAGCAACTTTACACATGCTTTTTTCAAGTGTAACTTGTAAGGACTTAACCTCACTGAATCCATGAATGAAATCGACGAAGTTCACTGCGCAAGCGCTGCCTGTGCAGTCGCACGCGCTGTGCCTCTGAACCCCTTCGTTCAGAGGACTGGAAATGCCGGTTTTCTCTGCATGCGCTGTGCATGCTGAAAACCGGCATTTCCTCCGGCCAGACGCGTGAGTACCCCGACCGTACTCACGCGTTTGGAACGGAATTACTGGGCCATTACGTGATCAATTATCTCATTGCGGTTTGTGGCACCTTGCTCTGTGCAAACTGATTGTCGCATTTCCCTACATTCAACATTAACTACACTTTAAAAGTACGTCATTGCTTGTGAAGCGCTTTAGCACATCCAAAGGTCATGAAAGGCACCATATAAATGCAAGTTCTTTTTTTAAAACCTATTTGTGAAATATGACAATAGATATTTGACAATCACAGCTATATCATGGTATTGATCAGCATGACTTGTTGCTACAGCAACATTATAACATTTTATGTCTCTCAGGCATAAAAACTCATGCATCTGCTCCTGGTGTGCAGTGGGAGCACAGATCATAAAATTGCGCATTCATGGTCTGCAATTTTCCATTCATTAAAGTAATGGTTGGAACATTTGCAGGCTAGGAGTCGGCAATATTGCAATGTTTTCTCCTGGCGTGGGTGCATAAGAATTTTTAACCTTTAGTATTCTCATTGAAGTTCACATACTTGTACAGACTTGTACCATAAATCAGCAAAGTGTATCAGGTGCACCTAAAGACAAAAAGAAGCTGCATTTATATAGTGCCTCATCACATCCTCAGGATATTAAAAACATCTTTACAAATTCACACTGCCGGCCTCAGAGCTTCCCCTGCCAGGATAACACAGCAGGAATTCAGACATGAGGCCAACATGCCCCACAGGGGTTTACATCTAATTTCCACTCAGACTTACAGTATTAAATTTATCAAGAACTGCCTGGGAAGTTATTAATTATTAGTGCAATGGCACCTTGCTATAATAGGTCCTCCAATAACCCAAGTTTATTTACAAATCTGAATATTCATAGCCCTTAATGATCATGGTTTGTTCCTACTCTATTTGATGACTGTACTTGGGAAGTGTCACTTTCAATAGCTGCGCAACACATCGGAGAAAAGGTCAGAAATACAAGTCAGAATCATCAGGGACCATGAATGTGCAGGGTTCTAAATAAGATCTTGTTACTGGGAAGCCTGTTGAAGAGAAGCTCCACAGCACTAAGAACGTATTGCACAGTTCTTTTAATATTAAATACTGTAAGACTGAGTAAAACTTTTATTAATTCTTGTGTCCTACTCTCTTAAAATATACCTTGGTCTGATAAAAACACTACATAAAGAGCTATCAAAGCTGGGGCTGTGTACTTCAAGTGCCCTGGTTGCTGAAACCAGGAAGCAGGCTGTGCTTTGCAATTATTTCATGGTCTCAGGGGCTCTTGGTGGCTGGGACCAGAACTGTATTGAGAGGGAGTTCTTAACATCTTATTGCAAGTGGTGGCCGAGATTAGCTCTTTTTTCTGCTATAGTTACATCGGAAGCCCACACAGAGGCCTTTTAAAGAAAATAAATACTGTGCACCTGTAAACTGTTCTGTGCATATACACTTGTGGCATTGCTGAGACAACAATCACACATAAATGTCAACAGTGGTAACTAATTTCAACAGGAGTTAAAAAATGCTATCACTGATTAGGTTTCTGTGATAAACTCAAAGTCGTGTCTTAACAAGCAATAATGGGGGAAAATTTCAGTATCGCCCCGTTTGGGGCGCGATTATTGGCCATGCGCAAAGTTTAGCGGCTGGCGCTAATTATTGCCTCCGACTGCAAACTTGGCTTTTATCACCCCTGGAGTTGATTGGAGCGCTAAATCAGGCGCTACACACCTCTCTTAAGGCGCAAAGGCCGAGGAGCGAGGCGCTAACTCAGAGCGCGGGCGCAGCGCAGGTGCTGTCAGTTAGCGATGGAACACAGACACACTGGCGCCGGCCAGTTCTTAAAGGGGAGGGTCGATCTTGCTCTCCAGCCACACCCTGCTCATTGGAGCCTTGAATCTCGGCCTGGAGAGACCTGTGGCTAAATCTTGCAGCCAAGGACTATGGAGAGGGCCAGGGAGCGAGCACAGCGCTTCAGCGAGCGGGCCTTGGAGGCTCTGGTTGGTGCAGTGGAGCGCAGAAGATCCAACACTGTACCCAGAGAGTGGCAGGAGGCCATTGCCGCGCGAGTACAGAAGAGTGTGGAGGGAGGTGGCTCATCACGTCTCCTCCAGGGGCATGGTGCCCAGGTCCCATACTCAATGTAGAAAAAAGTTCAACGACCTCACTCGAGTCGTCAGGGTGAGTGGCTTTTTTTCACTACCTCTCCATCACTCCATCTCAACCTCACTCTATGGCCAGAGGGTCTTAAAACCCCAATGCCCAACACTCATCCAACACCTTGGCCCTCTCATGAAACACACACGCACATTCCACACTTTGCATACAGTAATGGCTATTTACCTATGGGAGGCACATCAGGCAAGACCATGGCTGCATACAGTAATGGTTATTCACCTATGGGAGGCACATCAGGCAAGGCCATGGCTGCATACAGTAAGGGCTATTTACCTATAGGAGGCACATCAGGCAAGACCATGGCTGTATATTTACTCAGACGCCGTCCTTTTTCTTGCAGGCCAAGCTATCTCATAATAGGAGACAGCAGCCGGTGGAGGAGCTGCAACCCCTCAGCGATCTTGAGGTGCACGTCCACAGGATTGTGGCAAGCCGGGTGATCGGTCCCGTCGCCACTGGAGACGCCGACCCCGTTCTGGACAGCAATGGTAAGGTCATCACCTTTTTGTCCTCTCTCCTTCCACTTGTCCCTCACAACACCAGCCTTTGACACTTTCAATCCAACTTATTGAATCGCTGCACTCATTCCTCCCTTACTGCCACCCTGTCCTCACGCTAAAGCCACTCTTGTACCTCCCTGCTTTCAGATGGTGATTCACCAGCTGAGGAGATGGGCCCTCAAGCTGCCAGTGGGAGTGAAGCTGCAGGCAAGGAGGAAGATGAAGCCGGAGCATCAGCGCCACCCTCTCCCGAGGAAGCCCATGCCCACACTGGGAACACGCCTTCCTTGGAGGGGAGCAAGGGGGAAGGGTCTGATGAGGGTGATGCTCCAGGACCCAGCGGGCTGCAGCAACGCGATGGGGGTAGGGAAGCTTGGGGGCCTTCTCCTCGGAGGGAGAATATGCCAGCGAGACCTACTGCACTGGACGCAGAGGAGGAGCGGCTCATCGCTGAAATGAACACCCAGGCGGTGGACATGCACACTCCGCTCATGGGTGCAGTGGGAAGGGTGCCCGAATGCATTGAACCACTGGCAAGGAGTGTGGAGCACTTCGCTGTAGCACAGGCGGATGCCACGCAAATGTTTAGTGCTACAATTCAGTCACTGGCTGCCATGACCCCATCTCTGACTGCTCTCATGCAGACTCAGATTGAGGCCACGCGAGCACTGACTGCTGCCATCCTCGCTGGTTCGGACACATTTCCCCGGGGCTCTCACTGCGCCGCAGCAGGCCAGCAATCTGTGCTCCAGCAGATTACTCCGGATGCTGAAGTGCTGCCCTGTGCGAGTGCCAGTGTGTCGGTCGAGCAGGGAGTTGCTGTCCTCTCTCAAGATGACAGCATTCCTGCTGCCACCACTGTCACTTCTCCACTGCACTTGCCACCACCTGTAGGACAGACTGCTGTCGCCCATGCAGAGTTGGTGCAGTCTGCAGCTGGGCCCTCCAGGCCCAGAGCTGCTTGAGGCCGTCCTTCAAGGATATCTGCAGTCTCAGGTTCTGACAATCAGCAGCCTTCCTCCAGCCTTGCTGCAGCCACTGGGGTCCCATTACGGAGGAGCAGTAGGGTGGGAAGGGGGGAAGTGCGCAAGGGAAGGTGATCACCCTCGAAGGGCAAAAAGTAGGAGGTTGTCATGTTTTTATTAAAGGCCGAGGTTCGTGGTCAAACTTTTGTTTAGTGTTTTGGACATTATCTCCAGGTTGTGAGAACCAGTTATGTTAATGACTGTTTTTTTGTGTTTCTTTCTGTTAGTTTGTCATGAGGAAATGACACACACAGAGTTTGTAAAATAAATAAATTTTTGTATTCAAAATTTACATGTTTGGTCTTTGGAATCATTGCTGCCTTGGCCGGCTTAGGGGTTGCAGGTTGGTTTCATTCATGTTGTTCTCAATGGCAGAAGCCATTTCCTCAGCAGGGGCCTAGAAGCGGCTTGCTATCAGACGTTGACGGACGGCCCTTCCAGTTTCTACATTGTGGGCCTCCCTCCCGCCTTGGTGCTGCTGATGATCATCCTTCTCCTCCTCTGGTGGTGCTCAAAGGCCTGGTGGCATTGGCTGGGTCCTGAGGATTGCCAGGTTATGCAGCATGCAGCACACAACTACGAAGAGGGAGACTCGCTCAGGCGAGTACTGCAGGGCTCCTCCTGAGTGGTCCAGATAGTGGAACCATTGCTTGAGCACGCCGATTGTGTGCTCAACGATGTTCCTGGTAGCGAGATGGCTCTCGTTGTACCGCAGCTCAGCAAGGGTGTTGGGCGTACGGAGCAGTGTCATCAGCCAGGAGCACAGTGGATATCCCTTGTACCCGAGAAGCCAACCACCTGGGTGATGCGGTGCCTGGAAAAGTTCTGCCACAGTAGTCTGGCGCAAGATGAATGCATCGTGGCTGCTGCCAGGATAGTGGGCATTGACAGCGAGTATCAGCTGTCTGTGGTCACAGACCAACTGCACGTTTAAGGAATGGAACCCCTTTTGGTTGCGGAAATCCTCTGCATTCTCATGCGGAGCACGCAAAGCCACATGCATGCAGTCAATGGCGCCCTGCACCATGGGGAAGCCTGCTATCCTCGCAAAGCCCATTGCGCATTCATGCTGCTTGGCCGGGGTCATGGGGAAAGAGATGTACTCTCGTCTCCTTTTAGAGGGCATTTGTGACCTAACGGATGTAGCAATGGACCACGAACTGGGAGATATTGACGATGTCCCCAATAGCTGATTGAAATGAGCCGGTGGCAAAAAAGTTCGGAGCCACTGTGATCTTTACTGCCACCGACAGAGACGTCCTGGTCCTCAGTTGAGGCTGCAGATCTGGCTGCAGCAGGTGGCAGAGCTCAGTGACCACCTCCTTGCTGAAGCGCAGCCTTCGCAAACACTGCTCCTCAGACATATTAACGTAGGAGAATTGTTGGCGAAATACCCCGAGAGGGTAAGGTCTCCTGTACAGAGGCCTGTTGGCCCTCTTCCGTCTGGCCATGATTGCCACTCTCTCTCTGCGTCTCTGTGGCCTCCAATTCTGCTGGCGCAGGACGATGCCCCCAATCAGTGCAGCCCCCATAGTCTCTTGGCAATCAAGGTTATGAAGGTCAAAAACCAAAGTACCTGCAAAGTTATGCTCAGCAGCCAAAACTACTTCACACAGTGTTGACTCAATGCAGAAGTCTCTCTTTCTCTCTCTCTCAGAATCTCTCTCTCTCTCTCTCTCTCTCAGAACGAGTGGTGCAAAAATGTCTACCACAGAAAAAGCCAGGAAGAGGCCCCCTTTAAATAGTGCCCCCCCAGCCCCACAGCGACTGGGAAGCGTTCCAGTCTACCTGTCGTTGGTTGCGCGAGGCGGAATGGATAGGGGCGCCACTCAATATCCGGTCCGAGGCGCCACAAGGGCGTTGCACGCTCGAATGACATCAAGATCTGCGTGCGCAGGAGATCGGGCGGTATTGTTTAGTGCCGCCGCAAAATGTCCGGTCAATTTCGCGAGAGGTGTAGATATCGCCGCGCCCGGGCACTAGTTGCTTTGTGCCCCATTAGCGCCCTCTTAAGGTGCTAACAGGAGGCGCAAACCAACTGAATTTTTCCCCCAATGTGTCTTGACTGTTTTTTAAGTAATGGAGAGAGTTGATAAGAGTTGTGTGGTTGATGTGTATATGGACTTTCAAATACCACGTAATAAACTTATTAGCAAAATTAAATCCCACAGTATTAAAGGGGTGGTGGCAGCATGGATATGAAATTGGCTAAGAGACAGAAAGCCGAGAGTTGTGGTGAATAGTTGTTTTTCAGTCTGGAGGAAAGTATATAGTGGTGTCCCCAAGGGGTTGATGTTCGGACCACTGCTCTTTTTGATATATATTAATGACCTGGACTTGGGTATACAGGGCATAATTTCAAAATGTGCAGATGACACGAAACTCAGAAATGTAGTAAACAGTGAGGAGGATAGTAACAGATTTTATGAGGACATAGACAGACTAGTGAAATGGACAGACACAAGGCACATGAAATTTAACGCAGAGAAGTGTAAAGTGATGCATTTTGGTAGGAAGAATGGGGAGCGGCAATATAAACTAAATGGTACAATTTTAAAGGGGGTGCAGGAACAGAGAGACCTGGGGGTGTATGTACACAAATCTTTGAAGCTGGCAGGACCAGTTGAGAAGGCTGTTAAAGCATACCAGGCTGACTATAGAAAGTTCAGAGGGGAAGTGAAAAAGGAAATAAGAGGGGCAAAGAGAGAGTATGAGAATAGATTGGCAGCTAACATAACAAGGAATCCAAAAGTCTTCTATAGGCATATAAATAGTAAACGGGTAGTAAGAGAAGGGGTGGGGCTGATTAGGGAACAAAAAGGAGACCTGTGCATGGAGGCAGAGGGCATAGCTGAGGTACTAAATGAGTACTTTGCATCTGTCTTTACCAAGGAAGAAGATGCTGCCAAAGTCATAGTGAAAGAGGAGGCAGTTGAGATACTGGATGGGATAAAAATTGATAAAGAGGAGGTACTAGAAAGGCTGGCTGTACTTAAAGTAGTTAAGTCACCAGGACTGGATGGGATGCATCCTAGGATGCTGAGGGAAGTAAAGGTGGAAATTGCAGAGGTACTGGCCACAATATTCCAATCCTCCTTAGATATGGGAGATTCTATGATTCTATAAAGATATTCATGCCATCGCCAAAGGCACCTTTCATTGCACCTGCGCAAACTTCTGGATAGTGTCCTGTTGTTGGTTCTTTTCCACATTTTCTTATGCTGTTAATGATTACTCTTTTTTTCACTCCATTTAACAATGAGAGGAAATCACAAGCTGCAAGTGTTTGCAGTCAGTAACTGCCCTCTGCTGATTTATAAATGTAATGACATTTAAAACATCCAACAAAAATGCCACCTCTTGGCAGAACACAGCAACAGCAAACATCAATTCAAAAGTAACAAGTTTCATTCAGATTTCTGCAAGTGAGGAAATGTCATTTAAATAATTGTAAATACATAGTACATACCACAAGATGTATATTTTACACAACATGTGTCCTTAAAGTTTTGAATATTCAAAAAACTTTCACAGAGGTTTTGGACAGGACACTATCCTATCGCGTTCTTAGTTCCCCATACATTTTATAGGATACTGAAAGAGGTTGATCATGTTTAGTATTATTTGTCTATTGGAGAATCACAAATTACAATTTTACAATCGTTATTTGTTCTAAAGTCCTTGTTTTTGTTCCTTACCCTCCGGGCATTTTATTTACAAACTGCTAAACTATATATATGAATGAATGAATTGGATAAATATTTGAAGGAGAAAAAATTGCAGGGATATGAGGAAAGAGCGGAGAAGTGGGACTAGCTGGATTGCTTTTCGAAAGAGCCCATGCAGACTCGATGGGCCGAATGGCCTCCTTCTGTGCTGTATTATTCTATGATTCTATATACTTTCCCTCCTCCAATGTTCCGACAGATTTTCTTCCCTCAGCCCTCTTGTTGTGAATGCACAACTCATGCTGATGTTTAGGATACAGTTCTAAGTAGCCGTTCTTCATAGACAAGCCTGTACAGCAAATGTTAGGCATCTGATGTAATATATTAAAAGTTTTGCGTCCAGTGTCCACTTCCTATTTGTCACACTTACTTCCTGTGCCAAAATTTTGTCATGTCTGGCTGTCACACATGGGTGTAATGCCTGGGTATTTATTTTAATTGTACGGTATGGATATTAGCATTATGTATTCAACTTTCAGCCCCCTCAATGCTGCTGATCCACAAGCTTCGTCTCCCAGGTCTGTTCCTCTAGGTGACACTGCAGGTATTCTTTGATATTTTTAACTTCTGTGAGCCTCTAGTCCCTCAGTTAAGATTTCATTTTTAATTCATGTAAATTTTATTTTAAGCCACTGCCAAGTAATTTTTTTTTAATGTAATTTAATTGTAAATTTACTCCCCTGCTGCTGACTCCATAGGCCTCAGTTTCTTCCGTTCCCAGCTGCTTCCTCGGCCTGCTGGCCCTCAAGGGTCTCCCCAGCCCAGACCTCTAACCACACACACTGCTTCCCCTTTGCCGATGCCGACACACCCTCTAGCCAATCGCACCTCTGGCCGTTCACTTGCCTGGTTCCGCTCAGGCCTATCGCCAGCAGTGCACATACCCATCCACTTGCACCCACCAGTTTTGTGCTCAGGTTGTAGTGGAGAATGGGAATATCGGGTGCTGAGAGAATGGGGCAATATGGGGTGGAATGGCAGTGCACAGGTGGATAAGCAGCAAGGGGAGATCATGGTGGGATGGGAGGAATTGGGGGCTGAGGTAATAATAGGCATTATGGGGTGAAGGGGAGGGAAGATGAAAGGCGTGGGGTAGGATGGGGTAGTGGGAGGTGAGGCGATGGGACGATTGGAGAGGATATAAGGGGTTTCTGACTGCAATCCCTTGGGTGAGGACAGTGATTGAGGGGGAACAGAAATAAGGGGAAGTGGGAGCCAACAAGGGACTGAGGGAAATGGGAGGATAATTTAAACTTTGGGGGGTAGTGTAAAATGGGCGATATTTATTCAATCGCCCGTTATACATATCTCCCGATTTTAAATGAAAATCAGGAGAGTTGTATAACGGGCGGCTGAATCAATATTGGCCATTTTACATTATCCACCAAAATTTAAATTAGCCCCGTTGAGTGGGTAGTTCAAAGGGCAAGGAATAAGGGAATATAATGGGGCATGGAAGTAGTAAGATCACAGGTGAGGGGGTCAAGAAGGGAGCTGCTGAGGGATGCAGGCCGCATTTTTCTTGCATTCGCCACTGGCAAATGGGACCTGCAGCCCATGGCGTCTCCATACCTGGCATGTCAAACACCAATTATCATTCAAAAAGACAAAGAGTAGCAGAAAAGAAATGTTATGGAGATAAACGTTGAACAGAAGAGAGAAAGGAAAGCAAAAGGGAGAGACAGACAGAAACAGAAAAATTAAGGCAATAGAGATGGGTAAGAGAAAAATCATGGGTAGATCTTCATCTTCACTGCCTTTTCATTCTGTCTCTTATTATGTCTTCTTCAGTTTCATTGTCTCGTATGTTCTTTCAGGTGGAAGATAGTGTATAGCGGGATAGGAAGTATTTGGTGGTAGTGCCTGCGGAAACTGGCTGGGGGAGGCAAGGGTGGGAGTTGGTAGAAGGGAGATGAAAAGATAAGGGGTAGGGATTAATGAGTATTCAGGGTGAGACGTAGCAGGAGTAAGAGGGAAAATGTAAGAAGGCACTGGAGGGATATGGGTAGTAGGGTACTTTAGGCCCGTAGGTCATGAGTGCATTTTAGAATGCAAGTTTCAGCTGAAGGGTGAGGATAGGGATGTAGCCCAAGGGGTCGTATGTTCCAGTAGTGTATGCAGACTGCTGGCTTGGGAGGGATATGGGCAGAGGCAAGATGCACTCGGAGGGAGAATGAAAAGGTGAGGGGCCAAATGGAACAAGTGCTTAAGGTACTCCGGAAAGAGGCGATCCGAAGGAGTAGGAAAAAGCAAAGGATAAGCTTTCGGGCAGGAGGCACAGTGAGGAATGGGTGGTCAGGGTGGGATGAGGGAGCAAGAACATTAGATACTGCTCCAAGCCACAGATTTGGGCAAGAACCTATAATTTGAAGCCTTTCTAGTTTAAATAATAGGGCCTTCACCAAGGAGTAGGGAAGCCCTTTAGGGAATTCCTTGCCTGCAGTTCAAAAGCTGGCTCCTGAGCTTAAGTGGGAAAAGGATTTTGAACTACCACTACTGCAAGGACTCTATTTATATAGGGCCTTTGACACAGAATAATGTCCCAATTCACTTCACAGAGGTGCAATGAAAAAACAGATCCTGATCCAAAGAAGATGTTATGACCTTGGTCACAGAGGTGGGTTTTAAAACAGGCCTTAAAGGAAGAGAGGATGGAGAGGTGGAGGGTTTTAGGGAGGGAATTCCAGAACATGGGATCTAGGCAGTCGAAGGCACAGACGCCAATAGTGGAGTGAAGGAACGAGGGATGCACAAGAGGCCAGTCAGACAAGCAGAGAGTTTGAAAGGGTTTCTAGAGCTGAAGGAGGTTACAGATAGGGAGGGGTAAGGTCACGAATGGATTTAAGCACAAGGGTAATAATTTTAAATCTGAGGCACTGGGAGACCATAAGTCAATGTATATCAGCAAAGACAGGTGAGCAGGTCTTAGTGTGGGGTAGGATACAGGCAGGAAGGTTTTTGATAAGTACACCCTCGGGAGCCGCAAGCCTACATTTCGTTGTACTGCACTTGTGCACTAACAATGACAATAAAAAGTTGATTGATTGATTGAAGTTTACTGAGGGGTGAACAGGACACCACGGTTATGAAGTCGGGTTCAGCCTGAGACAGTAGCTAGGGAGAGGAATGGAATTGATGGCAGGGGCCGAAGATTATGGCTTCGGTCTTCCCAATGTTTAGCTGGAGGAAATGTGGCTCATTAAAGATTGGGCGGGGGGGGGGGGGGGGGATTTTTCAGTGGGGTCAGCGGGCGCGATCAGTGGCGGGAAAAACTTTTTGGCAGCGGGTAGGAAACCCGCTGTCAACCCGCCTCCACGCTAGTCTCCCAGATATTGGGTCTGTCAGCGCTGAACAGACCCGACACTAAGTGGCGGGGGAGGCAATTTAGATCATTAAGATATTGTTAAGAGGCACTTAAATATTATTTTAAGCTTACCTTTCAATTTTATGAGTTCCCCCACGGGTTATACGCTGCTCGGGGATCACGTCAGCTCAGCAGGTCGTGAGTGGATTCAGCAGTGAATTATCTGATTAATTGACAGCTGCAAAAGTGGTATAAAAACTCCCATCTCACAGCTGTTCACTTTCCAAGCTCACAAACTGTTGCTTACTGCATTTGGAAGACAGATTGAGCTTTATGCAACTTGCAAGTATTTGGAGCAAACTCTCTATCCGGTGCCACCTCACTGGAACAACCTCTCTGACCATTGACAGATTCATCTCAACTTCACCTGCCATCTATTCCATCAGCATCGGTGCCCTTGAAAATATCTCACCTTGGTCCTCAGAATCTCACCATGATCAGCCCCAACACCAACAACAACACCAACCTTCTCCACAATCAACTGATGCTGCACAGGGCACAGGGCAACAGTACCCGACCACATTGCTGCCCGGGACGCCAGGGATGGCCTCACCATGGCCAGATTTACTTCACTTGACGCTGTACACCCTGGCTGCCACATGATGCGCCAGGTTGGCACCACCCCACACCAACACCATAAAGCATCCCTACAATGCCCAAGCCATTGCTTTCACACTCATCACCATTGCGAGGAGTACTGTTATGGCTCACCATTCACTGCAACTCACTAAGCCACTTCCAAAAGTGCACAGAGATCTGTCCAAGAACGCATGGTGTTGAAAATAAAGATTTCAATGTTTGACAGCACATTAACAGAAACTTCACATGAACATTGGCTAAAACACACAAGTGCCTACCCTTGTGTGTTGTTAGTTGGCATGATTGGACTAGGATGAGGGTGAGTGTGAGGGTGGCTAGTGAGATGGGGAAGTGATAATATAGATAGAGAGGGATGGCTGGAGGGGCAAGGTAAGTTGGTGTGAGTAAGGATGTGCAGGAGTAGGGTAGGGAAGGCTGAGTGATGGGGATGTGATGAGTGGCACAGCAGGATGAGGTTGAGTGTGGCTTTGCAGTAACGGTTCGTGATCTACTGAGATCATTGAAAGGTTTGCACCACTGCAACCGTGTCCTCCTGACGACATCCCTGCTTGTGTCCTCCTGCGCAATGTTCAACCAGGCTGCGCTGATCCCCTGGGGAAGTCTCTTCTGCCCATGGGAAGGGAAGAGGAATTCTCTGCGTGCTGTGACTCCCTCCATAAGCATATGGAGGGAGTCATGGGAGATCCTGGGTGCAGCCGTGCACCTCTGTGCAGTGCTTGTCAGTGTTTGCAGCACCTCAATGCTGTCGAACACTGACAGCACAACTGTCAAAATCAATTTGCGCATGGTCCCTTTAAGGAAACTGGCTGATGACGCGTCATCAAATGACGTCGTCAGACCCGCTTCCTTCAATTGGCCGGGAAATGCACTGGGTGGGCTTAACAAAGCCAATCAACGTAAGATCACTCTACAGTGATCTTGCTGCAATGCTCCATCTCACCCTCAGTAAGCTCACCACTGGAGTGGAGCTAATTTACAGAACAAACTGTTCAACCTCCATCGCCTCCAGTCCAGATCC
This sequence comes from Somniosus microcephalus, assembly GCF_052327205.1. Taxonomy (NCBI): domain Eukaryota; kingdom Metazoa; phylum Chordata; class Chondrichthyes; order Squaliformes; family Somniosidae; genus Somniosus; species Somniosus microcephalus. Next base: position 270,408,497 of record NC_140990.1, on the reverse strand, counting down.
AAGGTCGTCCCATCCTCTGTCATCGAATTACAGTATGCAGGCGATGCTTGCGTCTGCGCTCACTCGGAGGTCGAACTACAAACCATCGTAAACACCTTCACCGAAGCATACGAGAGCATGGGCCTTACACTAAACATCCGTAAGACAAAGGTCCTCTACCAACCTGCCCCCGCCACACAGTGCTGCTCCCCGATGATCAAAATCCACGACAAGGCCTTGGACAACGTGGACCACTTTCCATACCTCGGGAGCCTACTGTCAACAAGGGCAGACATCGATGACGAAGTCCAACACCGCCTTTAGTGTGCCAGTGCAGCCTTCGGTCGCCTGAGGAAGAGAGTTTTTGAAGACCAGGACCTCAAACCTGGCACTAAGCTCATGGTCTACAGGGCAGCAGTGATACTTGCCCTGCTGTATGCCTCAGAGACATGGACCATGTACAACAGGCACCTCAAAGCACTGGAGAGGTACCACCAACGCTGCCTCCGCAAGATCCTGCAAATCCATTGGCAGGATAGGCGCACCAACGTCAGTGTTCTTGCTCAAGCCAACATCCCCAGCATCAAAGCTCTGACCACGCTCAATCAGCTCCGATGGACGGGTCACATTGTCCGCATGCCCGATACAAGACTCCCAAAACAAGCGCTCTATTCGGAGCTCCGGCACGGCAAGAGAGCCCCAGGTGGGCAGAGGAAACGCTTCAAGGACACCCTCATAGCCTCCTTGGAAAAAGTGTAACATCCCCACCGACACCTGGGAATCCCTGGCCCAAGACGGCACAAAGTGGAGGAGAAGCATCCGGGAAGGCGCCGAACACCTCAAGTCTCTTCGCCGGGAGCAAGCGGAGGCCAAGCGCAGGCAGCGCAAGGAGCGCACGTCAACCCAAGCACCCCACCCACCCGCCCCTTCAACCACCGTCTGCCCCAGCTGTGACAGAGACTGTAGGTCCCGCATTGGACTCATCAGTCACCTGCGAACTCATTTTTAATGTGGAAGCAAGTCATCCTCGGTCCCGAGGGACAGCCTAAGAAGAAGAAGACTCTACAGAGCGGGCTGGAGCCAGCAGTGGGGTCGCACCCCACCACCGACCCCGGCCGCATCGGACCCGCCGAGATAGGTGAAATCGCAGCCTGGATGTTGGACAAGCATTTGGCAGCACAGAGACAGTGGAGGGTTCAGAACAGATGGTGAAGAGGTAGAGCTGAATGTTGTCAGTTAATATATAGAAGTTGACTCCATTGCTGCAGATGATGTTGCCAAAGAGTAGCATACAGATGGGGAAAACGAGGGAGCCAAAGATAGGTCCTTGGCGGACTCCAGAGGTAACGTTGCGGGGCTGAGGAAGACATTGTTATTTAAACTGAAAATTAGTTAAATAACAAGGGCTTCCTTTTGGGAATCCTGCCCACCTGCACTTTAAAGGCTTATTCCTGGTGAAAACCAGAAATTTGTTTTTAAAGTGAAGCCTGAGGGAGGCAGAAGTGGAAGCAAAGCTCCCACAAAAGTGTAGTTGGACATGGGGTAGCTGCGAAGATTTACAACAGTGGCTAGCAATAAGAGTTGGAAGAGAAGTTAGGATGGCAAAGGCTGACACAGCAGTGGCAGATCGGCGTGTCGGGGCACAGGGAGGCCAGCAAAAGAGGAAAGCGTGCAGCGGCAGACCCAGGAAGTGACAAGGTTGGGGAGTGGGCTTGGAGGAGTTTTGGGAGAAGGGGGATAGAGTAGCATGCCTGAGACAGTCAACAAGTCAGATGGTGTCATACTCCAATACACAATAGCTGCTATTTTATTTTATAGTGAGACTTTCACCCATTGATTGCACAATCTGGCCACTGGGTTCCCACAAATTGCACAATGAGGTGGGGGGAGTGGAGGAGGAAAACTGGTTGAGGGTGAGGAGCCCCCTGGTCTCTTGCCACCAACCCTTGAGGGATCAAGTGAGAGTTGGGGGGGGGTTGAAGGTGGAAGGTTAAGAGTAAGGTGAATTACAGTAGAGCAAGGGGGAGGGAGGATACATGGGGTAGTTCAAAGGGAAAGAGGTAGAGGTAGTGATGAGAGTGAGTGAGTTATAGCAAGCGGAATGGGTGTTGTAACGGTGAAGGTGTTGGGGTTGCTGTGGAAGCGAGGGTGGGGGAAGCATGAGTGATGGGGGAGGGGATAGGAAAGGAGCCATTACTGCTACATATTCTCCTCAAACCCCACCCCAAATGCAGCCTGCAATTATTAGTGGCTTCTTTTCCCATCACAGCATGTCATACCGCCTCCCAGCTGAAAGGAAAGAAAACAGAGACAGAGAAGCAGAAGTAGATTACAGGTAGAGCAGCAAAAGGGGACAGAAGTAGAACAGAAGAGAGACAGAAGCAGTAAAGGAGAGATGGAGAGAGAAACAGCAATACTAAGACAACTGAGACAGGTAAGAGAGTGACTAGACGACAATGTTGCCAGACACAGCAACCAGTGCAAGTCTTTTCTGATGGACTTTTCAGCTTCTCATTTGATAGTCTGATCTTCCCCACTACTATAGGCACCACACATATGTGCAGCTATAGGAATATATTAAATTACTTCAAAAGAAGTTTCTTCCTGGCTTCACCAATAATGGACAAAAACTCTAATTGAAGATCCGCACTTTGATTTTTTTCAGCAAGATATATAGTCTAGCCTCATATAACGATGAATAATCAACAGAACTGTGGCTTTGTGAGTCTTTACCAACTCCCAATGCAAACACCTATTGATACAACCACTGAATTAAGAGTTCTCAGCAAGAAGTGAGTCAGCAACCTGTCCAGAGGGATAACATTACAGAGTCACACTCATGTCAAAAAGTTAAAAGTCTTCTCGAAATGTTAAATGCAGTGGAAACATACAACTCCTGGTCTGTAAAAATTGCTAGAGAGACTTTTATATATAGCTATATATAGTCCCTAATTTGTGGGTAAATGGCACTGTAGTACAAATATAAATCATATTTCCATAACAGGGAGGTAATTGGAAAAAAAATATCGAGCAGTATAAAGCAAACATAAACTTTTGATTGACAATAACGCAACCAGAAGAGGAAACTAAAATCTTAATGAAGGTTTCCGGTTTCTTTTTGAGTCTTATTGTTTGGAAAGTGATAAACGAAACTAGAAACTAAAACCTTGCTGCCTTTGGCAGAAAGTTTCAGTTTTCAGTTCGATGTCTTGTTGACATCAGAGTTTGGACACAAACTGTGAAACACAGCATGGTTTAGAACAGGGGTTCCCAACCTTTTTGCTTCTGAGGCCCCCCTCCCATGCTATAAAGAATCCATGGACCCCCTGTAACACAAGTACTTTTTCTGTATAAAAATTAGTTATACAATTAAACATACAGGAAACTGTGCGCTATCCGGCACCAACGGGACTGAGCTGTTGCCGTTCCCTCAAAACTGCCGGACACACCAACGTTAATGTTGAAGCATACGGAGCTTTTCATCTCCGTATCTGACAACAAACACTGTTGCTTAGCAACAGCTTCTAAACAGTCGGCCCGTACCTTGGAAGCGTCTCTGTAGCTTAGCAACAGCTTCAGAGAGACTTTCCAGAGCCTGACTGTTGGAAAAAAAAGCCACGAGAAGAAAAAAAACCTAACAAAACAGCTCCAGATTTTTGCCGGTGGCTCGAGCTTAGCCTTCGGATAACACACAGTTTCCTGTATATATTTATTGTTATTTTTGTTTTACTTACTTAATATGACTAATTAGGAAGAGAAATTCCAATCATATATTAACCGCACACCCTTTAATCGATAACTGGCAATTGGACGCAATTTTATTTTACCACTACCGTCAAGGGCCCAACAAACACAGGATATGACCTGAACCAGGCCCTAAACCCCAGCATTACTGGCACCCAACGGAATGAATGGATGTAAAGAGGAAGCTCGCCTTTGGTGACTCTAGTGTCACTGCTGGTTATTTATTATTCACAGGCTGCTGTTCCTTACTGAATTAATTGAGGAAATCCACTATCTTTTTGATTCTGCTAGTGATAACCTCAATGTACTCCCTGTTGGCCCAGGCCTGGTGTATCTCTCTCTGCACCGGATTGCCCTGTCCCGCCATGTCTGAAGCACAACGACGCCCCCCCGACCTGACCCGACCCCACCTGTAATCGCTGCACTGATTGGCTTTGCATCGCTCATCCAAAGTGCTGAATAAACTGAACAACCAGACTGGCCATTTCTAACCCAGAAATGCGAGTTAAGCAACGATTATTGGTCAGGAGGGCGGCAGATTGAGACGACGGATGAAACAACAGTTTCTATTGGTTAAACGTGAAGGAAGGCTCAGAGCAAAAGAAGAATCTGATTGGTTAATTGATTGACAAGAGGTTACATCTGGAATTCAATTGGTTTAATTGAAGAAACAAGGAGAAATATGATTGGTTTAACTTGGGATAGTGCTATTTTGGCAGACCCCTTGAAACCTTCTCGGGGGTCCCAAAGGGCCACGGACCCCTGGTTGAGAACTCCTGGTTTAGAGCACACCCAATATGTGTCACCAGGAGATCATATTTCCTGCTTGATCCATCCATGCAGTCAATTCCATTCACAAATCTGCAATAACCTCCATCATCGTATTATTTCAGTTTAGTTTAGTTCTGCTTACCACATTTTACTGAATAATTTGCCTTCTGTTGCAGGTTACATATGTGGACATCGGTCTGCTGGAAAGGATAGCAGTGCTTTTGAACAGCAGCATTTCAATTCAAAGTTCGATAGCCACCATCATCAGCTCTTTTACAACTTCCAGACAGAATGAGAAAAAGGTCATTCAGTCCTTCCAGGTAATCCAAATTCTGCTTCTGGTCATGAAGAGTTCACTTTTTGGGCGTGAAATTCAACTTTTGGTTGGGGTGCAAAAAGGCGGTAGCGAATCAGCCACCCATTATACACCCCATCTGATTTTTCTTTCAGTTGAATTTTGCTATGAATACCTAACAGCAGTAATCTTCCTCAGTCATGGCTATTTGTGGGCTAATACACCTGGCAACGGAATACCACAATTTATTTCAAACCTGGAATAACGACATTAAAATAATCTGAGGTGTAGCTATCAAATAAAACTCAGACTCATCCATACTTTTTTCCTAATTAATGTACGTGTACTTTTTTTTAATGGATCTAAAAAGCTTCAGTTTTTTGGGTGACGTGGATTTTGGAACAAACAACTGAGCAATAGCGTGTCCCAACTGTATCAATTTTCATTCCAATTAATTATACCAATTGAAATATGGATACTGCATTTCACCAACATTGGCACAGCACTGAAAATAAAAAATATTGTACAACACTTAATACTACCCTGACTTTTAATTAAGATTAATATTTCACTAGTGAAACCCTAACATCATTAGTAAAAGCTGCTAACCTCTTGGCTATCTTCCACAGTGCATGTTTTGTGCAGTACTGTATAACACATTTTCAAGGCATCAAATGCTGCATGGATCAGCTGTGACACTGTGATCTTTGACATTTTCAATCTGGAATAGGGAACTGAGCTGAGAATCTCTTCTGCCAATGGAGCTGTTTTGGAATAAACTTTATATTTATCAGTTGTTTACTTAATGTACAATTTACTAATTGGCTGGCACAAATGATAGTAAATGTATCCAAAGAAGAGTAAATTACTCATTAACTAATAGGCAGAGGCAGCAGTGCCATACCACCTTTTCCTTTAGCATAAGATCAAAAGTGATCAGTGTGTGCGTGTGTGTATGTCCTTATTCTCAAGAACTAAAAAACCCAACTATCCTGAGCTCACTTCTACCTTCCTGGCACAGAGATAAAGGCCTGGATTCTCATCCTTTTGGAAGCAGTCCTAATGCCCATCAATGTGAAACTGCCAATAACCCACTGCAGTTTCCGCTCAAAAACCTTAGTAGCCATGCAGGGTGGTTTGGGGGCCAAAAAACTGCCCTTCATTGGCTGACTGCCACTGGGAGGGAGGGAAATACAGTACTGGAGCAGCATTTAAAAGGTTGCAGCCAATTAAAGGGCAACATTAGTTGTTAGCAGGCCTGGAGCAGCCTCGGGGGTATCAGCAGCTGGAAGGGCCCTATTGTGAAACAGCTATTTCATTAGGCCTCTGTAAGTTCAAACATCTAATAATGCTTTCCTCTGCATTCACATAAAAATTGCATCACTCAGCAGCTGATTGTTAATACTTTCCAATTTACAGCTAGCATTCACAGTCAAAAGCAGTTTGGTAGAAACTTAGTAGGGGAAAGAGCATAAGAACAGAAGAACATAAGAATTAGGAGCAGGAGTAGGCCATACGGCCCCTCAAGCCTGCTCCACCATTCAATAAGATCATGGCTGATCTTCGACCTCAACTCCACTTTCCCGCCCGATCCCCATATCCCTTGATTCCCTTAGAGTCCAAAAATCTATCTATCTCAGCCCTGAATATACTCAATATTCAGCATCCACAGCCCTTTCGGGTAGAGAATTCCAAAGATTTACAACCCTCTGAGTGAAGAATTTCCTCCTCATCTTACTCTTAAATGGCCGACCCCTTACCCTGAGACTATGCTCTCTAGTTCTGGACACTCCAGCCAGGGGAAACAACCTCTCAGCATCTACCCTGTCAATCCCCCTCAGAATCCTGTATGTTTCAGTGAGATCACCTCTCATTCTTCTAAACTCCAGAGAGTATAGGCTCAATCTCTCCTCATAGGACAACCCTCTCATCCCAGGGATCAATCTAGTGAATCTTCGTTGCACCACCTCTAAGGCATGTAGGTCCTTTCTCAGATAAGGAGACCAAAACTGTGCGCAGTACTCCAGGTGTGGTCTCACCAAAGCCCTGTATAATTGTAGTAAGACTTCCTTACTCTTGTACTCCAACCCTCTAGCAAGAAGGCCAACATGCCATTTGACTTCGTAATTGTTTGCTGTACCTGCCTGCTAACTCTCTGTGTTTCTTGTACGAGGACACCCAAATCTCTCTGAATACCAATATTTAATAGTTTCTCACCATTTAAAAAATATTGGCCCGTAATTTCCGATAGGAGGCTTCTTGCGTGCGGATGCCTCCTATCGGGAAAAAATCTACGCCCTTACCTCAGGGTCCCGAGGTCCGGCCATTTCCGATCCTGAGCCTTGTTGTGTATGTAACCTGTTCCACCTTAAGAGAGCTTAAGCCTGTTCCACCTTAAGAGATGTACTACTTTCTCAGGCTGCTGTAGACGTAATACCGGGGGTGAACACACCGGTATATAAGCACTGTGCAGTAATCTTGTATTCAGTATAGTCCCTACCTCCAACCAGTAAAGACCTGTTTTTATTGTTACTCATTAGTCTGTTTTAATTAACTAAATAATTCACAGACTTAACACTGGCGACGAGTCAGGTTCTTACCCTGCGGCAGTTATTCCACGGCGGTTGAAGAGAGGTTTCAAACCTCACCACTCACCACCCCACTGGAAGCGACAGGCATTAGGACCCTGAAGCCTCCATCAGCTTGTGAACCGGAGTAGAAGACAGGACTGGGGAAGAGAGAGGTATAGGGCGATAGCGATCGGCAGATAAGGGCCGGGCCGCTTTCAAGTGCGAGGCGCAGCCGGGCCATCGATCGCATCCGCTGATAAGGGCCGCACTCGGGGGCTGAAGGGAGACGGCGTCGGGGGACGGGTGAAGACCGCCAAGCGCGGGAAAACCGCCATTTTGTGGGCGGAGGACGACGGCAAGAGCGGGAAGCCGCCATCTTTGATAACAAGTAAAGAAAATAAAATCTGAGAAATTGCAAATCTACAATGCCTAAACACGGGAATATTAGCACCTTTGATAGTGACCTCGAAGATTGGGCCATATATGTTGAAAGAGTAAAAAATTATTGTAAGGCCAATAAAATTTGTGACCAAGATAAAGCTCTAACATTATTAAATTTAATGGGTGCGAAGACATACGGGCAATTGAAACACCTGTTATCACCAGATGAACCGGCGGATAAGACGTTCGATGAGATTGTTACTGTCCTGAAAGATCATCTAAACCCCACGCCGCTGATGCTAGCGGAACGATTTAAATTTTACGACAGAAGGCAGCTACAGCATGAAAGCAATGCTGAATATTTGCTGGAATTGCGTAAATTAGCGAAATATTGCCAGTTTGGAACGGGACTGACAGAGGCACTTCGAGACAAATTTGTGTGTGGTTTATTTAAACAGGATACACAAAAGCGACTGCTCGAGGAGAATGAGCTGACGCTTGAGAAGGCGGTCACTATGGCAGCAGCACACGAAGCCGCAGCGAGAGGCACGGCAGTAATGCAGCTACGGTCACCGGAGCTCAGTGCACACAAATTGGGTGAGAGTTCTGGCAAATGTTATCGTTGTGGAAAGACAACGCATGATCAGAACCAGTGTTGGTTTAAAAACCAAGAATGTAGAACTTGTGGTAGGCTTGGACATATAGCTAGAGTATGCAGGTCAGCGAAGAAGACCAGCAACAAGAAGTCACCGCAAGGGAAATACGCAAAGGTACACAAGGCGGCCGAACAGGAGTCCGATTCAGACGCAAGCAGTATTGAACTGGCTAGCTTAAGGCTACTCAACGTTGGTAAGGGTGCAGACCTCCAGACAATTTGGGTTACTCTTCAGATAGAAGGAGTCCAAGTAAAAATGGAATTGGACACTGGATCGGCATTGTCGGTCATGAATAAGAAAGATTACAGAAGGTTATTCCAACATATTCCCCTACAGGATACGGAGATTATATTGACAACCTACACGGGGCAGAGAGTGTACCCCATCGGGACAATAAAGGTTGCAGTGGCCAACAAGGGCGAAGGAAGTCAAATAATGGACTTATATGTGCTACCGGAGGGAGGTCCACCACTACTAGGCCGGGAGTGGTTTAGAAACATAAATATGGACTGGCATTCTCTAAAAGCCATAAAGAGTGAGAACTCGGTGCAGATAATCAGCCCAGACTCTAGAACTGATGATGGTAAGACCAACCCATGTGCAAAAGACAAAGTTTCAGCACAGAATTCCACTGAGCAACAACAACATAGTTTAACAGAGAATCCTGAGTCTGTCAAGTCTACTGATATGCACATTTTTGAGGGACACTGGGCTCGAACTCAACTCCATTTCAAACTACAACAGCAATTAGAACAAATGATTCGCCGTTTTGAGCAAGAGATGAATGAAATAAAAAAGTTCTTTGTTACAGAGTGGGAGAATCTGGAAAGTCAACAGAAGCAACTGATGGAGAAAATGGAGCAGGAGCACACCAACCATCTGCGCGAGGAGGCCGAACGAATCAAAGCTGATTCAGGTTCTGAAGGTGCGTGCCATAATCTGGTGTCAGAAGAGTTAACGGTCAGCCAACTCCTTCATATGCTGAGGGACAAGACTCTGAAATGGGAAAAACTTGAACACGAGCTGCGATCTTCAAAGGAAAAGGGTTCGGAGCTCTCAAAAGTCATTGAGATGGCTGATGTGACGACAGACTGAAACGACTGCAACAGAGCAGCCATTGGATGCCAAAAGTACGCTGACTCACGTCAATGTAGAACAACAGACCGCTGAAACAGCTGCTCCGGTAGAGGGATTGCATAGTCCGAGCAATCAATCTCCAAAGGAAGTTGAAGTATTAAAATCACAAATGAGGTCACTAGTAAACGACTTGCTGAAAGCCCAGAAAAAGCTGGATGCAGAGGTACACATGAAGAAGTCTCTTCAGGAAAGATGTCTGGATTTGGAACAAGAGCTGGCTAACGTCCAGCTGGGTATGGAGGAAATAGACGACCCTCTCACTGGTCTAGCTCAGGACGACACCGAATATTACCATGACCTGGTGGACGACACCGAATATTACGATGTCCTGTCCTGCCCAGCTTGTAACTTCGACTCCCAAAGTGCAGAAATCATGGAGGAGCACCAAAAGTCTACGGAACATCGGGAGAAGCTGGCTCTACGACGGAAACAGGAGGACGAGAAGGAGGAACTGCGCATGCAGCTGGCAGCTGTGGCAGCTGACAATGGAGCCCAGAGAGTCTCCAAGAAGCAGAAAAGGAAAAGGAAAAACAGAAGATGACCCATCTGAACCATTATCACCTCTACCAGATCACACACGTGGTCCCTCCGAACGGAGCCAAATCAGTTCGGAAGTTCAAGCTGTTAAATCCATGAAAGGACTATTGAATGAGTAACGTGAACCGACTACACCACAGAGATTGAATCTGTGAACTGTTTTCCGCAGAGACTGAATCTGTGATATGTTACGTTAAACATGAAGTTATATATGTATATATGTTATTACGTTATGTTAAATGGGGGGGATGACTATAAAGCTAAGAAGGGAGGAGTGTTGTGTATGTAACCTGTTCCACCTTAAGAGAGCTTAAGCCTGTTCCACCTTAAGAGATGTACTACTTTCTCAGGCTGCTGTAGACGTAATACCGGGGGTGAACACACCGGTATATAAGCACTGTGCAGTAATCTTGTATTCAGTATAGTCCCTACCTCCAACCAGTAAAGACCTGTTTTTATTGTTACTCATTAGTCTGTTTTAATTAACTAAATAATTCACAGACTTAACAAGCCTCTCCACGACGAAATGCGTAGGGCCCAGGTGTCCCAGGGGCGCATGCAGTTCGCAAGCGTCCCTGGGATCACGTGGGCCAGACGAGCCAATGAAAGAAGGGAATCCCCCTTCATACTTTTGACAGCTAGACCTGTCAAAAGTATGAATGGGGATCACTGAAAAAAGACATCAAAACATTAAAAAAAAAAAATTTTAATCATGTTTTTAAAATCAGTTAAAATTACATTAAATTTAATATTTTAAACAAAAATTTATATTTTTTTGAAAAAAGTAATTAAAGTTTTTTACAGGGCTAAAAATAAATTTACCTTATTTAAATTATAAATGAGTGAAAATTTTATTTTTTTACTTTTTTAAACTCTTATGCTGGTTTTACCAGGCATAAGATTTTTAAGTGATTTCAGCGGGCGGAGGTTCTGCAGAAAGCAGAACTCTCCGCCCGCAGAGGCCCTTCTCCAGGGCAGGCATCCAATCTGTCAAGAGGATCCTTGACAGATTGGAAATTCACATGCCTGAAACCGGCATTTCCAATGACCCTATGGGTGTTTATACACCTCGTACACACCCGTAGGCATCGGAATATACGGGCCATTCTATTTTTCTATTCTTCCCACCAAAGTGAATAACCTCACATTTCCCGTATTAAACTCCATCGGTCACTTTATTGCCCACTCACTTAACCTGTCTATATATCCCTTTGCAGGCTCTTTGTGTCCTCCTCACAGCTTACTTTCCCACCTAGTTTTGTATCGTCAGCAAACTTGGATACATTGCACTCGGTCCCTTCATCTAAGTCATTAATATAGATTGTAAATAGCTGAGGCCCAAGCACTGATCCTTGCGGCACCCCACTAGTTACAGCCTGCCAACCTGAAAATGACCCATTTATCCCTACTCTCTGTTTTCTGTCCATTAACCAATCCTCTATCCGTGCTAATACATTACCCCCAACCCCATGAGCCCTTATACATAGATACATAGAAGATAGGAGCAGGAGTAGGCCATTCGGCCCTTCGTGCCTGCTCCGCCATTCGATGAGATCATGGCTGATCCTTTAATTCAGTATCCCGTCCCCGCCTTCTCTCCGTAACCCTTAACCCCTTTTGCCCGTAGAAATATATCTAATTCCCTCTTAAATATATTTAATGAGCTGGCGTACACTGCCCTCTGTGGCAATGAGTTCCACAGGTTCACCACTCTCTGAGTGAAGAAATTCCCCCTCATCTCTGTCCTAAATGGTTTAGCCCTTATCCTTAAATTATGTCCTCTAGTTCTGTTCTCACCCGCCAAGGGAAACATTCCTTCTGCATCCAGTCTGTCTAGACCTGTCAGAATTTTATACACTTCTATGAGGTCCCCTCTCAATCTTCTAAACTCCAGTGTGTACATCCCTAAACTACATAGTCTCTCCTCATAGGTCATTCCCGCCATTCCTGGTATCAGCCTGGTGAATCGCCGCTGCACCCCCTCCATGGCAAGAACATCCTTCCTCAGATGAGGCGACCAAAACTGTACACAGTACTCAAGGTGTGGTCTCACCAGTGCCCTGTACAGCTGCAGCAAGGTATCCCTGTTCCTGTATTCTAACCCTTTTGCTATGAAGGCCAGCATACCGTTTGCCTTCTTGACCGCCTGTTGCACCTGCATGCTCGCCTTCAGTGACTGGTGTACAAGAACACCCAGGTCTCTCTGTACTTCCCCCTCTCCCAATCTATTGCCATTTAAATAATAATTTGCCCTCCCGTTCCTGCACCCAAGGTGGATAACTTCGCACTTGTCCACATTATAGTGCATCTGCCATTTATCCGCCCAATCGCCCAGTCTGTCCAAATCGCTCTGGAGCTTCCTGGTCTCTTCCTCTGAGCCCACCCCCCCTCCTAGTTTAGTGTCGTCTGCAAATTTGGAAATGCTGCATCCGACTCCCTGATCCAGGTCATTAATGTAAATTGTGAACAGCTGGGGGCCCAGGACAGATCCCTGTGGTACCCCACTTGTTACTGCCTGCCATTCAGAAAATGAGCCGTTTATTCCAACTCTCCGTTTTCTATCTGACAGCCAGTTCCCTATCCACGCCAAAACTTTCCCCTTTATCCCATGAGCCTCAATTTTCCATGCTAATCTTTTATGTGGGACCTTATCGAAGGCCTTTTGGAAGTCCAGGTACACCACATCTACTGGCTCTCCCCCATCTATTCTACCAGTTACTCCCTCAAAAAATTCCAATAGATTAGTCAAGCACGATTTACCCTTTGTAAATCCATGTTGACTCTGTCCTATCCTGTCCCCATTTGCTAAGTGCTCCGCTATTTCATCCTTAATGATGGACTCCAGCATTTTGCCCACAACTGATGTAAGGCTTACAGGTCTGTAATTACCTGCTTTTTCCCTACCCCCCTTTTTGAATAGTGGGGTAACGTTAGCTACCCTCCAATCCATCGGCACTGTTCCCGAGTCTAATGAATTCTGAAAAATCATCCTTAGTGCATCCGCTATCTCTAGGGCCACCTCCTTCAGTACCCTAGGATGCATGTTATCAGGCCCTGGGGATTTGTCCACCTTCAATCCCTTTAGCTTCCTTAACACCATATCCTTAGAGATATTGATTTGCGTCAGTTCCTCCTTTGCCAATGTCCCTATTTTTCCCGATATCCCAGGGAGGTTTTTTGTGTCTTCCTTCGTAAAGACTGACCCAAAGTATGCATTTAGTTGATCTGCCATTTCCTTATTTCCCATTATATATTCCCCCGTATCTGACTGCAATGGACCAACTTTGGTTTTCACCAGTCTTTTCCTTTTGATATACTTATAAAAGCTTTTGGAGTTAGTTTTTATATTTTCCGCCAGCTTGTTTTCGTAAGCTATTTTGCCCCTCTTGATTATGCCCTTTGCCCTCCTTTGCTCTATCTTAAACTGTTCCCAATCTTCCGCTCTGGCGCTTTTTTTGGCTATTTTATACGCCCTATCTTTGGATTTTATGCTGTCTCTAATTTCCCCTGTTATCCACGGTTGAGTCACCTTTTTAGATTTCCTTTTATGCCAGATTGGTATAAACAATTTTTGCAATTTTGTCATTCTATCTTTAAATGTTTGCCATTGTTTATCTACCTCCAGTCCTCCCAGGAACGTTGTCCAATCAGACCTACTCAGTTCCCGTCTCATGGCATCATAATTCCCCTTGTTTAAATTCAGGACCTTAGTCTCTGAGTCAATTTCTTCGCTCTCCATTTCGAGTGAGAAATCGATCATGTTATGATCGCTCTGACCCAAGGGTCCCCGTACAACAAGATTACTGATTAGTCCCTTCTCATTGCACAGTACCCAGTCCAATATAGCCTGTTCCCGAGTTGGTTCCTCGACATATTGATCCAGATAACCATCCCTCAAACACTCAAGGAATTCCTCCTCCTCATTATTTTTACTGATTAGGCTAGTCCAATCTATATGTAAGTTAAAGTCACCTATGATGACAGCTGTGCTCTTATTGCACGCTTCTCTAATTTCCCTCGTGATGCCCTCCCTAACCTCTATTTTACTATTTGGAGGCCTATATACCACTCCTATTAATGTTTTTCGCCCCTCGCTATTTCTTAGCTCCACCCATATAGATTCTGTATTAACTGAGTTAATATCCTTCCTTTCAATTGCATTTATCCCCTCTTTTACTAGCAATGCTACCCCTCCTCCCTTTCTTTTTTGTCGATCCTTCCTAAATACTGAATACCCCTGTATGTTAAGCTCCCAGCCCTGCTCACCCTGCAACCATGTTTCCGTAATCCCAATTAGGTCATAATTATTAACCTCTATTTCCACAGCTAATTCATCTACCTTGTTCCTGATGCTTCTCGCATTAAGGTATAAAACCCTCAGGCTTTTTTTATGCTCACATTTTTTATGAATTAGTTTGGCCCTTTGTTTTTTGTTCCTCACCCTTTTATCATTTATTTCTGTCTGCCTTTCACTTTCCTCTATTTCACTACATAGGTTTCTAGCCCCCTGCCATACTAGTTTAAATGCTCCCGAACTGCTTTATCAAAAATTACCCCGAGAACATCAGTTCCATCTCTGCACAGGTGTAGACCGTCCCTTGCGTGTAATAACCTTTTATGTGGCAACTTATCAAATGCCTTTTGGAAATCCAAATATACTACATTCACTGGTTCCGCTTTATTTGCCCTGCTAGTTACATCCTCAAAATATTCTAATAAATTTGTTAAACACTATTTCCCTTTCATAAAACCATGTTGACTCTGCCTAATCATATTATGATTTTCTAAGTGCCCTGTTACCACTTCCTTAATAATGGATTCCAGCATTTTCCCGACGACTGAGAGGATGTTTCCTCTAGTGGGGGGTATCTAGAATTAGGGGGGCATAGTTTCAGAATAAGGGGTCACCCATTTAAGATGGAGATGAGAAGGAATTTCTTCTCTCAGAGGGTCGTGAATCTTTGGAATTCTCTACCCCAGAGAGCTGTGGAGGCGGAGTTATTGAATATATTCAAGGTGGAGATTGACAGACATTTGAACTACAAGGGAGTCAAGGGGTATGGGGAGAGAGCGGGTAAGTGGTGTTGAGGCCAAGATTGGATCAGCCATGATCTTATTGAATGGCGGAGCAGGCTCGAGTTGCCGATTGTCCTACTCCTGCTCCTGTTTCTTATGTTCTTATGACTGATGTCAGGCTAACTGGCCTGTACTGTAGTTCCCTGTTTTCTCTCTCCCTCCTTTCTTGAATAGCAGGGTTAGATTTGTTACCTTTCAGTCCACTAGGACCGTTCTAGAATCTCGGGAATTTTGGAAGATCAAAACCAATGCATCCACTATCTCTGCAGCCACCTCTTTTAGAACCCTAGGTTGTAGGCCATCAGGTCCAGGAGATTTGTCGGCTTTTAGTCCCATTCGTTTCTCAAGTACTTTTTCTCTACCGATATTAGTTACTGTAAGTTCCTCACTCTTATTAGCCCCTTGGTTCCCCACTAATTTTTGTATGCTTTTTGTGTCTTCTGCTGTGAAGACAGATACAAAATATTTGTTTAAAGTCTCTTCCATTTCATTATTCCCCATTATAATTTCACCTGTCTCAGCCTCTAAGGGACCAATACTTAATTTTGCTACTACTGTATCTTCCTTCTCACATACTTGTAGAAGCTCTACAATCTGTTTTATATTTTAGTCTTATTCAGAAAGTAAATTTAGGAGGTACTTGATAAATAAGTTTTGGATTTCAATAATCTGAAGTCCTCCACTTGCAACCCCCAATTAATGGCATATTCCTGTCTAAGTATGAAGAAGATCATCCAAATGTAGCAAGGCTGTGCTGAAGTATGAAATGACCTGTGAGAGAATAATGTCTTTTCAAATATCATCTGAAGAAATTGTTAAAGCCATTAATTTCATCCTGAAAATAAATTCAGTGGTTATAGACTATAATTACATTTTGATTATTTGCTTATGCGAGTAGCTTGTCATAAATAATGCCAGACTAGTGATTTATGTAGTGATAATGTACTGATTAAAATTCCAAATTATGTTAACTGCAGTGGGATTTACAAATATGAGACTTTTATAAAAGCTTTGATGATGTAATGGGGAACTCTTTGCTGGCAGTTACCACTATCATATTTGTTGGTGCAGAAACACAAACTGTAAGCACAACAATTCTTTTACATGAAGAATGCTATATAAATGCCAGTTGTTGCTGTTGTAATACTGCCCCTGTGAACCAATACAAACTTGGGAGTGTGTGGGAAACCTCTGCACATTCATGAGTTGTTAAGTTTAGTTCCATTCCTCCCTGCTCTTTTCTCCTTCATTGATGTGAAGTGGTTACAAGGGCACTTCATGCTTTCTGGTAGCTCATTCACGTGGTCATTAATCATGTGTGATCCTCAACAGCGAGAGTTGGCATCAGAGCCCACCCTGTTTGTGTCATCTTTGATATCCACATCTGCACTTTTCAGCAGGAATCACAGGATAGCTCTCAGAAGCAAGAACCCTGACTGGTATTCTCCTCTCTTACTGAAGGTCATTCAGGCTGGGGTTCAAAACTGGAATCTTCCTAATCTCCATGGCTCCTCTACTGACTCAACAAACTACTGACTGAATAAACTTGCTGAGCCATCAGGCCCGTCCCTGGTGAGTTATCTTCTAACTGAAATGGGGCATAGTGCTAGTACAGAAGGCTACCTAATAACAGTATAAATAAAGGGCAGACTTTGTACCAGCGGCCAATTATATTAATATTTGTGTTTCTATAGATGGAGTTATACTTCCCCCTAATTTCACACCACTTCATCTTCTCCAATAGTCTCCTGTGTGGTATCTTGTCACAGGTTTTCTGAAAGTACCCCATGGTGCTCCACAGGTAGCAGTGACAATGCTATAACAACCAGAGTGAAAAGAAAATTGTTGAAGAGGCAAAAAGGAGAATCTGTTGGAAGTGGCCAGCAAGTTGCAGAGGTCTCAACCTATGATCTTAACTTTTATAAAGATTTCAATGAGACATCCAGGTAGGGCTCAGGTCCAGCATGGAAAGCTGATGAGCTGCTCCTTTTTTGTGTCAGCCTTGGCTCCGTGGTAGCACCGTCATCTCTGAGTCAGGAGGTTGGTGGGTTCAAGTTCAAGAGACATGAGGAGAACATCTAGGCTGACACTCCAGTGCAGTACTGAGAGAGTGCTGCACTGGCAGAGGTGCCGTCTTTCAGATGAAATGTTAAAACAAGGCCACGCCTGCCCTTACAGGTGGGCGTAAAAGATCCCATGGCACTATTTCAAAGGGAGCCAATATTTATCCCTCAACCATTCCAGAAATAGTGGAGAACCAAGGGTCTAGTGAAAATGAGGAACTTAAAGAAATTAGTGTTAGTTAAAAAAGTACTGGAGAAATTAATGGGACTAAAAACCGAAAACTTCTCTGCACCTGATGGCCTACATCCTAGGGTTTTAAAAGAGGTGGCTACAGAGATAGTGGATGCATTGGTTTTGATCTTCTGAATTCCCTAGATTTTAGAATGGTCCCTGCAGATTGGAAGGTAGCAAACCAGCCAGTTAGCTTGACATCAATAGTAGGGAAAATGCTAGAATCTATTATTAGCAACGTGATATCAGGGCACGTAGAAAATCATAATGTGATTAGGCAGAGTCAACACGGACTTATGAAAGGGAAATCATAGAGTTGTTTGAGGTTGTAACTAGCAGGGTAGATAAGGGGGAACCAGTGGATGTGGTGTACTTGTATTTTTAAAAAGCATTTGATAAGGTGCCACACAAGAGGTTATGACAGAAAATTAGGGCTCGTGGGATTGGGTGCAATATATTAGCACATATTGAGGATTGGTTAACAGACAGAAAACAGAGAGTAGAAATAAACAGGTCATTTTCGGGTTGGCAGGCTGTAACTAGTGGGGTACCGCAAGGATCAGTGCTTGGGTCACAGCTATTTACAATCTTTATCAATGACTTAGATGAGGGGGCTGAGTGTAATGTATCCAAGTTTGCCAACGATACAAAGCTAGGTGGGAAAATAAGCTGTGAGGAGGTCGCAAAGAGGCTGCAAAGGGAAAGCGACAGGTTAAATGAGTGGGCAAGAACGTGGCAGATGGAATAGAACGTGGAGAAATGTGAAGTTATCCACTTTGGTAGGAAAATAGAAAAGTAGAATATTTTTTAAATGGTGAGACTGGGAAATGTTGGTGTTTAGAGGGACCTGGGTGTCATTGTACACGGAGTACTGAAAGTTAACATGCAGGTACAGCAAGCAATTAGGAAAGCAAATGGTATGTTGACCTTTATTACAAGAGGATTTGGAGTATAAGATTGAAGAATCTTACTGCAATTATATAGGGCCTGGGTGAGATCACACCTGGAGTATTGTGTACAGTTTTGGTCTCCTTACTTAAGGAAGGATATAATTGCCTTAGAGAGAATGTAACAAAGGTTCACTAGACTGATTCCTGATTCAGGATGAGGGGATTGTCCTATGAGGAGAGATTGAGTAGACTAAGCCTATATTCTCTAGAGTTTAGAAGAATGAGAGGTGATCTCATTGAAACATAGAATTCTTGCAGGGCTTGACAGGGTAGATGCAGGGATGATGTTTCCCCTGCTGGGGAGTTTAGAACTAGGGGTCAGTCTCAGAATAAGGGGTCGGCCATTTAGGACTGAGATGAGGAGAAATTTCTTCACTCAAAGGCTTGTGAATCTTTAGAATTCTCTACCCCAGAGAGCTGTGGCTGCTCAGTCATTGAGTATATTCAAGACAGAGCTTGATAGATTTTTGGATACTAAGGAAATCAAAAGATATGGGGGTAGGGCAGGAAAGTGGAGTTGAGGTCAGCCACGATCTTACTGAATGGCGGAGCAGGCTCAAACAGCCGATTGGCCTACTCCTGCTCCTATTTCTTATGTTCATATCTTCTTATGATCATTATTTCTTTGCTGTTTGTGGGACCTTGCTGAACACAAATTGGTTGATGCGTTTCCTACATTACAACAGTAACTACACTTCAAAAATATTTAATTGGCCATAAAGCGCGCTTTGGGACATCCTGAGGTCTTTCTTTCAAAGTAAAAAAGCAGCATGTACTTCACCACAGCTTGAGACATTTTGTTGTGGCAGGTTAAAACTGCTGTCATTAAATGTTACAAGTCTGAGGGCTGCAACAACACAAAGGAATTTTTAAAAATAAATTAAACTCTCATCTTTTGCCCTATGACTATGAAAATATTGCAGGATCATGGTCCCACAGCGCAAAATAATTAAAATCTATTATTACCTCAAAATCTGCAAGAGAGTTTCAAAAAAAATTAGAAGTTGCAAAGATCTCAAAATCTGGTAACTTAGTTACTTTACATTTGCTGTGTTAATATCTAAAAGTCTAGGAAAATATTCTCACTTGCAAGAAGATCTTCAAAATACCACTGTCACACGCCATCAGAACTGAGGAAATATTTTTCATCCTAACAATGCTCAAGTCATTGTAACATCACTGACACAGTGTAAAACTGACATGTAAGACACAGAAAATGGGCCTCTAAAAAAATAAATTTTAGACATAAAAATTATTTTTTGAGGCGATAGATAACATGATGAAAATTTCTCTGATGAAAGGTCATCGACCTGAAATGCTAACTCTGTTTCTCTGCCTGACCTGCAGTGTTTCTAGCATTTCCTATTTTCATTTATGTAAATTTCTCAATTGAACTTAACAAATTTGCTCATGACCAAGTTCCTAGAGAGTTATGTCAATTCACTCATGAAAATGTATTCATCATAAAGTGCACAGCAAGTTGGAACTCCAACATAGAATAGTGGGACTTTGGATCAGTTTCACTCCCAACTTTCCTCAGTTCCTGATATCAGCAGCATTGTTTTAGACAGGCACCAAGAAGAGGCTAGGAGGAGTCCAAAGGACTCATGACTGAGCTGCTCCACTCGTAGCTGGCTTGCAGTAGCATTACCTGGAGCCTGGGAGCCTGCCTCATCTCTTAGTCACTATCAATCAGTGACCTAGGATCTGAGATCGAAGGCAACAGAAGTTGGGGGGCGAGGGGAACAGGAACATTTCATATAGAAATAATCATCTTCAGTATTTCTTCCCTCACCCATACCCTCTATGTAATGAAGCCACTGGCTACAGATGATGTTTGCTGATACAATCTTTTACCTGTCGCAGACAAATCCAAATCCAGGATGCTGCTGTTTAGATCATATTCCCCTGCAGTAGTAGGGCTACTATACAAGTCCTGGGCTGCCTGCTCATCTTTTTCAACAGCTAACTGGTCCGGTTTAGCATCATCTACTTTGATCTGCACCTCAGTTGCCAACTGATCGCCAGCTAAATCTTGACTTTCTTCTGCTGGATCTGCATAAAAAAGAATGTATGTACTAGGTTAATAATGTATACTGAAGTGACCTGGTGGTTTCCATTTTTTTTACCCCATTTTTATTATTTTATTCCCCTTTTAAGTCCTTCTGCAATATACACCATATCATCCAGGTGTCCACCTGGCTCAGTTGGTAACACTCTCTCCTATGGTCAGAAGGTTGTGGGTTCAAATTCACACCAGGACTTGAGCACAGAAATTAGGCAAGCACTTCGTGCAGCACTGAGGTAGTACTGTATCATTGAAGGTGCCATCCTCTGAAGGAGATGTTATATCGAGGTCCCATCTGCTTGTTCATGTGGACATTAAAGTTCCCACGGCTCCTAACAAAGTGAGTTCTCCAACATTCCCCCCTCAGAAAAATCTCACTGTTGTTTGTGAGATATTAACAGCTAAATAAATATCTCCCGAATGGATAGCTGATCTGTTCCAATGTCACTTTGTAACAGGTACCCCCAAGAACAAGGTAATTCATCTTGATTCCCTCCCTCTTACTGCACAAACTGATCACCTGGCCAAGACTGGAAATGGTTGCAGTCAGGAATTGAGGGAAAAATCTGCATTGTGGCACTCAATGGCACAGTATACAGGTGCAACAACACACTTCATCATTCTTGAGAACTGAAGGCTGATAAGAATCAGAAAGTAGCCATTTCAATTGATTTTCAATATAGTGGAATACATGCACAATAACATGTATAAAAAGGTTAACTCAAAGATAGCTGCAGAATAGAAACATTTACTTCCACATACTTTAGAAAATACCCTAACTAAATATTAACGAGTCCAGTACCTTAAAGCATCATGACCTTGCAACTTCTAAGATAAAAAAACTAATCTATAAATGGGTGCGTTGGAAAGAGAATGGACTGTAATTTAATATAGCTTTATGCTTTTACAGTTTAAATACACCAACATTCAATAAGAACATGTTTACATCTTCCTCTCACCTCTGAAACATGATTTTCTGACAGACACAACCTGCGCCATGATTATGTCATTATACTGCAGGTTACAAGATTTATTGTTTTAAAAATTGGATAGGACCTCTGGCATTTGAAAAGCAAAAGATTTTTTAGCTTCAAATAAAGAGGATGTTGTTCCATTATTTTCTCATTTGAAAGTGCTCTATTTCCATTGAGAATGGTCAGAGATACTCAGTAAAATGACAGCACCCATTAAACTCAGCGCTGGCAGCATCATCGGTGCCTCATAACTTCAGCTTGGAAATATTCATACTGTGCAGAAACAACCAATCTCACTAAAGAAATGCTCCAGAGTATTCAGATTTTTGTAATAAAACCAGTGGCCTGCTTTGCGTTGGGATTGTACTAAACAAGATGTTGAAACTCTTGTGCTCCCTGTCTTTTTACTCCACTGTTTGCAGCTGTAATGGATTTTATCAGTTATTCCTGAGCCATGAAGTGAAATACACTGGACAGGTTAATGAGAGGAAAATTAGGTTGGTCAACACATGGCTAGTGCAGGAGGGAAGGGTTCATATTTTGGGGGGAAATTGAAGCAAGGGAAGGTTATTCCAAGGCGGCAGCCTTCACCTGAACTGAAATGGCCCTAATATCATTGCAGAGAGGGTAAATAGAGCAGTGGGGAGTAGTTAAAATAACATTGTGGGAGTGGGGAAACTCTAGGGCCCCTAAATTTAACTCTGGGACAGTTTTGTGCAGGTGGACAGCATTGTGAATTAGAAACTCACCCGCTGTTCCATAAATGAGGACCAGTTACTTTAACTCCAAGGCCTCATTTAAATATGACCAGCCAAATTCTCACCCGTTTTGGGTGGCTAAGTGGTGGAAAATTGCATGGCCCAGAAGCCGCCCGCCGATAACCGATAAGTGGCAGGATCGGCTGCTAGGCCACCCTGGGGAGTCCCATGATTGGAGGGAGGGGGGGGCGCGAGGAGTTCGCAGTAGGGGAGGCTTAAGTTTGCCTTGTGGGATCTGGAGGAACAATCTACTCCTCCGGGCCCCACAAAGAAAGTTTTTTTAAACATTTTAAATTACCCTTTTGGGCCTTTTCTGGTCCCAATTTGCTTTGTCACAGGGTTGGCCTGGCAGGAAACTCATTTATGCTTCCCGTTTAGGCTGCCTAATAAAAATTACAGTCGAGTCCAAATGGCATCACAGGGACCCAACATGCATATGTTAAAAAGGACCCTGCTGACTTTGGGCGGGTGTCTAGCTGCCTGCTGAGGGGACCCGGAGCAAATCGAAACCAGTCAGCTCTCAGTGGTTCCGGGGCGGGTAAGGAACTTGGGCAATTGTAACTGCCCACCCAACCAGTTTCTGTGGTTGGATGGGGTTAAAATCACTTTTCAGACTAGAGGAAAGCATGATTAATAAAGCTACTGGAATAAAAGCAAAAGACTTAGCTTAAATAAACAGTACGGCAATACTAACAGGGGAAAGGGAAAGAAACAGACTGAGGTGATGAGAGATAAAAACACTGTTGTACAAAGGGCAAGGAGTATCAAAAAATGAATGAGAAAATCCAGAAAAAGAATAAGGGTTCTGATCAACAAGAATTGGAGTCAAGAATGAGTGACATGTATATGAATGCACAAAGCATTCAAAATAAAACTGAAGAAATTAGAAGCATTAATAACCATGGAAGAATATGATATGGTTGCTATAACAAAAACATGGCTTAAATTTGGACAGGACTTAATATTCCTGGTTATACCATTTTCAGGAGAGATAGGGAGGGAAAAAGGTGTCCACGTTAGTGGAGGACTGTACCACAGCATTAGAGTATAAGAATGTCCTACAAAGTTGCATTAAGACAGAATTCACCTAGATAGAGTTAACAAATGAGAAAGGAAATTTCCTGTGTTTGGGAAGTCAGTGAAAAGAGGTCATCAATTTGAAATTATCACAAAAAGAGTGAAATGGTTAGGAGAATTTTTTTTACAGTGGGTTGTTGGAGCATGGGGAACGGTTGAGGCAGAGATAATTGTATGTTTTAAGGGAAAATTGGATAAGACGTTGAAGCAGAGGAAGATACAAGACTATGAAGGAGATCAGGACAGTGGGAATAGTTTTGGATTGCTCTAGCAAAGAACCAGAACAGATTCTATGGGCCCAATAGCCTCTTTCTGTGTTGTAAACTTTTGTGGTTCCATGGTAACATACTGAAATGTCATAATTCTGTATCTGCTCAGGCAGTTTCATTTGCTGATTGGCAGAGTCTCTAAATCTATTTTCTGATTTAGTCCAACAGATTTTAGGTGTTGGAAAGATGAATGATTATTTAATTTACTCCCTATTTTCCCAATAAAATGGATGATGTGTCAATTGCAGTTTATTACTATCTATGTAAAGAATTATTACTAAGCTGGAGTCCACAAATTTGTATTTTAATTGCATATTCAAATCCACGACTATGAAAAACAGCAGTGTTGACTTAACATTGTAAGAAACTAGTCAGCTATTATTCCTCTGGAGATCTTCCCCTCACAGCCGCCAACCTCATAGTTCCCCAACCCCGCACAGCCCGCTTCTAACTCCTTCCCAAGATCCACAAACAGGACTGCCCTGGTAGACCCATCGTTTCAGCCTGTTCTTGCCCCACGGAACTTATCTCTTCCTATCTCGACTCTTATTTCTCCCCTTGCCCAGTAGCTTCCCACCTACATCCGCGACTCTTCCGACGCCCTCCGCCACTTTAACAGTTCCCAGTTTCCTGGCCCCAACCGCCTCCTTTTCACTATGGACGTACAATCTGCACCTCCATCTCCCACCAGGATGGCCTGAGGGTGCTCCGCTTCTTCCGTGAACAGAGGCTCAACCAGTCTCCATCCACCACCACCCTCCTCCACCTGGCTGAACTTGTTCTCACATTGAACAACTTCTCCTTTGACTCCACTCACTTCCTCCAAATCAAAGGTGTTGCTATGGGAACCCGCTTGGGTCCTAGTTATGCCTGTCTTTTCGTGGGATATGTGGAACACTCTTTGTTCCAGTCCTACTCAGGTCCCCTCCCTCACCTCTTTTTGCGGTACATTTATGACTGTATCGGTGCCGTTTCCTGCTCTCGCCCTGAACTATATAATTTCATTCACTTTGCTTCCAATTTCCACCCTTCCCTCAACTTCACATGGTCCATCTCCGACTCTTCCCTTCCCTTCCTCGATTTCTCCATCTCCATCTCTGGGGATAGGTTATTGACAAACATTCACTACAAGCCCACTGACTCCCACAGCTACCTGGACTACGCTTCCTCCCACCCCGCCTCCTGGAAGGACTCCATTCCATTCTCCCAGTTTCTCCGTCTCCGCCGCATCTGCTCTGATGATGCCACCTTCCATACCAGTGCTTCCGACATGTCTTCCTTTTTCCTCAACCGAGGATTCCCCTTTAATGTGGTTGACACGGCCCTTGACCGTGTCCGTTCTATCTCCCGCACTTCTGCCCTCACCCCCGCCCCTCCCTCCCGGAACCATGATAGAGTTCCCCTTGTCCTTACCTTTCACCCCACCAGCCTCCACATTCAACGGATCATCCTCCCCCATTTCCGCCACCTCCAGCGTGATCTCACCACCAAACACACCTTCCCCTCACCTCCCCTTTCAGCATTCCGAAGGGACCACTCCCTCCGCGACACCCTGGTCCACTCCTCTATCACCTCCAACACCCCTTCCCCTTTGCCCGGCACCTTCCCGTGCAAGCGCAGGAGATGCCCTTATACCTCCCCCCTTCCCACTGTCCAGGGCCCCAAACACCCCTTCCAGGTTAAACAGCGATTTACTTGTACTTCTTGCAATCTAGTATACTGTATTCACTGCTCATGATGTAGTCTCCTCTACATTGGGGAGACCAAAGGCAGATTGGGTGACCGCTTTGCGGAACACCTCCGTTCAGTCTGTAAGGGGGACCCCGAGCTTCTGGTCGCCTGTCACTTTAATTCATCGCTCCACTCCCACTCAGAGCTCACCGTCCTCGGCCTCTTACACTGTTCCAATGAAGCTCAGCGTAAGCTCGAGGAACAGCACCTCATCTTTCAATTAGGCACTTTACAGCCTTCTGGACTCAACATAGAGTTCAACAATTTCAGATCATAACCTCGGCCCCTATCCTATGTATATTTTTTATCCACACCTTTTGTTTGTATCTTTTCTTCTCTCCCACATGGCAGCTGTCTTTCATTCTGCCAGCGCAATTTACACTTCATCTAGAGCCATCCTTTGTTTCTTAACCTGTCCCATTACCATCTCCTTTTGCCTTGAATATCTCTTAATGTCTCTTAACCTCTCCTGCCTTCTATCCTATCAGACCTTTCCTTTTCTTCTTTCATCCCCTCCCCTTTCCCAGCCCCTACACTTGCTTAAAAATCTGTTCCATTTCCTGCTTTTTTCCAGTTCTGACGAAAGGTCATCGACCTGAAACGTTAACTCTGTTTCTCTCTTCACAGATGCTGCCTGACCTGCTGAGTATCTCCAGCATTTTCTGTTTTTATTTCAGCTATTATTCTTTATCAGCCTTAAGGCATTGTTGGGTATAGATGTACCATTAGATACAGATATATTAATATGAACATTAACAGTTCAGAACTTACCTACTGTTTCAGATATGCTTTCATTGCCAGCCAACATGTTTGCAAGATCCTCATGTCCTGTCTTCTGTAGTACAGCCAAAAACTTGGAGAACCAGCCAGGAGGTTTCATCACTACTCTGCTCAATAATTGTCGGATTCCTGCTTTATCTCCCTCTTTACCGGTTTCACTTAAAATCTAAAAGGACAGGTTCAGATTAGCATTAAAGAACATTATCACAGTTATGCATTGGTTTACACATTTCTTATTCAGACAATTTGGTGATGTTGATTGAGGAAGTCACTGAGAGAATGAATAGTACCATAGGATCTTTGGCATTCACTTAAACCAGGAAAGGCAAAATTTAGTATTTTGTCCAAAGAATGATGCCTTCGACAATGCAGCACTCCCTCAGCATTACGCTGAAGTGCCAACCTAGATCACATGATCAAATTCCTAGAACAAGTTTGAATCTATAACCTTCTGACTCAGAGGATAGATATTTACCAACTGAGCCAAGCTAACAACATAATTACAGTTACTGTACTTCATGATACTGGATTGTATGTGAGAGATCTGATAAGGGGCTATATGTTACTAAAAATCCCTGCCATAACTTCAGTGGAAGGGCAATAGAAACCCTGTTTATACCTCCGGTGAAGTTACAACTCTGGAGTGGGAGCAGCACCGAGTAAATGCTGGGCTAATATGACTGTGTACACTTCTTGTTTATCCTACTCTCTGTTGTCACATTTTTTCAAGTTTTACCATTATAAATTCCTATGTCCACATTCTTAATGAAAACTGCTTATGTAAATGAGTCATCCTGTCATTGCACAATCTGGCCACTTAGTGGCACAGTATTATCTTTGTTAGATCCGTGGTTCAGTGGATAAAGAATTACACGGATGCTGTATATAACAAACAACAGGTCTTTACTGGAGGAGGGTCATCTCTAGACTGGAGTACAGAGGCATGCGCACAGCTTACATACCGGTGTGGTTACTGCCGGTACTACAGTATACAGGAGCTGTAAAAAGTACTTCTGACTTAAAGCACATACACTATAATTCCTCCCTTTTTAGATTAATACCCCCTTAATATTCAAAGAACAATTACATTTTTACATGTACATTCAATAACAAAAAGTCCATTTATAGATTGGGTCTTTGGGGCGGCTTCCTGACCCTTTCGGGATAGCACCTTTCCGGAGGTTCTTGTTCTTGGTGCAGAGGCGATTCTGACCCCTTTTCATCGGGTAGTTCATCGGGTTCCACTGCTACTGGGTCTGAAGTAGATGCTACCGGTATGTCGGGTTCATCCCCAGGTACTCGAGACATGGGGTTGACACCTTCCTGTGACGCTAAGATCTGATCGACGTGGCGTCTCACAATGTTCTCCCCGCCATCCACTGTGTACATTAATGGCCCCTGCCTTGTACATATCGTTCCGGGTTGCCACTTCTCTGTTCGATATTCACGGGCCAAGACTGGTTGCCCTACATTGAAGCTCCTTGTCGGCTTCTCGTTGATGTGCTGGAATTGTTTGTCCTCAACATTTCTTCGCACATTTGGTCTGAGCAAATCCAGACGAGATCTCAACCTTCTGTTAAAGAACATCATGGCCGGGGTCTGGTTGGTAACTGCATGTGTCGCGTTTCGGTAGGCTAATAAGAAATTGTCCATCTTATGCTGTAGTGGAATTTCCTCGTCGCACATGCCCTTTATCGCCTTCTTAAAGGTTTGTACGAACCGCTCAGCCAATCCATTGGTGGCTGGATGATACGGGGCGGATGTGTAATGCCTTACCCCATTCCTTTTCATGAATTTCTGGAACTCGTCAGACACAAACTGTGGTCCATTATCAGAGCAGATCTGCTCTGGCAAACCGTTTCTGGCAAATATGGTCCGTAGGACTGCAATCGTTTTCTCTGTAGTGGTTGAAGACATCTTTATCACCTCAGGCCACTTTGAATGAGCATCCACTGCTATTAAGAACATTGAGTCCATGAATGGACCAGCGAAATCAATGTGCACCCGTTGCCATGGAGAGGAGGGCCACTCCCATGGGTGTAGAGGGGCATGTGGTGGTGCATTTTGGACCTTCTGGCATCCTAAGCAGCTCTTAGTTAGGTCTTCGATTTGTTGATCGATTCCCGGCCACCACACATAAGCCCTAGCAAGGCTTTTCATTTTCACTCCCCCCAGATGACCTTCATGTAGCTCCTTTAGCACTCTCTCCCTTAACTTGGGTGGAATCACCACTCTGAATCCACACATCATTGTCCCCTGGCATACTGACAGCTGTCATACTGACAGCTGTTCTCTTCTGGATGAGAATGCTGGCAACAGTGAGTCGCCATGTGTTGGCCATCCCCTCACTGTCAATTCATATACCCGTGACAGCGACGGATCATTGCGGGTCTCCTTCTCTATATCGGCGTTTGTTACTGGCAATCGTTCAATTATCGACGAATAAAATATCTCAATAGGGTCCACTGCTGGTGCTTCCTCCACCGTAGGCAGTGGCAGGCGCGATAGCCCATCAGCATTCCCATGCTGTTTCGTGCCTTTATATTCTATTTCATATTGATTCGCCCCTAGAAACAGGGACCATCTTTGTAACCGCTGTGCAGTCATTACTGGCACGCCCTTCTTAGGATTAAAGATGGAGACAAGTGGTTGGTGGTCAGTCAGCAAGGTGAACTTCTGCCCATGCAGATAATGGTTGAATTTTTTTTACTCACCATACTAGGCTGAGGGCCTCCCTGTCAATCTGGGCATAGTTGCGCTCGGCTGAGGTTAGTGACCAAGACGCAAAGGCCACTGGCCTCTCCAACCCGTCTGGGAATTTGTGCGACAGCACTGCTCCAATGCTGTAGGGTGATGCATCACATGCCAAACGAATTGGTAGTGCTGGGTTGAAATGGGCCAACACCTCTTTTGATGTGATCAATTCTTCACACTTCTGGAAAGCTCATCTACGTTCGTCATCCCACTTCCATGGCACCCCTGTTTGCAGTAGGGTGTTCAGCGGGTGTAGTAACGTAGACAAATTTGGTAAGAACTTGTGGTAATAGTTTACCAGCCCGAGGAACGACCTCAGTTGTGACACATTTTCCGGTGCTGGAGCCTTGACTACTGCCTCAATCTTGTCAGGGGACTTATGTAACCCCTCTTCATCGATGACGTGGCCGCAATACGAGATCTGTTTCTGGAAAAACTCGCACTTGTGGCGATTAGCTCGTAGCCCATATTCCTTTAATCTGGTGAGCACCTTCTCCAAGTTAGCGAGGTGATCACCGTCATTTTCGCCCGTGACCAAGACGTCGTCCAAATAACACTGGGTCCCTGGAATCCCTTGCAGGACCTGATCCATCGCCCTCTGCCAGATAGCCGGAGCCGAGGCTACTCCAAACACCAGCCGGTTGTATTGATAGAGACCTTTATGGGTGTTGATCGTAAGGTAATGTTTCGAAGCTTCTTCTACCTCCATTTGCAAGTACGCCTGGGCTAGATCAATTTTGGTGAAGCGTTTACCACCAGATAGCGAGGCGAAAATATCCTCAATTCGTGGAAGCGGATATTGCACCGTGTGAAGGACTGGGTTCACTGTCACCTTAAAATCCCCACAGATGCGGATCTTCTTTGGTTCCCCAGGCGTATTACTCAACGACCTCTTCATTACAGGGACGATGGGTGTAGCCCACTCGCTCCAGTCCACTTTGGACAGTACTCCTGAACGTTCCAACCCTTCCAGCTCTGCTTCAACCGTTGGTCTGATCGCATAAGGCACTGGTCTGGCCTTCAGAAACTTTGGGCTTGCATTATCCTCTATTTTAATTGTTGCTGTTATTCCTTTTAGTGTTCCTAGTCCCTCCTGGAACACTTCTTTTGCATCAGTTAGCATTTTTGACAGTCGTCCAGGTGTGACGTCGTCATCCTTTTTGGCCTCCACCTTCAGTGCCTGTATGGAATGCCAATCTAAATGTATCTTCCGGATCCACTCACATCCTAGCAGTGGTGGTCCTCCATTTGGCAATACATATATATCCATTTTAGGTATTTCCTGACCTTTATATGTCACTTTCACCCTTATTTTTCCTTTGGGGTAGACTTTTGGCCCCGTATACGTCTTCAAGACAATCTCTGTAGCTTTCAAGGGTATGTGTGAAAATAGCCGCTTGTAGTCTCTTTGATTTATGACTGTTAGAGCTGACCCTGTGTCCAATTCCATTTCCACTTGGACTCCATCTATCTTGAGTGTAACCCAGATAGTCTGGTGATCCTCTATTTCGGTTACATTATGTAGTTTCAGACAACCCAGCTCCTTGCTTCCGGAGTCTGTGTCACTTTTCTGTTCGTCTGAACCACTGTCCATCACCTGGTGTACCTTTTTGTACTTCTCCTGTGGAGATTTCTTACTGTTGGTTTTCTTCCCAGACCTGCAGACTCTTGCTATGTGTCCTGCTTTCCCACACTGTCTGCACACTTGGTCCTTGAACCAACAATCTTTCTGGTCATGTGTTGTTCTGCCGCAGCGATAGCACTTCCCTGTTCCATAGGTCATTTCGTTGGTGCCGTATTCTTGCGGTCTCCGTTGTAGCTCTGCAGCGCCCCTTGCGGCTGCTTCGTGTGATACTGCCATATTGAAAGCTTTGTCCAGCGTAAGGTCCTTTTCTGATAGAAGCCGTTTCTGGGTTCCTTCACTTTGTAGCCCACACACAAACTTGTCCCTTAACGTGTCTGCTAGTCCCGCTCCAAACTGGCAGTATTTCGATAGCTTGTGCAGTTCCTTTAGGTACTCAGCATTGCTTTCGTCTTTGTGTTAGTTCCTTTTATGGAACTTAAATCGTTCTGCTATCAGCAGCGGTGTGGGGCTTAAGTGGTCCTGTAGGATTTCTACTATGCTTCCAAAAATCCTTGTTTACCGGCTTCTCTGGGGTTATTAGATTCCGCAGTAACCCATAAGTTTTTGCACCCATGGAATTTAACAGAACCAGTGCTTTATTAGCATCTGGCACTTCATTTGCCCTGCAGTACACCTCAATACGTTCCACATATGTCGCCCAATCTTCAACTTCATTGTCGAACGTAGAGATACTGCCACTCTTCGGCATCCTTGGTTGTGCGTTAACTATCCCCAGTGGTGCCTCCCGCGCTTCCCCTTCTTCTCCGCTGGCACAAAATGGCGTCTCCCGCGCTTTCCTTCCTTCTCCGCGGCTCAATGGCGTCTCCCCTTGCTTCGCCCCGCGGACCCTGATCAGCCCGTGATCCCTGGCTGTGCTCTGCGCGTTCTTCTCTTGATATTTGTCGACGCCGCTCGGTCTAGAACCCGGCTGTTTCTTACCCTCTCTTCGGTTTTGCAGTATTTTTCCACGACGCCGCTCGGTGATCAACCCCCGGCTGCGCCCTGCTCTCTTCACCCTTTTTCTTACCCCGTCGACGCTGCCCGGCTCTCTCTCTCTGCCGTCGGTCGGCTCCAGCCGCCGCTGCTCGGGAAGGGTCTGCTCAGGACCTGTCGTCGGTCTCTTACTGCTCGTTGTGGCTGGGGAACCAAGCCCGGCTCTCCACAGCCTCCCCAGCAAAGTTGGATCTCTGCCTGACTGCTGGGCGGTTGCTCGCGGTCGACGCCCATGTTCCTGGACTCGACTTTTTTTTTGTTTTTTTTTGTTTAATGTTGCAGGTAGATTCGCATCAACACTCGTCGCCACTGTTAGATCCGTGGTTCAGTGGATAAAGAATTACACGGATGCTGTATATAACAAACAGGTCTTTACTGGAGGAGGGTCATCTCTAGACTGGAGTAGAGAGGCATGCGCACAGCTTATATACCGGTGTGGTTACTGCCGGTACTACAGTATACAGGAGCTGTAAAAAGTAGTTCTGACTTAAAGCACATACACTACAATCTTTTCCCCACAAATTACTCCCAATGCATTCTGAAAATTTTTGATCTACCATTTTTACTCCATAACTGAAATTTCTAAAGTTCTAAAAATAAATATTTGGACAGGTTGGGTGATTGGGCAGAAACATGGTAAATGCACTATAATGTGGATAAATGTGAGGTTATCCACTTTGGTGGCAAAAACAGGAAGGCAGATTATTATTTGAATGGCAATAGATTGGGAGAAGGGGAAGTGCAAAGAGACCTGGGTGTTCTTGTGCACCAGTCACTGAAGGTAAGCATGC
The DNA here is from genome assembly GCF_052327205.1 of Somniosus microcephalus. NCBI lineage: Eukaryota > Metazoa > Chordata > Chondrichthyes > Squaliformes > Somniosidae > Somniosus > Somniosus microcephalus. The sequence continues at coordinate 270,376,287 of NC_140990.1, read as the reverse complement.
AGGTGCAGCAGGCGGTTAAGGCGGCAAATGGTATGTTGGCCTTCATAGCAAGAGGGTTCGAGTACAGGAACAAGGATGTCTTGCTGCAATTGTACAGGGCCTTGGTGAGACCGCACCTTGAGTATTGTGTGCAGTTTTGGTCGCCTTATCTAAGGAAGGACGTCCTTGCCATGGAAGGAGTGCAGCGAAGATTCACCAGGCTGATACCTGGGATGGCAGGAATGACATATGAGGAGAGATTGTGTCGATTGGGCTTATACTCACTGGAGTTTAGAAGATTGAGAGGGGATCTCATCGAAACCTATAAAATTCTGTCAGGCCTGGACAGACTAGATGCAGGAAGGATGTTTCCGATGGTCGGGGAGTCCAGAACCAGGGGTCATAGTCTAAGGATAAGGGGTAAGCCATTTAGGACTGAGATGAGGAGGAATTTCTTCACCCAGAGAGTGGTGAACCTGTGGAATTCTCTGCCACAGAGGGCGGTGGAGGCCAGTTCATTAAATATATTCAAGAAGGAGTTGGATATATTTCTTAAGGCTAAAGGGATCAAGGGATATGGGGAGAAGGCAGGGACAGGGTACTGAATTTGGATGATCAGCCATGATCTCATTGAATGGCGGAGCAGGTTCGAGGGGCCGAATGGCCTACTCCTGCTCCTATCTTCTATGTATTTCACAATAACACGATCAAATCTATCTACTGAATTGCCTTTTGTGTCTTTTAATGCCTTCATTAATGTTTTTACTTGAAGGCCTCAGCTTCTCCCAAAAGCTTGGGCTTGGACTTGATATTTTTACCCAGAGTTGTGACACTGTGAGCTGAATTTGGATTGTGCAGTCTGAGCATGTGCAGTGTACTTAATTTTCAACGATACATCAGTACCATTCAGCTCTGTTGATCTGAATGTTTCTTTTGCCTCTAGCAGTTTCTGGTCACTTATTTTTCAAAACTATTTGAGGAAAAGCTAGAGAACACATTTCAAAAGCTTTATTTGGGTAACATTCATATTTTAAAAAACAGTGGCTGTTTGTGTCAAAATGAAAAAGATGACTATATACTGATTACATACCTGTTGTAACTTTAGCAAAGTACTGCAGATGCTGGAAATCCGAAATAACAACAGAAAATGCTGGAAAAACTCAGCAGGTCAGGCAACATCCGTGGAGAGAAATTTGAGTTGACGTTTCGGGTCGAAACCCTTTTTCAAAACTGGAAAGAAAATAGATCGAAGGCAGGGCTGCGATCGAACAAAAGAAGTAAAAGAGACAATAAAAGGTATTCGAAACCAGACGAGATGGTAATAGGCCGGTGGAGACAAAAGGCAGCTGAGATTAGGTGTGAAGTGTACTGGCAGGTAAGAGACAGCTGCCAGGTGGTCAAGAGAAACAAAAGGAAAGGGGGGGGGGAAAAGGAAAACCCAAAACAAAGGAGTGGAAAAAATTATAAGTAAGAAAGTAATAGGGGCCGAGGTTATGATCTGAAATTGTTGAACTCGACATCGAGTCCGGAAGGCTGCAAAGTGCCTAATCGGAAGATGAGGTGCTGTTCCTCGAGTTTACGTTGAGCTTCCGTGGAACAATACAAGAGGCCAAGGACGGTGAGGTCCGAGTGGGAATGGAGCGGTGAATTAAAATGACAGGCGACCGGAAGCTCGGGGTCACCCTTACGGACTGAACGGAGGTGTTCCGCAAAGTGGTCACCCAATCTGCGTTTGGTCTCCCCAATGTAGAGGAGACTGCATCGTGAGCAGCGAATACAGTATACTTACTAGATTGCAAGAAGTACAAGTAAATCGCTGTTTCACCTGGAAGGGGTGTTTGGGGCCCTGGACAGTGGGAAAAACAGCCCTTCCCCTTCGCCTAACACCTTGCCGTGCAAGCGCAGGAGATGTAACACCTGCCCCTATACCTCCCCCCTTCCCACTGTCCAGGGCCCCAAACACCCCTTCCCGGTGAAACAGCGATTTACTTGTACTTCTTGCAATCTAGTATACTGTATTTGCTGCTCACGATGCGGTCTCCTCTACATTGGGGAGACCAAACGCAGATTGGGTGACCGCTTTGCGGAACACCTCCGTTCAGTCCGTAAGGGTGACCCCGAGCTTCCGGTCGCCTGTCATTTTAATTCACCGCTCCATTCCCACTCGGACCTCGCCGTCCTTGGCCTCTTGTATTGTTCCACGGAAGCTCAACGTAAACTCGAGGAACAGCACCTCATCTTCCGATTAGGCACTTTGCAGCCTTCCGGACTCAATGTCGAGTTCAACAATTTCAGATCATAACCTCGGCCCCTCTTACTTTTTTACTTATAATTTTTCCCACCCCTTTGTTTTGGGTCTTCCTTTCCCCCCCCCCCCCCCCTTCCTTTTGTTTCTCTTGCCCACCTGGCAGCTGTCTCTTACCTGCCAGTACACTTCACACCTAATCTCAGCTGCCTTTTGTCTCCACTGGCCTATTACCATCTCGTCTGGTTTCGAATACCTTTTATTGTCTCTTTTACTTCTTTTGTTCGATCGCAGCCCTGCCTTCGATCTATTTTCTTTTCTTTCCAGTTTTGAAAAAGGGTTTCGACCCGAAACGTCAACTCAAATTTCTCTCCACGGATGTTGCCTGACCTGCTGAGTTTTTCCAGCATTTTCTGTTGTTATTCCTGTTGTAACTTTGTTGTGTTGTGTTCTATAAACTTCAAAAAGTGTATTACAAATAGAGAGACTTTCCTCATACTAATGTTAGTATAATTTGAAAAGGAAAGGTTGAATTTTGAAGCCAACTAATTATCTCTCCTATCCTGCTATGTTCTAATAGCATACACCTGTGAGAAAGAACTTCTCATTTTTAGCACCTGTTAAACAGAGAGAAGAAAAGGCAGACAAAGTGTATTACTCATTCTATTTTGATTTGCATTTTTCCAAATGAACAAAGTCTATTTAAGGGGAAAGAAAATAGGAAGAGAGGGTAGGAGGAAGATAGAGAAACTGGTCTGACAGTGAGGATGCCTCTGGCCTCTTGCCATCTACCCTTGGTGGGGTAAGTGGGAGTATTTTTTACATGGAATTTACAGCACAGAATTTACATTTGGCCCACCTGGTCTCTGCCGGTATTTATGCTCCACACGAGCCTCCTCCCACTTTACTTCATCTCACCTTATCAACATATCATTATATTCCTTTCTCTCTAGCTTCCTCTTAAATGCATCAATGCTAATTCAATGTGGTAGCGAATTGCATATTCTCACCACTCTTGGAGTAAAGAAGTTTTTCCTGAATTCCTTAGTGGATCTTCCATCCAGACCCAGAATTGGCAAGGTGAATTCAAAGTGATAATTTCCTTGGTGAGTGAAGATGAACCATACCAGCCCCACCCACACAACCCTGTGGGTAAAGACTGCTAAAATGGAATATGTGAAGTGACTGTTAATCTCAAGTGCAACATCAAGGTCAAGTAAAGAATGGATTGTTGTAGTCAAGTGTGTGTTATTCATGATAGAGGGCTGCGCTGTAGTTAATGGCTTATTCATGATAAGGGGTTGCACTGTGCTTACATATGTATTTCATTTTAAAGGGTGCACTGTGGGAATGTATGAGTTATTCATGATGTGAGCAAAGCAGCTATATGTGTTATTCATGTTAAGGGGTTCCAATAGCATTCTGATACATATGAAAAAGGAGGCCCAACAGTGCTCATCTATCCATTAGATGGTGCCACCTTGTTCACGGGTCTCTTCAACCAATATGAAGTGCCAGAGGACACAATGGGAGTGAGGGTGTGACGGAAAGTGCGTGCTTGGAGTGGGACTGAAGCTGCTGAGGGCCATATTTTGCCCCTAAATCCTACCCGAAATGCAGCCTGCAGCCATTGGTGGCTTCCTACCCCATTACACACCTCTCTCCAAAAAGGAAAAAAGACCAAGAAGGAAGCAAAAAGGAAAGTTAGAGAAAGAGAACCAGAAGAGAAAATAAAGATAGAGGCAGAAGAGAAGGAACAGAGAAACAGCAACATTAAGACAACAAAGGGATCATATTCAATAGCAAAATACTGCAGATGCTGGAAATCTGAACCAACAACAGAAAATGCTGGAAACACTCAGCAGGTCAGGCAGCATCATGGAGAGAGAAAAACAGAGTTAACATTTCAGGTTGATGACTCTTCGTCAGAACTGAGACCATATTCTCAGAAAAGAGACCATATTCTCTTGACTGATCACGTGCAACGCCACGATAGACTGACTGGTAAATGCAAGTTTTTTTTTAGCAATTAAATAAAAAACTCAATGGTATGCCATGGAATAGAGAATTTAACCCACAATTGTGAAGCCCCAAAAAATGGCATATGCAATGCTTATGAACCATCTGGCAGCCAGTATGCCTAATCTTACTCAGCATACATGGGATAAAGACAGTAGAGAGAAAGGATCTCAGCTCTGAAAATCAAGAAGAATCAGTTTGGGCGGAGCTAAGAAAGAGCAAGGGGTAGAAAACATTGGTGGGAGTTGTTTATAGGCCCCCAAACAGTAGATGTAATGTAGGGCAGTGTACAAATCAGGTAATTAGAGGCGCATGTAACAGTAATCATGGGGGACTTTAATCTACATATAACCAAATTTGCAGTAATACTGGGGAGGACGAATTCATGGAATGTATACAAGATAGGTTTCTAGATCAGTATGTTCAGGAACCAACTAGGGAACAGGCTATTTTAGATCTAGTATTGTGCAACAAGAAAGGGTTAATTAATAACTTTGTAGTAAAGGGGCCCTTAGGGAAGAGTGATCATAATATGATAGAATTTTATATTAAGTTTGAAAGTGATTTAGTTAAATCCAAAACTAGGGTCTTAAATCTAAACAAAGCAAACTACGTAGGTATGAAGGGCAAGTTGGCTGAGGCAGATTGGGAGACTACATTAAAAGGTATGACGGTAGACAAGCAATGGCTAGCATTTAAATTTACATCATAAATTACAACAAATATACATTCCTTTAAGGCACAAAAATCCCACAGGAAAAGTGATCCAACCGTGGCTAACCAGAGAAGTTAAAGATAGTATTAGATCAAAGGAAGAGGCATATAATGTTGCCAAAAAGAGCAGTAATCCTGAGGACTGGGAGGATTTTAGAATTCAGCAAAGGAGGACCAAGAAATTGATAAAGAAAGGAAAAATAGAATGAGAGTAAACTAGTGAGAGACATAAAAACAGACTTATATAGGTAAAAGCTTATATAGGTATGTATGTAAAAAGGGAAAGATTAGCGAAAGTAAATGTGGGTCCCTTACAGGCTGAGACAGGAGAAATTATATTGGGGAATAAGGAAATGGGAGAGAAATTAAACAAATACTTTGTGTCTGTCTTCATGGAAGAAGACGCAAAAAACCTCGCAGAAATAGTGGAGAACCAAGGGAATGAGGAACTGAATGAATTTTGTATTAGTAAAAAAAATAGTACTGGAGAAAATAATGGGACTAAAAGCCGATAAATCCCCTGTACCTGATGGCCAACATCCTCAGGTTTTGAAAGAGGTGGCTATGGAGATAGTGGATGCATTGGTTGTCATCTTCCAAAATTCCAGTGATTCTAGAACGGTTCCCGCAGATTGGAAGGATGCAAATGTAACCCCACTATTTAAGAAAGGAGAGAAAACAGGGAACTACAGACCAGTTAGCCTGACATCAGTAGTAGGGAAAATGCTAGAATCTATTATTAAGGCCATGGTAACAGGGCACTTAGAAAATGATAATAGGATTGGGCAGAGTCAACACGGATTTATGAAAGGGAAATCATGTTTGACGAATCTGTTAGAGTTTTTTGAGGTTGTAACTAGCAGAATAGATAAGGGGGAACCAGTGGATGTGGTGTATTTGGATTTTCAGAAGGCATTCGATAAGGTGCCACACAAGGTTATTAAACAAAATTAGGGCTCATGGGATTGGGGGTAATATACTAGCATGGATTGAGGATTGGTTAACGGACAGAAAACAGAAAGTAGGAATAAACGGGTCATTTTTGGGTTGGCAGGCTGTAACTTGTGGGACACTGCAAGGATCAGCGCTTGGGCCTCAGCTATTCAGAATCTATATCAATGATTTGGATGAGGGGGCCAAATGTAATATATCCAAGTTTGCTGATGGTACAAAGCTAGGTGGGAATGTAAGTTGAGGAGGATGCAAAGAGGCTTCAAGGGGATATAGATGGACTAAGTGAGTGGGCAAGAATATGGCAAATGGAATATAATGTGGAGAAATGTGAAGTTATCCACTTTGGAAGGAAAAATAGAAAAGCAGAGTTTTTTTTAAATGGTGAGTTTGGGAAATGTTGGTGTTCAGAGGGACCTGGGTGTCCTTGTACACGAATCACTGAAAGTTAACATGCAGGTACAGCAAGCAATTAGGAAAGCAAATGGTATGTTGGCCTTTATTACACAAAGTTTTGAGTATAACAGTAAAGATGTCTTACTGCAATTATATAGGGCCCTGGTTAGGCCACACCTGGAGTATTGTATACAGTTTTGGTCTCCTTACTTAAGGAAGGATATACTTTCCATAGGGGGAATGCAACAAAGGTTCACCAGACTGATTCCTGGGATGGGGGGATTGTCCTATGAGGAGAGGTTGAGTAGACTAGGCCTATATTCTCTAGAGCTTAGAAGAATGAGAGGTGATCTCATTGAAACATACAAAATTCTTACAGGGCTTGACAGGGTAGATGCAGGGAGGAAGTTTCCACTGGCTGGGGAGTCTAGAACCAGGGGTCACAGTCTCAGAATAAGGGGTCGGCCATTTAGGACTGAGATGAGGAGACATTTTTTCACTCAAGAGGATGGTGATTCTTTGGAATTCTCTACACCAAAAGACTGTGGAGGCTCAGTCGTTGAGTATATTAAAAACAGAGAGCGATAGATTTTTGGACATTAGGAAAACAAGGGATATGGGGTAATGCAGGAAAGTGGAATTGAGGTAGAAGATCAGCCATGATCTTATTGAATGGCGGAGCAGGCTCGAGGGTTCAAAAGGCCTACTCCTGCTCCTATTTCTTTTATTCTTATGTACATGGGTCCCAGATTTGGCAGGAACCCGGTGCTAATTAAGCACCAGTATCTTTTTGGCATCCATGAAGTGGTATCCTAATAAACAAGGCAACAAGATGGCATAGCTCAGTCACTACCTGTGCAATGAAGCAGTGTAAACAGGTTTTCTCTGACATACCCAGTTAGGAGTGACAGAGTCTATAAATACATATCTTTGGATATTGACAGGAGGGTGCCTAACATGAGGTCCACCAGGCCTGGAAGGAGGTGGCAGAGGTGGTCAGCTCCAGAAGCATCACCTCCAGAAGCATGACCTCTAGGATCTGGAATCAATGTCATAAAAGGTTCAATTACCTCACTAGAGTAGTAAGGGTGAGTACAGATCTGCACTCTTCATTTGTGTCAGTAACACCTGCCAACAGTATAAAAAGGTAAGCTCGAGCGTGGGGAGGCCTCAGTGCGGCAGCGGCGGGAACTCGAGCGGCGGCAGTATAAAAAGGTAAGCCTGAGCGTGGGTAGGCCTCAGTGCGGCAGTGGCAGGAACTCGAGCGGCGGCAGTATAAAAAGGTAAGCCCGAGCGTGGGTAGGCTTACCAATCTCCAATCTCAGAGGGAGAGAAGTAAAAAGTAATCGAGGTGTGACGTCACCACAAAGCAGGTAAGTGATTGGTTGGAAGTATTTCTCTCTTTTTTTAAAACTTTAACTCTGTGGTTTATAGTTTTTAAGGTCTCTGTGGTGTAGCGGGACAGTTTGTAAACCAGGGCCCTTAAATATATCATTTAAAAATAATAATAATAAATTTAATTAATTACATAGAATGGCAGAGCAGGTGATGTGTTACTGCTGCAATATGTGGGAGCTGGTGGACACCATTGATGTTCACAGTGATCACATTTGCAGTAAGTGTTGGCTGCTCGAGGAACTCCGGCTCCGTGTTGATGAGCTGGAGTCCGAGCTTCAAACACTGCGACACATCAGGGAGGGGGAGAGTTACCTGGACTCTGTTCCAGGAAGTAGTCACACCAATTAGATTAACTAATTCAGATGTAGTCCGTGATCAGGGACAGGAGGGTTTGACTATGAGTGAGGCAGGTACGGGAATACAGGAGGTAGTGTTGGAGGAGCCACAGCCCTTGCTCTTGTCCAACAGGTTCGAGGCTCTTACTCCCTGTGGGGACGGGAGCGGGGACTGCAGGGAGGATGAGCAACCTAGCCACAGCACCGTGGAACGAGGGGCCATTCAAGTGGGGGGAGTAAAAAGAAATGTTGTAGTGGTTGGGGATAGTATCATTAGGGGGATAGGGTTCTTTGCAGCCGAGAGCGAGAGTCCCGAAGGCTATGTTGCCTGCCCGGTGCCAGGGTTAAGGACATCTCCTCTGGGCTGGAGAGAAACTTGGAGTGGGAGGGGGAGGTTCCAGTTGTCGTGGTCCATGTTGGTACCAATGACATAGATAGGACAAGGAAAGAGGTTCTGCTGAGGGAGTATGAGCAGCTAGGGGCCAAATTAAAAAACAGAACCACGAGGATAATAATCTCTGGATTACTACCTGAGCCACAAGCAAATTTGGCTAGGGTAAATAAAATCAGAGAGTTAAATGCGTGGCTCAAAGATTGGTGTGTGAGAAATGGGTTTTGCTTCTTGGGACACTGGCACCAGTACTGGGACAGGAGGGAGCTGTTCCGTTGGGACGGACTTCACTTGGCCAGTGCTGGGACTAGAATCCTGGCGAATCGAATAACTAGGGCTGTAGAGAGGGCTTTAAACTAATTAGTGGGGGGGGGGGTTTCAAGAGAGCAAAAAATAAAAATGTCAGCGGAAAAGGCAATAGAGCAAGGTAGCAGTGGGGGAATTAAAAACCAGAGCGTGTCAGGAAGGGACAGAATGTATAAAGATAAAGGTAAAGTAGTAAAGGGGGTAAAAGCAGGAATAAATTGTCACAAAACATATTTAAAATTTCTTCATCTGAACGCACGCAGCATTCGTAACAAAATAGACGAGTTAACGGTACAAATAACTACACATGGGTATGATCTGGTGGCCATTACAGAAACATGGCTGCAAGGTGACCATGACTGGGAACTAAACATCCAGGGGTATTTGACAATTAAGAAGGACAGACAGGAAGGAAAGGGAGGTGGGGTGGCTATGATAATCAAGGATGGAATCACTGCAATAGTGAGAAATGATATTGGGTCAAAGGATCAGGATAGTGAAACAGTTTGGGTGGAGATAAGGAATAATAAGGGGAAAAAGTCACTAGTGGGCGTAGCCTATAGGCCTCCTAACAGTTGCAACTCTGTTGGTCGGAGTATAAATCAGGAAATAGTTGGGGCTTGTAATAAGGGAACAGCTATAATCATGGGGGATTTTAACTTTCATATTGACTGGACAAATCAAATTGGGCAGGGCAGCCTTGAGGAAGAGTTCATAGAGTGCATTAGGGACGGGTTCCTTGAGCAGTATGTTACTGAACCAACCAGGGGTCAGGCAATCTTAGATCTGGTCCTGTGTAATGAGACAGGATTAATAAAAAATGTCCTAGTAAAGGATCCCCTTGGAATGAGTGACCATAACATGGTTGAATTCCAAAGTTAATTGGAGGGTGAGAGAGTTGGATCTCAAACCAGCGTACTAAGCTTAAATAAAGGAGACTATGAAGGTATGAGAGCAGAGTTGACTAAAGTGGACTGGGAAAACAGATTAAAGTGTAAGACGGTACATGAGCAGTGGTGTACATTCTAGGAGATATTTCACAACTTTCAAGAAAAATACATTCCACTGAGGAAAAAGGGGCGTAAAAGAAAAGACAGCCATCCGTGGCTAAGTAAAGTTACAAAGGATAGTATCCGACTGAAAACAAGGGCATATAAAGTAGCCAAATCTAGTGGGAGGATGGAAGATTGGGAAGCTTTTAAAAGCCAGCAAAGAATAACTAAAAGATTAATTAAGAAAGGGAAGCTAGATTATGAAAGTAAACTAGCTAAAAATATAAAAACAGATAGCAAAAGTTTCTAGTTATATAAAAAGAAAAAGGGTGGCTAAAGTGAATGTTGGTCCCTTAGAGGACAGGACCGGGAAATTAGTGGTGGGGAACATGGAGATGGCAAAAACGCTGAACAAATATTTTGTATCAGTCTTTACAGTAGAGGACACTAAAAATATCCCAACACTGGACAAACAGGGGGCTATAGTGGGGGGGGTGGTGGGGGGAGCTAAACATGATTAAAATCACTAAGGAGGTGGTACTCGGTAAGATAATGGGACTAAAGGCAGATAAATCCCCTGGACCTGATGGCTTATATCCTAGGGTCTTGAGAGAAGTGGCGGTAGGGATTGTGGATGCATTAGTGGTAATTTTCCAAAACTCCCTGGATTCAGGAAAGGTCCCAGCAGATTGGAAAACTGCTAATGTAACGCCCTTATTTAAAAAGGGAAGTAGACAAAAGGCTGGAAACTATAGACCAGTTAGCCTAACATCTGTGGTTGGTAAAATGTTGGAAGTCCATTATTAAGGAAGCAGTAACAGGACATTTGGAGAAGCATAATTTAATTGGACAGAGTTAAAATCAGCATGGTTTTATGAAGGGGAAGTCATGTTTGACAAATTTGCTCAAATTCTTTGAGGACGTAACAAACAGGGTAGATAAAGGGGAACCAGTGGATGTGGTGTATCTGGACTTCCAAAAGGCATTTGACAAGGTGCCACACAAAAGATTACTGCACAAGATAAAAAATCACAGGATTGGGGGTAATATACTGGCATGGGTGGAAGATTGGCTATCTGACAGAAAACAGAGAGTTGGGATAAATGGTTCATTCTCGGGTTGGCAATCAGTGACTAGTGGTGTTCCGCAGGGGTCAGTGCTGGGACCCCAGCTCTTTACAATCTATATTAACGATTTGGAGGAAGGGACCGAGTGCAACGTATCCAAGTTTGTCGACGATACAAAGATGGGAGGGAAAGCAGTGAGTGAGGAGGACATAAAAAACCTGCAAAAGGACATAGACAGGCTAAGTGAGTGGGCAGAAATTTGGCAGATGAAATATAATGTTGGAAAGTGTGAGGTTATGCACTTTGGCAGAAAAAAATCAAAGAGCAAGTTATTATCTAAATGGAGAGAAACTGCAAAGTGCTACAGTACAAAGGGATCTGGGGATCCTGGTGCATGAAACACAGAAGGTTAGTATGCAGGTGCAGCAGGTGATCAGGAAGGCCAATGGAATCTTGGCTTTTATTGCAAGGGGGATGGAGTATAAAAGCAGGGAAGTCTTGCTTCAGTTATACAGGGTATTGGTGAGGCCACACCTGGAATACTGCGTACAGTTTTGGTTTCCATATTTAAGAAAAGATATACTTGCTCTCGAGGCAGTTCAGAGAAGGTTCACTTGGTTGATTCCGGAGATGTGGGGGAGTTGACTTATGAGGAAAGGTTGAGTAGGTTGGGCCTCTACTCATTGGAGTTCAGAAGAATGAGAGGCGATCTTATAGAAACATATAAGATTGTGAGGGGGCTTGATCGGGTGGATGCGGTGAGAATGTTTCCACTGATGGGTGAGACTAGAACTAGGGGGCATAATCTTAGAATAAGGGGCTGCCCTTTCAAAACTGAGATGAGGAGAAACTTCTTCACTCAGAGGGTGGTAAATCTATGGAATTTGCTACCTCAGAGAGCTGTGGAAGCTGCAACATTAAATAAATTTAAAACGGAGATAGACAGTTTCCTAGCTGATAAGGCAATTAGGGGTTACAGGGAGCGGGCAGGGAAGTGGACATGAGTCTAGGTTCGGATCAGCCATGATCCTATTGAATGGCGGAGCAGGCCCGAGGGGCCGTATGGCCTACTCCTGCTTCTTATGTTCATATGTAACAGTACTTCCCACCCCCTCCCCCAGCACTATGATCTATTCCCTCCCCTCCATCACTTCGCTCACCACCCAGCACAAGGGCACATGTCTCATTCCCATTACAAACACACACTCTCCTCTTCCTTGCTGTCTTAACAGCAGCCACTAGCAACATTCTCTTCCTACTTAACAGCCTTGGCAGAATCAGCAACTTCTCTCATTGGTTATTCCTCACTTCACACTCCACACACGTGCTTTCCATGGAACACCTCCCCATTCTGCTTGAATCTTGCTGCTTCTCCCTCTCAGCACGTGTACAACAACCAGAAGCCCCATAAATTTGCATTCTCCTTTGCTGGAGATGATTACTAACTCTTCCCCTCTCTTTCTGCAAGATAAAAGGGCATACTAGAAAATCTCGATTTACCGGCACCTAAATAACCGGAACCCTCTGTTAACCAGCAAAATTCAGGAGTAGGTTCAGTAAGTTTTACTTCGTATTAGTGGCCATTCCTGGATCTGTGGCTGTGTAACAGGGTTCCTGCACGTGTTGCTAAGCAACAGGGGTGCTTGGTCTGTGGCCGGGGTTCCTGCACCTGTTGCTAAGCAACAGGGAAGCCTGGATTTGTTGCTGTGTACGGAGCTCTCGTACCTTTTAACTATACCTCTCTGTAATCCGGACTTTTTGATAAACCGGCATCACGCCAGTCCCGTCAGTGCCGGATAAAAAAGTTTCCTGTACAACACGAGGGAGAGGGGCATGGGCAGGGGGAGGATCAACCAACATCATGAAACACTCCGAGCCGGAGCAGTAAGCACTGGAAATTAGTGGCCCTCCAGAGTTGTCAGAATAGGAGATTCCGAGTCCGAGAACTGCTCTGAACAGGATCTCTTACTATTACTTGCACAGCTTCATGTACCTCATCAGCCTACTCTCAATCATCAGCAAAGTGATGGAAGGTGTCGTCGACAGTACTATCAAGCAGCACTTACTCAACAATAACCTGCTCACTGATGCCCAGTTTGGGTTCCGCCAGGACCACTCGGTTCCCGACCTCATTACAGCCTTGGTCCAAACATGCACAAAAGGGCTGAATTCTAGAGAGGAGGTGAAAGTGACTGCCCTTTGACATCAAGGCAGCATTTGACCGAGTGTGGCACCAAGGAACCCGAGTAAAATTGAAGTCAATGGGAATCGGGGGGAAACTCTCCACTGGCTGGAGTCATACCTAACACAAAGAAAGATAGTTGTGATTGTTGGAGGCCAATCACCTCAGCCCCAGGACATCGCTGCAGGAGTTCCTCAGGGCAGTGTCCTAGGCCCAGCCATCTTCAGCTGCTTCATCAATGACCTTCCCTCCATGATAAAGTCAGAAGTAGAGATGTTCGCTGATGACTGCACAGTGTTCAGTTCCATTTGCAATTCCTCAAATAATGAAACAGTCCACGCCCACAACATTCAGGCTTAGGCTGATAAGTGGCAAGTAACATTCGCACCACACAAATGTGAGGCAATGACCATCTCCAACAAGCGAGAGTCTAACCACTGCCCCTTGACATTCAATGCCATTACCATCGTCGAATCCCCCACCATCAACTTCCTGGGGGTCACCATCGACCTGAAACTTAACTGGACCAGCTACATAAATACAGTGGCTACAAGAGCAGGTCAGAGGCTGGGTATTCTGTGGCGAGTGTCTCACCTCCTGACGCCCCAAAGCCTTTCCAGCACCTACAAGACACAACTCAGGGGTGTGATGGAATACTCTCCACTTACCTGGATGAGTACAACTCCAACAACACTCAAGAGGTTCGCCATTATCCACGACAAAGCAACCCGCTTGACTGGCACCCCATCCACCACCTTAAACATTCACTCCCTCCACCGTGGCTGCACAGTGTACCATCTACAAGATGCGCTGCAGCAACTTCCCAAGGCTTCTTCGACAGCACCTCCCAAACCTGCGACCTCTACCACCTAGAAGGACAAAGGCAGCAGGCGTATGGGAACACCACCACCTCCAAGTTCCCCTCCAAGGTCACATACCATCCTGACTTGAAAGTATGTCGCCGTTCCTTCATCGTCGCTGGGTCAAAATCCTGGAACTCCCTCCCTAACAGCACTGTGGGAGTACCTTCACCACACGGACTGCAGCGGTTCAAGAAGGCCATTCACCACCACCTTCTCAAGAGCAACTAGGGATGGGCAATGGTACGATAGCAAAATACTGCAGATGCTGAAAATCCAAAATAACAACAGAAAATGCTGGAAAAACTCAGCAGGTCAGGCAACATCCGTGGAGAGAAATTTGAGTTGACGTTTCAGGTCGAAACCCTTCTTCAAAACTGGAAAGAAAAGAAAATAGACCGAAGGCAAGGCTGCGATCGAACAAAAGAGAATGAAGAAGAACAAGGTTGAAGAGCCAAACGGAGATCCAATAAATGCTGGCCTTGCCAGTGACACCCACATACCATGAATGAACATATAAAAAAAGGAAAAAAACACAATCAAACAGCTTGACTACATCAAGCTGCATTGTGATGCCACTCATCTGCTACTGTCCAACTTGAGTGCTATCCTAACTCTTGCCCCTTTTATTTTTCCTTTAACCATTTCTCAACAGCCATAGCACGCAAAAGAAGACACCTCAGAGGAGGAGAATCCTTCTGAGGAGGCACCTTCACAAGCACTAGCATAGAGATTGGTATCCCGCTGCATTAGACAGTAAGTTAGAAGAGTTTGTGAGTGGTGATGCACCCAGCACTAGTGAGCAGCAGCAGATACTGGTGGCAGGGACAGCCCAGAAGACAACCTGCCAGAGGGTGAGGTTGTCTCCTAGCTCTGCTGAGGAAGAGAGATATGAGAAGTTCAGGGTCCAGTTAGGTAAAGAAAACGGCTTGCCTCACATAAGCAGTTTTATCAGGTATTAGCAGGTCTGCCAAGGAGTTTCACTACCATGGCTGACAGTATGGAAGAGACTGCTTCCAGCCTGTGTGGTGTCATCTCCCAGGGCACCAGCTCTCTATCTTGGAGAGTGTGTCCACCTCCAGGGATGCTGCAGCCGGGCCTTCATAACAGCAGTCAATGTTGACAGCCTTTGTAGCTTTGGCGGTAGCTCAAATGGCTGCAATGCAGGCTTTGGGCTGCACCTTGGAGAGACAGGTGTCCACGTTGGAGAGATTGGTGCACCACCTTCAATGTCCATCACCAAGAGTGGCTCGGTAGCACCACTACTGACCGAGCTGGCCGAGTCCTGAAGGACATAACTGCCAGTCTGGGCCTGCGACAGGTGATGAGAGAACCAACACGAGGGAAAAACCTACTTGACCTCATTGTCACCAATCTACCTGTCACAGATGCATCTGTCCATGACAGTATTGGTAGCAGTGACCACCACACAGTCATTGTGGAGAAAAAGTCCCATCTTCACACTGAGGACACCCTCCATTGTGCTGTGTGGCATTATCACCATGCTAAATGGGATAGATTCAGAGCAGATCTAGCAGCTCAAAACTGGGCATCCATGAGGCACTGTAGGTCATCAGCAGCAGCAGAATTGTAATCCACAAAATCTGTACCCTCATGGCCCGGCGTATCCCTCACTCTACCATTACCATCAAGCCAGGGGACCAACCCTGGATCAATAAGGAGTGTAGAACAGCATGCCAGGAGCAGCACCAGGCATACATAAAAATGAGGTGCCAACCTGGGGAAGCTGCAACACAGGACTACATGCATGCTAAACAGTGAAAGCAGCATGCTAATAGACAGGGCTAAGCGATCCCACAATCAACGGATCAGATCAAAGCCAGGCAGTCCTGCCACATCCAGTCATGAATGGTGGTGGACCATTAAACAACTAACGGGAGGAGGAGGCTCCATGAATATCCCCATCCTCAATGATGGTGCAGCCCAGCACATTAGTGCAAAAGTCAAGGCTGAAGCGTTTGCAACCATCTTCAGCCAGAGGTGCCGAGTTGATGATCCATATCGGCCTACTCCTGAGGTCCCGACCATCACAGAAGCCAGTCTTCAACCAATTCGATTCACTCCACGTGATATCAAGAAACGTCTGAGCACACTGGATACAGCAAAGGCTATGGGCCCCGACAACATCCCGGCTATCGTGCTGAAGACTTGTGCTCCAGAACTAGTCGCACCTCTAGCCAAGCTGTTCCAGTATAGCTACAACATTGGCATCTATCCGACAATGTGGAAAACTGCCCAGGTATGTCCTGTCCACAAAAAGCGGGACAAATCCAATCCGGCCAATTACCGCCCCATCAGTCTATTCTCAATCATTAGCAAAGTGATGGAAGATTTCTTCGACTATGCTATCAAGCGGCACTTACTCACCAATAACCTACTCACTGATGCCCAGTTTGGGTTCCGCCAAGACCACTCGGCTCCCGACCTCATTACAGTCTTGGTCCAAACATAGGCAAAGTAGCTGAATTCCAGAGGTGAGGTGAGAGTGACTGCCCTTGACGTCAAGGCAGCATTTGACCGAATGTGGCATCAAGGAGCCCTAGTAAAACTGAAGTCAATGAGAATCAGGGGGAAAATGCTCCACTGGCTGGAGGAATACCTAGCACAAAGGAAGATGGTTGTGGTGGTTGAAGGTCAATCATCACAGCCCAGGACATCGTTGCAGGAGTTCCTCAGGACAGTGTCCTAGGCCCAACCATCTTCAGCTGCTTCATCAATGAACTTCCCTCCAACATAAGGTCAGAAATGGGGATGTTCGCTGATGACTGCACAGTGTTCAGCGCCATTCGCAACTCCACAGATAATGAAGCAGTCCATGCCTGCATGCAACAAGACCTGGACGACGTTCAGGCTTGGGCTGATAAGTGGCAGGTAACATTCGTGCCACAGAAGTGCCAGGCAATGACTATCTCCAACAAGCGAAAGTTTAACCACCGCCCCTTGACATTCAATGACATTACCATTGCCGAATCCCCCACCATCAACATCCTGGGGGGGTCAGCATTGACCAGAAACTTAATTGGACCAGCCACATAAATACTGTGGCAACAAGAGCAGGCCAGAGGCTGGGTATTCTGCGGCGAGTGTCTCACCTCCTGACTCCCCAAAGCCTTTCCACCATCTACAGGGCTCAGTGTTGGGAATTGTGCTCCTCAACATTTTCATAAACGATTTGGAAGAGGTGCCTGTAGCTTCATCTCAAAGCTTTCAGATTGCACCAAAATAGTAGAAGTGACTAACATGCTTGAAGATGGGGACAGGCTGCAGGGACACCAAATATTTGGGGAGGTGGGCTGACAATTGACAAATGCTATTTCATGTCGATAGTTATAAAATCATCCACTTAGGAATACCGAATAAGCAGAGGAATTATAGACTTAATGAGAAAATACTGACAAAGATGAATCAGGAAAGTTATCTGGGATCATTCCCTCAAGCAATGTTGGGCTGCTGTCAACAAACAAAACTAGATGTTTATTTGTCTAAAAAAAAAAGAGTATTGTGTAGATTAAAGGCTATCCTGCCAGCATTGGTCAGGCCACAATTGGGGTATTATGAGTAATTCTGGAATCTTCACTACAGGAAGTATGTATCTGAACTGGGAAAAGTACAGTGAAGAGTCAACAACAACAACTTGTATTTATATAGCTTCTTTGATGTAGTAAAACGTCCCAAGACGCTTCACAGGAGCGTTATAAAACAAAATTTGACACCGAGCCACTTAAGGAGCTATTAGGGTAGATGACCAAAAGCTTGGTCAAAGAAGTAGGTTTTAAGGAGCATCTTAAAGGAGGAAAGCGAGGTAGAGATACGGAGAGGTTCAGGGAGGGAATTCCAGAGCTTAGGGCCTTGGCAGCTGAAGGCACGGCCACCAATGGTTGAGCGATTAAAATCAGGGCTGCTCAAGAGAGCAGAATTAGAGGAGCACAGATATCTCAGAGGGTGGTGGGGCTGGAGGAGTTTAGAGAGATAGGGAGGGGCGAGGCCATGGAGAGATTTGAAAACAAGGATGAGAATTTAAAAATTGAGGTGTTGCTTAACCGGGAGCCAATGTAGGTCATTGAGCACAGGGGTTATGGGTGAACAGGACTTGGAGCAAATTAGGACATGGGCAACAGAGTTTTAGATGACCTCAAGTTTACAGAGGGTAGAACTTGGGAGGCCAGCCAGGAGTATGTTGGAATAGTCAAGTCTAGAGGTAACAAAGGCATGGATGAGGGTTTCAGCAGAAGATGACCTGAGGCAAGGGCGGAGTTGGGCAATGTTCTGGATGTGGAAATAGGCGGTCTTGGTGATGCCATGGATATGTAGTCGGTAGCTCATTTCAGAGTCAAATATGACACCAAGGTTGCGAACAGTCTGGTTCAGACTCAAACAGATGCTAGGGAGAGGGATGGAGTCGGAAGCTAGGGAACAGATTTTGTGGCAGGGACCGAAGACAATGGCTTCAGTCTTCCCAATATTTAGTTGGAGGAAATTTCTGCTCGTCCAGTAAGGGTGTCGGACAAGCAGTCTGACAATTTAGAGACAGTGGAGGGGTCGAGAGAAGTGTTAGTGAGGTAGAGCTGGGTATCCTCAGCCTACATATGGAAACTGACTCTATGTTTTCGAATGATGTCGCCGAGGGGCAGCATGTAGATGAGAAATAGGAGGGGGCCAAGGATAGATCCTTGGGGGACACCAGAGGTAACAGTGCGGGAGTGGGAAGAGAAGCCATTGGAGGTGATTCTCTGGCTACGATTAGATAGATAAGAATGGAACCAGGCGAGTGCAGTCCCACCCAGCTCAACAACGGTGGAGAGGCGTTGGAGGAGGAGTGTGTGACCAGCCACGTCAAAGACTGCAGACAGGTCAAGAAGGACAAGGAGGGATAGTTTACCTTTGTCATAGTCACATAGGATGTCATTTGTGACTTTGATAAATGCCATTTCAGTACTGTGGAGGGGCAGAAACCTGATTAGAGAGATTCAAACATGGAGTTCTGGGAAAGATGGGCACGGATTTGAGAAGCGACAACACATTCAAGGACTTTGGAGAGGAAAAGGAGATTGAAGATGGGGCGGTAGTTTGCAAGGACGGGGGGGTCAAGCGTTGGTTTTTAAGGAGGGGTGATGATGGCAGATTTGAAGGAGAGGGGGACAGTACCTGAGGAGAGAGAACTGTTAACAATGTCAGCTAACATGGGAGCCAGGAAAGTAAGTCAGGTGGTCAGCAGTTTAGTGGAAATAGGGTTAAGGGAGCAGGAAGTGGGTCTCACGGCCAAGCTGAGCTTGGAGACGGCATGAGGGGAGATTGGAAAGAAACTGGAGAAAGATGCGAGTTCAGGACTAGGGCAGTTAGGAAAGTTTGGCCTGGTGGGATAGGGGAAGGGAGGGAAGTGACAGAGGCAGCTGATCGGATGGTCTCAATCTTAGTAAGTCACTAGAATGATTAGGGGATTAGAGAATTAAACAGTGGAGAAGACTGAGGAGGATATGATGGAGGTATTCAAATGAATAATGCTCATGGAAAATTTAGGCTGTGTGAAGGATAGTTGATTTTGTGCGGAATAGCAGAACTCAGGGATGTGTGTACAAGTTGAAATGGGGTGAATTCAGGCAGGATGTAAAGAAGCATTACTTAATTGATAGGTTGGTCAATATTTGGAATAGCTTAAAGAGGCAAATAATTTAGGGGCAAATAATTTAGATCTCTTCAAAATCAAATTGGTCAAGTATCTTAAAGAGGAACATACCATTGGTTGCAACTGCTAGAACAGTAGGAAGATAAACATAGGCTGCTAGAAATTTGCCTCCTTTGCACCTCCCATTAGCGCCTCCGGGGGGAGTTAACGGGGTGCTACCAGATTTGCAACCGGGCGCAGCAAGAGTACCTACACCCTCGAAATTCCCGTCGAGATTTGCGGCAGAGGTAACCCCAGCGCCACGATCTCCTGCGCCTGGAGATCATGACATCATCGTGCTGCACATCGCCCCGGACACGAAATTCGGTTCCACCCCCTGCAGCATCCCTGGGGGACAACAACGACAGCTGCAGGAGACATTGTCATGGAGGCCGGTCACTTGGGGAGCGTTATTTAAAGGTGATGATGGTTGCGTGAAAACCAAAAATGTTCTTAATGCCTTATGTCCATTTTTCAGCTTTTTCTTCAGCCACAATCGATCAGCCCTGCACTGTGCTAGAGTGCTTACATAAGAACAATAAGAACATAAATAGGAGCAGGAGTAGGCCAATTTGCCCCTCGAGCCTACTCCACCATTCAATAAGATCATGGCTGATCTGATCCTAACCTCAAATCTACTATCACTCTACATCCCACCCAAACCCATGTGATCTCCTGGGAGAGGCGAAAAACCAGATAAAAAAACCCAACGGCCAATTTGGGAGAAAAAATCTGGGAAATTCCTCTCCGACCCATCTAGGCAATCGAAACTCGTCCAGGAGATCACTCTGTCCCTACATTTTCTACAGTACTTACCTTCCGTAAAAGGTGATCTCCACCCCAGCCAGGAACAGGAATAGAACCATCTCCTGAAATCTAACATATAATTAGAACACAAGAAGTAGGAGCAAAACCAGGTTACACGGCCCCTGGGCTCGCTCCGCTACCCACAGGGCCATGACCGTTCCGAACCTAGACTCATGTCCAATTTCCTGCCCGCTCCCCGTAACCCCCAATTCCCTTTACTTCTAAGAAACGGTCCATTTCTGTTTTAAATTTATTTAATAATGTAGCTTCCACAGCTTTCTGGGGCAGCAAATTCCACAGACCTACTACCCTTTGAGTGAAGAAGTTTCTCCTCATCTCAGTTTTGAAAGAGCAGCCCCTTATTCTAAGATTATGCCCCCTAGTTCTAGTTTCACCCATCATTGGGAACATCCTCACCGCATCCACCCGATCAAGCCCCTTCACAATCTTATATGTTTCAATAAGATCGCTACTCATTGGAGTTCAGAAGAATGAGAGGAGTCCCAGTCTACTCAATCTCTCCTCATATGTCCACCCCCTCATCCCCGGGATTAACCGAGTGAACCTTCTTTGTACTGACTCGAGAGCAAGTATGTCCTTTCTTAAATATGGACACCAAAACTGTGCAGTATTCCAGGTGCGGTCTCACCAATACCTTGTACAACTGCAACAATACCTCCCTGTTTTTATATTCTATCCCCCTAGCAATAAAAGCCAACATTCCATTGGCCTTCTTGATCACTTGCTGCACCTGCATACTAACTTTTTGAGTTTCGTGCACCAGGACCCCCAGATCCCTTTGTACTACAGTACTTTCCAGTTTCTTGCCATTAAGATAATAACTTGCTCTATGATTTTTCCTGCCAAAGTGCATAACCTCACACTTTCCAGTATTGTATTCCATCTGCCAAATCTCTGCCCACTTACTTAGCCTGTCTATGTCCCTTTGCAGGTTTTTTATGTCCTCCTCACTCATTACTTTCCTTCCCATCTTTGTATCATCTGCAAACATTGATATGTTACACTCAGTCCCCTCCTCCAAATCGTTAATATAGATTGTAAAGAGTTGGGGACCCAGCACTGACCCCTGCGGAACACCACTAGTTACTGATTGTCAGTCTGAGAACGAACCATTTATCCCAACTCTCTGCTTTCTGTTAGATAGCCAATCCTCCACCCATGCCAGAATATTACCCCCAATCCCGTGATTTTTTATCTTGAGCAATAATCTTTTGTGTGGCACCTTGTCAAATGCCTTTTGGAAGTCTAAATACACTGCGTCCACTGGTTCCCCTTTATCCACCCTGTATGTTGCTTCCTCAAAGAACTCAAGCAAATTTGTCAAACATGACTTCCCCTTCATAAAACCATGCTGACTTTGTCCTATTAAATCGCGTCGGATCGAGGCTGCCGTCGGCGACGAGGGACCTCGTTTCAATGCAGAGCCTGCAGTGATGGCCCTTCCCTTTAAGGGTGGGAAGGAGCCTCCATTCTCGGCAGCGCTGCCCTCGACAGTGAGTGCAAAAAACAAGGCTGAAGCGTTTGCAATGCTGGGTGTCTGAACACCCCAGACCCTGGGTATACACAGCTAGCTGACTCCTTACATGCAGTGAATAGGGAAAGTTTATATCCTTTCGATGGGGAGTCAGTGACAAAAGGTTATGAATTTAAAATTAAAATTCTCACTAAGAGAGTGAGGAAAAAGGTTAAGAATTTTTTTTACACAGAGGGTTGTTGCAGCATGGAATGCTTTGCCACAGGGGGCAATTGGGGCAAATGACAACTGCATCTTTTAATTGAAAACTGGATAAATATTTGAAGTAGAAGATCCAGGGCTATGGGGAGAGAGCGGGGCAGTGGGAATGGTTTGGGATATGGATCATCTATTTCTGGCTGAAGATGGTTGCAAACGATGATGATCCATATCGGCCTCCTCCGGAGGTCCCCACCATCACAGAAGCCAGTCTTCAGCCAATTCGATTCACTCCACGTGATATCAAGAAATGGCCGAGCACACTGGATACTGCAAAGGCTATGGGCCCCGACAAAATCCCGGCTGTCGTGCTGAAGACTTGTGCTCCAGAACTAGCCGCGCCTCTAACCAAGCTGTTCCAGTACAGCTACAACATTGGCATCTATCCGACAATGTGGAAAACTGCCCAGGTTATGTCCTGTCCACAAAACGCAGGACAAATCCAATCCAGCCAATTACTGCCCCATCAGTCTACTCCCAATCATCAGCTATCAAGCGGCACTTACTTACCAATAACCTGCTCACTGATGCCCAGTTTGGATTCCGTCAGGACCACTCGGCTCCAGACATCATTACAACCTTGGTCCAAACATGGACAAAGGAGCTGAATTCCAGAGTTGAGGAGAGAGTGACTGCCCTTGACATCAAGGCAGCATTTGACCGAGTGTGGCATCAAGGAGCCCTAGTAAAACTGATGTCAATGGGAATCAGGAGGAAAATGCTCCACTGGCTGGAGTCATACCTAGCACAAAGGAAGGTGGTTGTTGGAGGTCAATCATCACAGCCCCAGGACATCGCTGCAGGAGTTCCTCAGGGCAGTGCCCTAGGCCCAACCATCTTCAGCTGCTTCATCAATGACCTTCCCTCCAACATAAGGTCAGAAATGGGGATGTTCGCTGATGACTGCACAGTGTTCAGCGCCATTCGCAACTCCTCAGATAATGAAGCACTCTATGCCCGCATGCAACAAGACCTGGACGACATTTAGGCTTGGGCTGATAAGTGGCAGGTAACATTCACGCCACACAAGTGCCAGGCAATGACTATCTCCAACAAGCGAGAGTCTAACCACCTCCCCTTGACATTCAACGGCATTACCATTGCCGAATCCCCCACCATCAACATCCTGGGGGTCACCATTGACCAGAAACTTAACTGGACCAGCCACATAAATAGTGTGGCAACAAGAACAGGTCAGAGGCTAGGTATTCTGCAGCGAGTGTCTTACCTCCTGACTCCCCAAAGCCTTTCCACCATCTACAAGGCACAAGTCAGGGGTGTGATGGAATACTCTCCTTTCGCCTGGATGAGTGCAGCTCCAGCAACACCCAAGAAGCTCGACACCATTCAGGATAAAGCAGCCCGCTTGAATGGCACCCCATCGACCACCTTAAACATTCACTCCCTCCACCACTGGCGAACCATGGCTGCAGTATGTGCCATCTACAAGATGCACTGCAGCAATTCGCCAAGGCTTCGTCGGCAGCACCTCCCAAACCCACGATCTATACCACCTACAAGGACAAGGGCAGCAGGCGCATGGGAACACCACCACCTCCAAGAACCCCTCTAAGTCACACCCGATCCCAACTTGGACATATATTGCTGTTCCTTCAACGTCACTGAGTCAAAATACTGGAACTCCCTCCCTAACAGCACTGTGGGCGAACCTTCACCACACGGACTGCAGTGGTTCAAGAAGGCAGCTCACCACCACCTTCTCAAGGGCAACTAGGGAAAGGCAATAAATGCTGGCCTTGCTAGCGACGCCCACATCCCATGAATGAATTTTTAAAATCCTTCAGTATCTTTTCATTGAGTTTATACGGATACTTCTTTTCCCTCTCAGGTAATGCATTACCTTACATTTATCCACATTAAATTGCATCTACCACCTGTTTGCTCATTTTGCTAATCTGTCCATGTCTTCCTGTATTCTTTTACAATCCTTCTTGCATCCAATACTTTTGTGTCATCAGCAAATTTCAACATTGTGCCCCCCATATCCATTTGCTCCCTATACCCAAGAACAAGTGGACCTAGCACTGACAAATGGACCCAGCACTGCCATTGTCAAATCCCCCACCATCAACATCCTGGGGTTGCCAATGACCAAAAACTCAAATGAACCAGCCACATAAATGCCATGGCTACTAGAGCAGGTCAGAGGCTGGGTATTTTGCGGCGAGGGGCTCACCTCCTGACTCCCCAAAGTCACCTACAAGGCATAAGTCAGGAATGTGATGAAATACTCTCCACTTGCCTGGATGGGTGCAGCTGCAACAACATTCAACAAGCTCGACACCATCCAGGACAAGGAAGTCCACTTGATCGGCAACCCTTCCTCCACCTTAAACATTCACACCCTCTAGCACCAGCGCACCATGGCTGCAGTGTGTACCATCTACAAGATACACTGCAGCAATTTGCCAAGGCTTCTTCAGCAGCACCTCCCAAACCCATGACCTCCACTACCGAGAAGGACAAGGGCAACAGGTGCATGGGAACACCACCACCTCTAAGTTCTCCACCAAGTCACACCCGATCCCGACTTGGACATATATTGCTGTTCCTGCATCGTTGCTGAGTCAAAATACTGGCACTCTCTATGTAGCAGCAATGTGGGAGTAGCTTCACCACACAGACTGCAGCGGTTCGAGAAGATGGCTCATCACCATATTCTCAATAGGCAACTAGGGAGATGTAATAAATGCCGGCCTTGCTAGCAACGCCCATAACCCGGAATGAACTTTGAAACCGCCCAGGCCACACCGTCTCCAGCTGAGCAACACCCATTCACTTTGGTAGGATAATATTCAACTGCAATGACATCACATGGTTTACAAACAGATTCCTTGGAAACAAGAAACCAAATGACTACAGTCAATCTGACTTTTTTTTGAAACTCCAACACCTAAAATAGGCTTGTTACGAAAGGTCAACAGAAAAAGCTGGAAAAACTCCGGTAACATCCGTGGAGAGAAAATAGAGTCAACGTTTCGGGTCAAACCCTTTGTCAATACCGTTCTACAAATGTGCATGCTTCCGATAAAATAGGACACTCACATTCTGCACGTCGTCTACGGTCAAAATATCATTGGTGTAACAGTGCATGGCCACTTCGCGTGGTTTCAGCTTGTCAATCAAAGTCGGGGACAAGATATTGATGAGCTGCACTTCTAGATCGTTCTGAGCCTCGAGTGATGGGGTTAGCAGGTTAACAGCTTCGGGGTCGATATATTCGGCGGCCTGAGGACAACCCCCTTCCCTCAGGGCGGTGACAAACTCTCGAAACCAGCCCACTGGCGGGGGCTTCAGGTGTATTTTGGAGATCAGCAAGTGGACCGCAGCCCGATTGCCCCTTTGCACCTTCTCGGCGCGGATCTCCTCTATATCGGCCTCTTCCATGAACTTGATGAAGTCCAGCACTGGCTCCACTTGGATGATGGCGACCAGGCGATTGCGGAAACACTCGATCAGTGCCAGCCGCTGCTGCTCCCGGTCCCGCTCCAGATCGCTGGAGCTCATCTTGACCCTCCGGCTCCGGGCACCAATTACCTGTACTTGGATTCGCGGCTTTGAACAGCTCGGTCGCACGACGCTCTTCTGAAAGCAGCTCTGAGCTGTGTTTCCCCTGCGCTCTGCTTTAAAGCGACAAGTTTCAGTTTCGATTCCGTATTGCTGCGCAGTGAAACACCGCTGACGTGCGCAGTGGGGACTTTCAGCAGCTTTATTTTCAGGAGCAACAAACAGGAGATAGCTTGGGAACAGTGCCGCAGTGTAGCCCCGATTTCTGTTTATCAGATGAATTGAACAAATAATTAGATTTCCTCATGCATGTGGGATGTTTACTTTTTAATGGCGAACCATTCCAGGTTTCAAGGTCCAGATGCAGCAACATTCCAGTTCTGACGAAGGGTCAACGACCTGAAACGATAACTCTGTTTCTCTCGCCACGATGCTGCCTGACCTGCTGAGTGTTTCCAGCATGTTCTGTTGTTTTGCAGCAACATTACTGATGTTTGTGCCATTCCCTCATCCCCGTGTATAAGATCTAGTTAAATGTACACATAGGAAGAAAATATAGAAAGAATTAAACTTGTATCTTGTTTTTCGTTGGTATGCTTTCATTCCTCTACCTTTACTTTAATCATATTTATAACCCGTTGTTTACAAGTCACGTTGCTGCTCTTAGCCCTTTACTGTTTCTCTTTTTCTGATTTTTTTCCTTCCTCTTCTGCTGTTCACGTCATGTTCTGGAATATATCTCAAATTCTTTATCTTTACTGCTCCTGTGGAGCATAAATGCAGTTGGGCCTGTTTCTGTGCTGGAGACTCGATGTCAACTGGACCATGATTCTTTTATTTCCTGAGTCCTGATTGTTGCACTTGGTAGAATTAATTTCACAGCTCAACCTCGCTCCCCTCCTCCATGCCCCTGATGGCCAATGCTTGATCCTTTAAAAGTTCTGATATTTTGCAATTCCTGGTCCCCTTCCTCAAAAAGGGAAAGCCAAATCTGGGGAACCAGTGAGTCTAACCTCTGTGGTGGGAAAGATAATGGAAAGGGTTATATAGGGATAAATGAGTATTTCCAGCAAACAGGGCTTATATGGATACCCAACACAGCTTCATAAAATAAAGTTCATGTTTGACAAACCCGATGTAGTCACTTTCAAAAACCGGAACAGTGGATCAAGCAGACTTGGTACATCTCATCTACTTAGATTTCTGTTCTGTATGTACCTTTAAGAGAATAACTGGTCTCAGTCTGCAATACCGGCAGTGACCACCCCTGTATAAAAGGCGCTAGAGAGCCTCTGTTTTGTTAGATTCGTTTATGCCTTTCACCAGTAAAGCTCTGTTTGTTTCTCTCCTGCTAGTCCGTGTCTCAATCATTCACGGACTTAACACTGGCGACGAGGTAGAAAGAACTTACCTGCAACTCAGCAGCGGCTCCGACGACGTTGAAGGTCGGAAAAAAAAAATAGAGTCCATTGAAACTCGAGGAACGGGCGTCGACCGTCAATCATCGGGTTCAAGGCTTTGCAGGAGCGACTTTCCAGAGCCAGGCTGGGTTCCTCGGTCTGTGGTTTCCCAGCTAATCGGGCTGGTGGCAGGTAGTGCTCTGATCCTTCCTGGGCTGCAACGGGGCCGGGCAGCGAGTCGGGAAGCAAGAAGAGAGAGAGAGGGTGGAGCATACAGGGCGCGGCCAGTGTTTCGAAGCTGGGCAGCGTTCGGACCTCAGAAGAGGGAGGGAAGTGTTCCAGAGGGTCCGCTCCACGACGGGAAGATAATAAAAGAAAACAAATTAATATTTAACGTGCAGGAAACCGTGGAAAGCAGCGCTAACAACAGCGGGGAAGAAGGAAAAGCGCGGGGGCGCCATTTTGTTAAATCGGAGAAGAAGGCAAAGCGCGGGAGGCGCCATTTTAGATTTGCAAGATGCCGAAGACTGGCTGTATCACTGCTTTTGATAATACATTAGAGGACTGGACCACGTATGTGGAAAGAGTAGAGGTATATTTCGAGGCAAACGATATAGCGGAGGGGAAAAAGGCATCGGTATTGTTAAACTTAATGGGCGCTAGAACGTACGGCCTATTGTGGGATCTGATTACTCCAGCCAAACCGAAGGCGAAGAGTTTTAACGAAATTGTTGCTGTTCTACAGGAGCACTTAAACCCTGCACCGCTGTTGATAGCAGAAAGATTTAAATTCCACAGGAGAACTCAGCACAAAGATGAGAGCAATGCTGAGTATCTTACGGAACTATGCAAGCTATCAAAGCACTGCCAGTTCGGAGTAGGACTGGCAGATACCCTACGGGACAAATTTGTCTGTGGACTCCTGAGTGAAGGAACACAGAAGAAGTTACTCGCAGAAAAAGAGCTGACGCTAGATAAGGCTTTCAGCGTGGCAGTATCATATGAAGCAGCAGCCAGGGGAGCTGCAGAAATTCAACAAAAACCACAGGAATACAGCACCCACGAAATGACACGGGGATTTGCAAAATGTTATCGCTGCGGCAGAACTAACCATGACCAGAAGGACTGCTGGTCCAAAGACAAAATATGCAGACAATGCGGGAAGATTGGACACATTGCACGAGTTTGTAGGTCTGGGAAGAAGACCAGCGACAACAAAAAGGCTACTAAGGAACCGTACAAGAAAGTACAAAAGATGACGGACAGTAGTTCCGAAGACCAGATGAGCGATAGTGAATCCGAGAACAGGAGATTAAGCTGTCTCAAACTTCACAATGTAATCGCAAAAGAGGATCACCGAACCATTTGGGTCACCCTCACGATAGCAGGGTCCCAAGTTAAAATGGAATTGGATACAGGATCAGCGCTAACTGTCATGAATCGACGAGACTATGAGCGGCTATTTTCACACATACCCTTGAGAGAGACATCCATCGTCTTGACGACGTATACGGGGCAAAAAGTATACCCCAGAGGAAAAATAAGGGTGCCTGTCGAATACAATGGCAAGAAAATACGGAAATTGTATCTCTACATACTGCCAAATGGTGGACCACCGTTATTGGGACGGGAATGGATCAAGAAGGTAAACTTAGATTGGCATTCCATTCATGCAATGACGGTGGACGGTAAAAAAGATGAAGACGTCACTCCTGGACGATTGTCAACAATCTTAGCTAACGCCAAAGAGGTATTTCAACAAGAACTGGGCACGCTTAAAGGCGTAACCGCCTCGTTAAAAATAGAAGAGAATGCAGTTCCCAAGTTTTTCAAAGCGAGACCGGTACCATATGCAATTCGTCCAGCCGTCGAGGCAGAGCTGGAGAATCTGGAGAAGGCGGGCGTGTTGTCTAAGGTCGACTGGAGCGAGTGGGCGACACCCATCGTTCCTGTCATGAAAAAAACGTTAAGCAATAAGTCCGGAGAGCCAAGGAAGATTCGCATCTGTGGGGATTTCAAGGTGACGGTGAACCCTGTCCTTCACACAGTACAATATCTTCTTCCAAGGATAGAAGACATCTTCGCCTCACTGTCTGGAGGGAAGCGTTTTACAAAAATTGACCTAGCACAAGCATATTTGCAGATGGAGGTTGAAGAGTCCTCTAGGAAGTATCTCACGATAAACACTCACAAAGGTCTTTACCAATGTCATCGATTGGTATTCGGAGTAGCATCGGCTCCGGCAATATGGCAAAGAGCGATGGAACAAGTCCTGCAAGGGATTCCGGGGACTCAGTGTTACTTGGACGACATCCTTGTAACAGGTGAAGATGACAGTGAACACCTTAACAACCTAGAACAGGTGCTCACTAGACTACAGGAACATGGGCTGCGAGCCAACCGCCCCAAGTGCGAATTTTTTAAGAAACAGATATCGTATTGTGGCCACGTGATTGATGAAGAGGGGTTACATAAGTCCCCTGACAAAATTGAAGCGGTTGTTAAGGCCCCAGCGCCTGAAAATGTGTCGCAACTGAGGTCATTCCTCGGGTTGGTGAATTACTATCATAAGTTTTTGCCGAATTTGTCGACAATTCTGCATCCACTGAACGCCCTGCTACGAACGGGGGTAGCATGGAAATGGAGCGATGATTGTAAACGTGCTTTTCAGAAGAGTAAGGACTTAATCACTTCAAAGGAAGTATTGGCTCACTACAACCCAGCACTGCCAATCAGGCTGGCATGTGATGCGTCTCCTTACGGCATTGGGGCGGTACTGTCACATAAATTCCTTAATGGTTTGGAGAGGCCGATAGCTTTTGCGTCACGCTCGTTAACTTCTGCCGAGCGTAACTACGCCCAGATTGACAGAGAGGCCCTCAGCCTAGTGTGGGGGGTGAAGAAGTTCAATCACTATCTGCACGGTCAAAAATTTACTCTACTAACCGATCATCAACCTCTTGTCTCCATTTTCAACCCTCAGAAGGGCGTACCGATAATGACAGCACAACGGCTGCAGAGATGGTCCCTTTTCCTAGGGGCACACCAATATGACATCGAGTACAGGGGAACTAAACAGCATGGAAATGCTGATGGATTGTCACGTCTACCGTTGCCGACGGTGGAAGAAGAAGACCTTGCAGTGGATCCAATGGAGTTATTCCACTTGACCATAGTCGAATGTCTCCCTGTGATGAATGCAAACATAGAAAAGGAAACACGGAATGACCCGACACTATCACGGGTCTATGATTTAACGGTGAAGGGATGGCCAGCACATGGCGAACCACTGCTGCCAGCATTTTCGTCAAGAAGAGAACAGCTGTCAGTGTGCAGAGGAACCTTGATGTGTGGATCCAGAGTAGTAATTCCACCTAAGTTGACGGATAGAGTGCTCAATGAGCTTCATGAGGGTCATCTGGGTGGGGTAAAAATGAAGAGCTTAGCCAGAGCGTTTGTGTGGTGGCCGGGAATCGATAGAGAAATCGAAGAGATGACCAAGAGCTGTGCAGGATGCCAAAAGGTCCAAAACGCCCCACCACAAGCTCCTCTGCATCCATGGGAGTGGCCCTCATCCCCATGGCAAAGGGTGCACACTGATTTTGCCGGTCCCTTCATGGACTTGATGTTTTTAATTGCGGTGGATGCACATTCAAAGTGGCCAGAGGTAATAAAAATGTCCTCAACCACCACGGAAAAAACTATCGCAGTTTTACGAACCATATTCGCCAGGAATGGGCTGCCTGAACAGATTTGCTCTGACAATGGACCACAGTTTGTGTCTGAAGAGTTCCGGAGGTTCTTAAAGAACAATGGTGTTAAGCATTACACATCTGCCCCATATCATCCAGCCACTAATGGATTGGCCGAGAGGTTTGTCCAAACATTCAAGAAGGCTATCAAGGCAATGTGTAATGAAGATATACCCCTACAACACAATGTGGACAACTTCTTGTTTGCCTACCGGAATGCGACACATGCAGTTACCAACCAAACTCCAGCCATGATGTTCTTCAATCGAAGACTACGATGCCGCTTGGACTTGGTTAAGCCAAACGTCCGAAGAGATGTGGAGAACAGGCAGTTTCAGAATATGAATGAAAGGCCGACCAGGAGTTTTAAGATAGGTCAACCAGTTTTGGCCCGGGACTACCGCACTGAGAAATGGCAGCCAGGAACGATTTGTACACGACAAGGACCTCTCATGTATACCGTGGACGTTGGGGAGAGCATTGTAAGACGGCATGCTGACCAGGTTCTAGAGTCACTGGAAAACGTCAACTCCACACCACGATCTGATACACCTGGTAATGAAATCGACGTTCCAATTGCAGCTACCGCAGAACCGGTAATATTGGAAGCAGATGAACCAAATAACGACATTGATTTCGACTCAACATTGCCAGAAGAACCTGATACTCCAAAGAGGCGTTATCCAGACAGAATCAGGAAGCCTCCTCAAAGACTGAACTTATAATTGCTTAAACTTAACCAATGTATCTAGCAACAGTAATTGTGATTGTAATTCGTTATCATTAGTGTTAAATGAATGTTATGTACTGTTTATCTAAAAGGGGAGGAATTGTTGTGTATGTACCTTTAAGAGAATAACTGGTCTCAGACTGCAATACCGGCAGTGACCACCCCTGTATAAAAGGCGCTAGAGAGCCTCTGTTTTGTTAGATTCATTTATGCCTTCCACCAGTAAAGTTCTGTTTGTTTCTCTCCTGCTAGTCCGTGTCTCAATCATTCACGGACTTAACAATTTCCAAAAGGCTTTCAATAAGGGGCCGCATGAAGAATTGTGTGTGAAAATTAGGTCACATGGTGTGGAGTGTGAAATGGGATTCAATTATACTAATTGGCCAGTTGAACTGCCAATCAAACTGGCGCTACCACCTTCTTTCGGGTGCGCTTGCTTCCCTGGCAGCACCTCTGCTGGGCTCACATGAATGGACCTATTCTAACATATTACAGTACATCCAATTTATTTTCTGGGATGTGTTAACAGATCACATTGTCTCAATCTGATATGCTTTGTGAGTCATAGCATCATGTTTAGATGCTTCTACTGGGCCTAAATCCTTAGGTGCTGAATTTTAATCTGCATTCCCAAAATCTGGTTGTTATAGTTTTAACTTCTGTTAAGATGAATTTAGCATATTAGCAATATCTTAATATAAATTACCCAAAATTCCTCATAGGTTAAGTCGTCAAAAGTCTTAAAAATGTCTTTAAAAGTCTTAAAATGTCTTACATTTGAAGAGATAACCTGGTTTAAGAAATCTGGTTGTGGTGAAATTGGAAAGTGAAATGCAAGCAGGATTCTTACTACATTTTAGTCTATCTGATGACAGAAAATATACCAAACTAGATTTATACAAAACAATTTAATTTATTTACAATTAAATAAAATGTAGAAGCAAAGTAAAGCAGCCTTTTAAAACATATAGAATAATAACTAAAGTGCCCACTTAAAGACCCGGTTGTGCTTTCAGTTCCTTTTCATAAAGAAAGAAATGATGCCCTGTATACCCAAGTCCAGGTCATTAATATACATCAAACAGAGCAGTGGTTCTAATACATTGCAATAAAAAGAGAAAAAAAGGCTTGCATTTATATAGCGCCTTTCACGACCTCAGGAAGTCCCAAAGCCTTTTACAGCCAATGAAGTAATTTTGAAGTGTAGTCACTGTTGTAATGTAGGAAACATGGGGGAAAAATATAAGAACATAAGAAATAGGAGCAGGAATAGGCCATTCGGCCCCTCGAGCCTGCTCCGCCATTAAATAAGATCATGGCTGATCTGATCTTGGCCTCAACTCCACTTTCCCGCTCACTCCCCATAACCCTTGACTCCACTGTAGCTCAAATATCTGTCTATCTCTGCCTTGAATATATTCAATGACTCCGCCTCCACAGCTCTCTGGGGTAGAGAATTCCAAAGATTCTCGACCCTGAAATGAGCTTCCGAACACATATCCGCAGCACAACTAAGACCGCCTATTTCCACCTCTGTAACATCACCCGTCTCCGCCCTTGCCTCAGCTCAACCGCTGCTGAAACCCTCATCCATGTCTTTTGTTACCTCTAGACTTGACTATTCCAACGCACTCCTGGCTGGCCTCCCACATTCTACCCTATGTAAGCTTGAGGTCATCCAAAACTCGGCTGCCCATGTCCTATCTCGCACCAAGTCCCGTTCGCCCATCACCCCTGTGCTCGCTGACCTACATTGGCTTTAAGTAAAGCCTTGATTTCAAAATTCTCATCCTTGTTTTCAAATCCCTCCATGGCCTCGCCACTTCCTATCTCTGTAATCTGCTCCAGCCCCACAACCCCCCCCCCCGCGAGAAATCTGTGCTTCTCTACTTCTGCCCTCTTGAGCATCCCTGATTATAATCGCTCAAACATTGGTGGCCGTGCCTTATGTTGCCTAGGCCCTAAGCTCTGGAATTCCCTCCCTAAACCTCTCCGCCTCTCTATCTCGCTTCCTTTAAGAAGCTCCTTAAAACCTACCTCTTTGACCAAGCTTTTGGTCACCTGCCCTAATTTCTCCTTATGTGGCTCAGTTTCAATGTTTTTCTTTTAATACTCCTGTGAAGCGCCTTGGGATGTTTTACTATGTTAAAGGCACTATATAAATACAAGTTGTTGTTGTTGTGGATCGGGCAGGAAGCACTCCTGCTGCTCTTGGCCCACAAGCAGTGCTGAAAAGGCACTTACCTCTTCCATCCACTCGTTCTCGCCTCCCCTCAACTGATGGGTTTCTGGCCAACATTAAAGTAGAGCTGTATTGTGAAGCAGCAGCCTCATTAAAATATTTAAATTCGGGACCCGCCTCTGGAAAGCAAGTTAGTTGTCTACCCGCAAAATTGGAATTGGGCGCTTTGGAGGCAGGTTGGGGTCGGGTTTCCCTTTTTTTTCTATTTTTAACCACTCCCACACCCTCCACCCATCCTGTGAATTAAAATGACCCCTACAGTGTTTCCAAACAATTGAATTCAACGAGGGCTCCATAATTGAACATTCCATTTAACACTTCTTAGCTATCTAATCTAATTGCATAGGAGGAACAAAGCCAACTAATCTTCTTTGAAGTGAGGAAAGACCAGTCAGTGAGGGGGAAAAATACTATTGATAGAGGTGCATCCACTCTCTCCCAGTCCCATAATTCAGTCCAAGATATGTCCTCTACATTGGGGAGACCAAACGCAGATTGGGTGACCGCTCTGCGGAACACCTCCGTTCAGTCCATAAGGGTGACCCCGAGCTTCCGGTCGCCTGTCATTTTAATTCACCGCCCCATTCCCACTCGGACCTCACCGTCCTTGGCCTCTTGCATTGTTCCACGGAAGCTCAACGTAAACTCGAGGAACAGCACCTCATCTTCCGATTAGGCACTTTGCAGCCTTCCGGACTCAATATCGAGTTCAACAATTTCAGATCATAACCTCGGCCCCTATTACATTTTTTACTTATATTTTTTTTCCACCCCTTTGTTTTGGATCTTCCCTCCCCCCCTTTCCTTTTTTTTCTCTCTCCCACATGGCAGCTGTCTCCCATCCTGCCAGTACACTTCACACCTAATCTTGCCATCTTTTGTCTCCACTGTCCTATTACCATCTTGTCTGGTTTTGAATACCTCTTAATGTCTCTTTTACTTCTTTTACTTCTTTTG
Source organism: Somniosus microcephalus (assembly GCF_052327205.1). Lineage (NCBI taxonomy): Eukaryota > Metazoa > Chordata > Chondrichthyes > Squaliformes > Somniosidae > Somniosus > Somniosus microcephalus. The sequence continues at coordinate 270,341,600 of NC_140990.1, read as the reverse complement.
TTCTATCGCAGCCCTGCCTTCGATCTATTTTATTTCCTTTCCAGTTTGAAAAAGGGTTTCGACCTGAAACGTCACTCTAATTTCTCTCCACGGATGTTGCCTGGCCTGCTGAGTTTTTCCAGCATTTTCTGTTGTTATGTCAAGATATGTCCTTCCTTGTTAGCCAAGTACAAATGAGATCATTTCTTTGGCTGCAGAGGATTGCAGTCCTGATTATGGCTCCAGTTGACTTTGGAAAATTCAGAGGCAAAAGAAAAGGGATAAAGTGAAAGTGAAAGAAATTCAGGTAGCAAGTGAAAGAGGCAAATAGAGATTAATTTTTACCCAAGCTATATCATAAAATTTGGTATGAATAATATAATTAATTTCAACCTGTTTGAGTTTATTTCTTTCAGTTGATTACTAAATATTTTCATTTACATTGTAAATGTTGATGATATCATTTGAAGGCAGCTGATTAAAATATTTGAAAACATATGATTACATTTTCTGGCTTAATGACTAAAGTAAATGGCAATCTCAAAGGAAATCTTTGTATATTGTCATCACTATGCTAGATTTTTACAATATTGAAAATGCACTTTCAAGGGTGAGCTAATGTATTTCTGCTTTTAGCCTAAATGAACCATTGAGTATTACCTGGTGGCTTATATAAGGACCTTGTTTGTTTGGTTTGTGAGCAACTACTAGTGTACAGTGACAGACCATCTTGAAGTGAATTAGAAACAGGCCTGCACTACGGTTGAGCCTGTGAATCACCTATCAGTTTTCAAATACAGTTAATTGAAAATGTTTGAAAATTGTGTCAGGCATTTAGAACCTGTTTTCTAAACTTTTTTCTTCAGAACTGTAGCAATTTTTCCTTAAAATTTTTTTTTTTTTATTCGTACATGGGATGTGGACGTCGCTGGCAAAGCCAGCATTTATTGCCCATCCATAATTGCCCTTGAGAAGGTGGTGGTTAGCCGCCTTCTTGAACCGCTGCAATCCGTGGAGGGGAACTTGGAGGTGGTGAGGTTCCCATGCGCCTGCTGCCCTTGTCCTTCTAGGTGGTCGAGGTCGCAGGTTTGGGAGATGCTGTTGAAGAAGCCTTGGTGAGTTGCTGCAGTGCATCTTGTAGATGCCTGTGAATTATCTATCAATTCTACCATAACTCATTTATCTTGCTGTTCACAATTAATTCTACCATAATTAATTTATCTTGCTGTTCACAATTAATAGAACTACTTGATTAATATTTATGAAATTTGTGGCCCACCGAAGGTACCTTAATTATCCGGTGATGTTTTCCAATGAGTCATTGTGAATGATTGTGGATGGGAATTTCCCTGGAGTTTTATGTTCTTTAGTATAACAGTCTGAACAGAAATCTGAAACAGTCAACAACATTTTTAGGAAGCTGATTTAAAAAAAAACACTTTCAGATTCTTAAGTGCATCCACAGTGTATTTGTTGGAAAATATTTTATTAATCCAAGTTTTCAATAAAAAGTACTTAAATTCTAATAATTACCATTTGCTATTCAAGTACATTACCCAGTGAAAATAAAGACCCATATGTTAGTAGGTTTCTGTTACTTTATTATCTGGTGTTTGTATTATATGTTGTTATCCATGAAAACTGACAGTATTTATGGATATTGTTCATCATTTGTTATTTAGGATTTTTTTAAAGATGTTGTGCTTCTGTTGGCAGGTCACACCAGGTTAACCAAAAATAACTGTTGGACAGTATGGACAAATGCATGATGGACAAATATATACTGCAAGAAAAAGGAGGCAAATGTACTCTAAGGGTGTGGCTAGAACTTGTCAAGGTGGAGTTATAGAGACTTAAGAATGTTAATTAACATGTCACTAAATTGTTTAAATAGTGTGAATTGGCAAGAAACAAAGCAAAAAAGTTGAGTTCAAATACCCAGAGGTCATGCTAATAGTGCCTTGTTAGGCCACACCATGAGCACCGAGTATCGTTCTGGTTACCACAACATAAGGGAGTCGTGCAGATCCTAGAGGTGATCCTGGTAAAATGGTAAAAGCAACAAAGCTGATCTCCAGCATCAGTTGGAAGAACTATGCAGAATCACACATTAGCTATGGCTCTAGTTCCTCAAAAAGATGTATTAGAGAGGACCTTAATGAAGTACATAGACTACTTAAAAGAATAGATAAAGCAAAGCAAAACAATACTTTCCGATATGCCAGGCCAGCAGGACAAGATGGCACAGGTTCAGGTTTGGGAAGGGAAAATTTAAATCGGGTGTTAGGAAGTATTTCCTCACACAAAAGGCGATCAACAGGCTGTCAGAAAGAATTACTGAAGTGAGGGTATTGGACTCATTTTAAAAATAACAATGCTGTAATGAAGAGATGGTAGAGTTGGTACTCTGGAAGGATGAGATCAATAAGCTGAAGGGCCTTCTTCATTTAAATCGATCTTGTGATCTTGTCTAAGTGGTTATCTCACCACAATGTTGCTGGTGCTTAAGAAAAGCTTCCTCCTCTTTGCACTCTATTTTGGACCCACACGCAATGCAGCATTGCCATCTTGGCAGGACGGTAAGTGATATGTTTTCAAACCTTTCCAAATACTATTTTGCACCTGATTTACAGGAAAAGCATGAAAACAACAGTTTGCATTTACATAGTGCCTTTAACATTAAAAAGTCCCAAGGCACTTCAAGCGGCATAAGAGAAAAAGAACATCAAGGCAAAGAAGCTGGGATTAAAAACGTGGTCAATAATGTGAGTTTTAAGGAGGGTCTTAAAGGCAGAGAGGGAGGTGGAGAGGTGGAGAATTTAAGGGAGATAATTCCAGAGCATGGGGCCTAGGTGGTTAATGGCATGGCCAATAATGGTGATGTGAAGGAAGGGGGAATGCAAAAAAGAGTGGAATCAAAGGAACAGGGAGACTATAGGTGGGGGTTGTAGGGCTGAAAGAGATTACAGAGATTGTGAGGGGCAAAGTGATGCCATGCAGGGTGTTTAACACAAGGATGAGGATTTTAAATGTTAGGTGTTGGGGGACCGAGAGAAAATTTAGATCAACAAGAAAAGGGACAATGGACGAATGAGGCGTGATGCAGGGTAGGATATGCGCAGCAGAGTTTTGGATGAGTTGAAGTTTACAGAGGGAGGAGGATGGGAGGCTGTCTAGGAGAGCATTAGTGTAATTGAGACTGCATGATGGGGGTTTCAACAGCAGCGGAATAAGGCAAGGGTGGAGGCGGGCAATATTATAGAGGTGAAAGTAAGCAGTCTTTGTGATAGAGAGGCTATGGAGTCAGTAAACTCAGCTCAGGGTCGAGCAGGGTGCAAAGTTGCAAACAAGCTGGTTCAGCCTGAGATAATGGCCAGGCAGGAGAATAAAGTTTATGGCAAGGGAAGGAAGTTTGTGCCAAGTACCAAAGACAATGGCTTCAGTCTTCTCAGTGTTTAGCTGGAGAAAATTATGGTTCATCCAAGACTGGATGGTGGACAAGAAATCTGATAGCACAATGGCAGTAGAAGGATTGAGAGAGGAGATGGAGAGGTAGAGCTGGGTGTAATCAGCACACATGTGGAAGGTGACATCATGTCTGCCGATGATGTTGTCAGAGAACAACATGTAGATGAGGAAGAGAAGCGAGCCTAGCATGGAGGTTAGATGGATTCCAGAAGTGACAGTGTAAGGATGGGAAGAAAAGCCATTTCTATAGATGCTGTGGCTATGATCGAAGAGCTAGAATGTAAACAAATGAGGGCAGTTCCACCAAGCTAGTGAACGAAAAAGAGGTGGTGGAGGTGGGTGGTGTGGTTGACTGTGTCAAAGACTGCAGAGAGAACGAGTAAGTATTATGCACAATGGTCGCAGTCACTGAAATTGTCATTCATGCATTTGGTTAGGGCCATTTTGGTGCTGTGGGAGGAGCAGAAACCTGGTTGAAAGGATTGAAACAGGAAGCTATGGGAGAGAGGAGTATGGAGCTGGGAGGTGACAACATATTCAAGCATCATGGAGAGGAAAAGAAAGTTTGAGATGAGGCAGAAGCTAGCAAGAACAGGGGGTTGAAGGTGTTTTTTGAGGATGGGGGTGATGACGGTGAATTTGAAAGGGAGGGGGCAGTGCTTAAAGAAAAAGAACAATTTACAATTTCAGCTAGCATGGGAGGACAGGAAGGGAATTTGGGTCATCAGGAGTTTAATGGAAATGGGGTCATGAGGATAGGATGTAGGTATCATCGATGAAATGAGCCTCAAAAGTGCATTGGCAGAGCTGTGGGGACAAAACTAAAGAAAGGGTGGGCTTCAGGGTTAGCATAGGGGGACTGGGGAGTGGTTTGGCTTGCTTGACAAGGGGGAGGGCAAAAGGAACAGAGGCAGCTGAACAGATGGTCACATATCACTCCGCTATTTAAGGTGAGAGAGGGAAACCAGGGACTTTTATGCCCCCTTGTTCTGGACTCCCCCACCAGAGAAAATAGTTTCTCTTTATCTGCCCTATCAGTTCCCCTTAATATCTTGAAAACTTCGATCAAATCACCCCTTAACCTTCTAAATTCCAGGGAATACAACCCTAGTTTGTGTAACCTTTCCTCGTAATTTAACCCTTGGAGTCCGGGTATCATTCTGGTAAATCTATGCTGCACTCCCTCTAAGGCCAGTATATCCTTCCTAAGGTGTGGTGCCCAGAACTGAACACAGTACTCCATGTGTGGTCTAACTAGGGCTTTGTATAACTGCAGTATAACTTCTTGTATTCTAGTCCTCTAGATATAAAGGCCAGCATTCCATTAGCCTTTTTGATTATTTTCTGTACCTGTCCATGAAATTTTAATCATCTAAATACATGGACCACTAAGTCTCTTTGGACCGCCACTGTTTCTAACTTTTCACCATTTAGAAAGTAATCTGATCGATCCTTTTTAGTTCCTAAGTTGAATACCTCACACTTGCCTACATTGAAATCCATTCACTTATTCTATTAATATCTCTTTGTAATTTTATGCTTCCATGTACACTGCTTACAATGTCACCTATCTTTCTATCATCGGCAAACTTGGATACGTGGCTCTCTATCCCATCATCTAAGTTGTTAATAAAGATGGTGAATAGTTGAGGCCCCAACACAGATTCCTGTGGGACACCGCTAGACATACCCTTTGAATTAGAGTACCGGCACGATTCTGCCACTCAAGCTCAGACTGCTGCCATCTTGACTGTGTTTACCAGTGTGGAAAGGGGCTTGCAGGGTCTCACAGCAGTCCAGCAATCTCTCCTCCAACAGATTACTAGGATTGCTGAGGCGCCTGTGGCTCCATGGAACACGAAGCTGCTGTCCTCGCTCAGGATGACAGCATTTGTACTCCCACCCCTGCCACTCCGCCAGTGCTCTTGCTGTGGCCTGTCAGCCAGCCTGCCGCCGCCCATGTCGAGGTGGTGTAGTCTACAGCTGGGCCTACTAGGCCCAGAGCTGCTCGAGGTCGTCCTGCAAGGCCTTCTGCGGTCTCGGCCACTGAAAGTCTGTAGCCTTCCACCAGCCATGCTGCAGCCACTGGGGTAGCACTTTGTAGGGGCAGTAGGATAGGCAAAAGCACACAAAAAACAAGCACTAGGGAATGCATAAGGCTGATTTGTTGACTTTGTTATGTAGTTTTGGAATTAATCATATATAAATTATGTTTGGAATGTTTGTTTTGTGGTGGTTTTCATTTCAGCATTGTGGCCAAGTGGACGCTCTGATGTTCCATGACAGAGAGATGGTAAGGTGGGGAAGTGTTGAGCAACAGGGAACTGGGGTTTCATTCAGGGGAAGTGGAGTCTGATGATGTGCTCACGGAAACCCATCCGGAACGTGGATTTGCAGACTGCCTCCCCCCTTCCTCCTCCTCCTCTTCCGCTTCCGCCTCCTCCTCATCCTCCTCCTCCTGAGGTGGTTGCGGAACCCGTGGTGGCAAGGGCTGCACCCTCATGATGGCCAAGTTGTGGAGGATGCAGCAGATCACCATGAATTGGGACACCTGCTCTGGCGAGCACCGGAGGGCTCCTCCCGAGCGGTCAAGGCAGTGGAACCATTGCTTGAGCACACCGATGGTTTGCTCGATGACATTCCTCATGGCAGCATGGCTGTCTTTATATGAGTGTTGGCCATGAGTGGTGGGGTTGTGGAGGGGAGTCATCAGACAGGTGTAGAGCGGATAGCATTTGTTGCCTAGCAGCCACCTTTGGGTTCGACGTGGTGGCTGGAAGATTGCTGGCACAGCAGACTGGCACAGGATGAAGGTATCATGGCTGCTGCCAGGATACCGGGCATTCACCATCATGATATGCTGGGCGTGGTCACAGACCAACTGCACATTAAGTGAGTGCCTGTTAGGGAATATCTCACCATTGATATGCGGCACCCACAAAGCTACGTGTATGTAGTCAATGGCACCCTCCAGCATGGGGAAGCCCGATATCCTGGCAAAGCCACATGTGCGCTCCTCTTGTTTCTGTTTTGAGAGAAGGCAATGAAGTCCCTTCTCCTGGAGTAGAGAGCCTCTGTGACCTCCCAGATGCAGCGATGGATGGCAAACTGCGAGATGTTAGCTATGTCGCCTGTTCCAGCCTGGAAGGATCTGCTGGCGAAAAAATTCAGGACCACGGTCACCTTGAGGGCCACTAGCAGAGCCGTCGTCACCCTGCTCTGAGGCTGCAGGTTTGGTTCCAAGGCGTGGGAGATTTCTATGACCACCTCCCTGGTGAAGCAGAGCCGCCGCACACACTGCTCCTGGCTTAGGTGCAGGTAGGAGAAGTGCTCCCTGAAAACCCTAGGTGGGTAAGGCCTCCTGCTGAGAGACCCCCTCCCCCTCCCCTCCCTCTGTCGGGTAAGGCCTCCTGCTGAGAGCCCCCTCCCCCTCCCCCTCCCCTCCCCTCCCTCTGTCGGGTAAGGCCTCCTTCTGAGAGCCCCCCTCTCTCTGTCAGGTAAAGCCTCCTGCTGAGAGCCCCCTCCCCCTCCCCCCCTCTGTCGGGTAAGGCCTCCTTCTGAGAGCCCCCCTCCCCCCCTCTCTCTCTGTTGGGTAAGGCCTCCTGCTGAGAGCCCCCCTTCCCTTCCCCCCCCCTCTCTGTCAGGTAAAGCCTCCTGCTGAGAGCCCCCCTCCCCCTCCCCCCCTCTCTGTCGGGTAAGGCCTCCTGCAGAGAGCCCCCCTCCCCCTCCCCCCCTCTCCCTCGGGTAAGGCCTCCTGCTGAGAGCCCCTCCCCCCCTCTCCCTCGGGTAAGGCCTCCTGCTGAGAGCCCCCCTCCCCCTCCCCCCCTCTCTGTCGGGTAAGGCCTCCTGCTGAGAGCCCCCCTTCCCTTCCCCCCCCCTCTCTGTCAGGTAAAGCCTCCTGCTGAGAGCCCCCCTCCCCCTCCCCCCCTCTCTGTCGGGTAAGGCCTCCTGCTGAGAGCCCCTCCCCCCCCTCCCCCTCCCCCCCCCTCCCCCCCTCTCTCTGTGAGCAGCTTGACTTTTTTGCTGCCTCAGCTCCATCTCCCAGTCATGCTGCAGCAACTGGAAGCAAGTGGTTTAGTCAGAGGCCCTGCAGTAGCAGCCAACACCTTCCCAACATCGAGCAGCACTCCCTGGACACGTTAACAACTTTTTAAAGTCTTCCAGCAACCCAGTATTCATACAAACTCTGCAAGAGCCTGTACAAGAGAAATAATCAACTTATCTGCAAATTGGATGTTTCCCTTTAAATGGCGCTGTTGGGAGTGTCCCTCATGCAGTTGAATGCACATTCAACTGTGAGTGTTTAGGAGAGGGCATTGATTGGAGTGGCGACATTGAAAATGACATGTCGTGCGTCAAATCAGCACTACGCGCTTACCGACGTCACGATCTGCGTACTCTGTATACTGCCGCGCACGCACATACCACCTGCGCCATCATCCTCACCAAGATGGCGAACAGCGCGGGCAGTGCAGGAAGTGAGGCGGAAGCCTCTTTTTAAAAGAACGGCCTTAACTACCGGCGCTAAGGTGCCGAAATTCACGGCCAAAGTGTTATGATGGGTTTTAGCTAAGTATTAAATATATTTAGAAAGAGGTCGATTTTCCTGGAGCCGTCAGGCGGGGTTTCAGGCATGTGGGGGGGGGGGAAATCCCGAATTCGGGGGTCCCGACACCATCCCGCCCAAAACCCCGCTCCACGCAAGTTTCAGAGGCGGCAGGTACCCGCCCCGCACTGGGACCCGCCGACCCCAGGTGGGAAGGGATTAGTGCCAATTAACTGCCTGTTAACAGGTAGTTAACAGGCAATTTTTAGCCTAATTCCTATTTTGAGGGGTGTCGTGTGGGATTCCCGACGGCTCCAAACCACGCCAGGTTAGAGCAGGCGGGCCGTCGGGTTGAAGGAGTTGGAGGGGTCGCGATGTCGGTGTTCAGGTGAGTGATGGGTGCATGAGTGCAAAGGTAAGTGTGTTTGGTGTGTCTAAAGTGTGTAAAGAACTTTTACTTACCTGTACTTACCTTAACAGCCTTTCTTCCTGTAGCCATCGGGAGCGCATCACTCAGCCGGCACTTAAAGCTGAATGGCTGTGATCTGTGAAAAGTGACAGCCTTCAGCTTTGAGTGCTGCTGAGAGTTCTAACTGAGTCTGTGCAGAAGGACTCATGTTAGAACTCAAACTGTCAGTGTTTGGCAGCTTCAAACAGCTGTGAAACACTGATATTTCATCTGTCAAGAACTCTTGACAGATGAAATTGCAGTCTGTAACGTCACCTGTTGCCGGGTGGCCCTTAATTGGCCTGCTGAGCCCGCTGGGCAGGCTCAACAAGGTCAATCAAGGGAAAATCGTGTGGATTGGCCGGACGTTGATGTAGGCGGGTCTAAAACCCGAATGTTGTAGTTCCGCCTTCTTCCCGCCAGCTTCAGGAAAATCGACCCCTATATTTTACTTCAATCAATTGTTTTGAACTCATGAATTTAAATACAGTCACCTACGGCATTATTTTTCAGTCTAGTGACTGCAGCAAAAAACTATCATAATTCCAGAAATTTCGCAATTGCCATTGACATGACTGGGGGGCATAGTTATGATAATCAACTTTCCACAGATTCGGCGAAGATATTGGCGGAGTGGCAGAAAAGTCCCAAGAAATTATGGAGTAACTCACTGACGCAATCATTTCATGGGACTTTTGCGTTGGAAAACTAAGCTAATGCCGCAGATGCACCATTACAATAGTGTAAGTCTCCAAGAAATTCTGGGCCATTATTTCCAACAATGCACCTTTACTAACAAATTTCCAGTTTATACAACACCAGTATATACTGTTGCACTTTTTCATCCCTTAGGTTACCATCTGTTAGGGAAGCCTCTACTGACTGTAACTAATGGCAATGCCTCCCTATAGCTTCGCATGGCTGGTGAAGTATAATTTGAAATCCAAAACATGAACCACTCCTGAAGTAAACAGGTTTATAATTGTGCCATTTAGTTATGATTTTACCTTTTGTCTCACACTGTAATGCTCACCACGTCATCTGTCAGCTGTTATCCCTGCTTGATATCTGGTATCAACTGTTTTGTGATTGCTACTTGCTGGGGTTTCATCAGTTTAGAGTCAGGAGAAAAACAGGAACATATCAGTTGTCCATGTAATACTCTCTTTGTACCTATTTTACACTTAGCTAAAAAGATTGAAAGATCAGAATTGGGCTTTTTGGTTACTATTTCTGTGATTGGCTCCCACCTATCCTGTAAAGTATACTTTTCCTTGCTCCTTTAATTCCTGACCAGGACCCAATTGCTGGTTGCAATGGATTACGTCAGGCTTTCGAGTAAAACTAAAACTACAGCTTTTGGTCCCCTGATGCTTTTCCACTCATTTGGTCATTAAAAAGAAAATTTGGTCTTGGGAAGTGGGAATGCTGGCAAAGTCACACAATTTCCTCTTGGCTTTCTCTGCCTTTAACTAAATTTCAACTTAAAAATGTTATTTCCCATTCATGTTTTTTATATATATGCCAGTCTGCGTTGATTTTATAATGTGCAAAATGTGTCACTTATCAAATTAACAGCTTTGAAATTATTCAATTTACAGGTTCCTAATTTAAAATCCCATAAGAAATAGGAGCAGGAGTAGGCCAATCGGCCTCTCGAGCCTGCTCCGCCATTCAATAAGATCATGGTTGATCTGATCCTAACCGCCAATCCACTATCACAGAACCATCTCCTGAATCTAACAGAATTAGACACACGAAATAGGAGCAGGATCAGGCTACACGGCCCCTGGGCCCGCTCCGCTACCCACAGGGCCATGACCGATCCGAACCTAGACTCATGTCCAAATTCCTGCCCGCTCCCCGTAACCCTTAATTCCCTTTACTTCTAGGAAACTGTCTATTTCTGTTTTAAATTTATGTAATGATGTAGCTTCTACAGCTTTTTGGGGCAGCATATTCCATGGACCTACCACCCTCTGAGTGAAGTAGTTCCTCCTCATCTCAGTTTTGAAAGAGCAGCCCCTTATTCTAAGACTATGCCCCCTAGTTCTAGTTTCACCCATCATCGGGAACATCCTCCCTGCATCCACCCGATCCAACCCCTTCACAATCTTATATGTTTCAATAAGATCGCCTCTCATTCTTCTGAACTCCAATGAGTAGGGTCCCAATCTACTCAACCTCTCCTCATATGTCCATCCCCTCATCCCCGGGATTAACCGAGTGAACCTTCTTTGTACTGACTCGAGAGCAAGTATGTCCTTTCTTAAGTATGGACACCAAAACTGTACGCAGTATTCCAGGTGCGGTCTCACCAATACCTTGTACAACTGAAGCAATACCTCCCTATTTTTATATTCTATCCCCCTAGCAATGAAAGCCAACATTCCATTGGCCTTCTTAATCACTTGCTGCACCTGCATGCTAACCTTTTGAGTTTCGTGCACCAGGACCCCCAGATCCCTTTGTACTTCAGTACTTTCCAGTTTCTTGCCATTAAGATAATAACTTGCTCTATGATTTTTCCTGCCAAAGTGCATAACCTCACACTTTCCAGTATTGTATTCCATCTGCCAAATCTCTGCCCACTTACTTAGCCTGTCTATGTCCCCTTGCAGGTTTTTTATGTCCTCCTCACTCACTACTTTCCCTCCCATCTTAGTATCATCTGCAAACTTTGATATGTTACACTCGGTCCCCTCCTCCAAATCGTTAATATAGATTGTAAAGAGTTGGGGACCCAGCACTGACCCCTGCGGAACACCACTAGTTACTGATTGCCAGTCTGAGAATGAACCATTTATCCCAACTCTCTGCCTTCTGTTAGATAGCCAATCCTCTATCCATGCCAGAATATTACCCCCAATCCCGTGATTTTTTATCTTAAGCAATAATCTTTTGTGTGGCACCTTGTCAAATGCCTTTTGGAAGTCTAAATACACTACGTCCACTGGTTCCCCTTTATCCACCCTATATGTTACTTCCTCAAAGAACTCCAGCAAATTTGTCAAACATGACTTCCCCTTCATAAAACCATGCTGACTTTGTCCTATTAAATTATGATTATCCAAATGTCCTGTTACTGTCTCCTTAATAATGGACTCCAATATTTTACCTACCACAGATGTTAGGCTAACCGGTCTATAGTTTCCAGCCTTCTGTCTACTGCCCTTTTTAAATAAGCAGTTTTCCAGTCTGCCGGGACCTTTGCTGAGTCCAGGGAGTTTGGGAAAATTATTACCAATGTATCCACAATCCCTACCGCCACTTCCCTCAAGACCCTAGGATGTAAGCCATCAGGTCCAGGTGATTTATCCGCCTTGAGTCCCATTATTTTACCGAGTACCACTTCCTTAGTGATTTTGATCATGTTTAGCTCCTCCCCCCCTTTAGCCCCCTGTTTGTCCAGTGTTGGGATATTCTTAGTGTCTTCTACTGTAAAGACTGATATAAAATATTCATTCAGTGTTTTTGCCATCTCCATATTTCCCACCATTAATTTCACGGTCTCATCCTCTAAGGGACCAACATTTACTTTAGCCACCCTTTTTCTTTTTATATAACTATAAAAACTCTTACTATCTGTTTTTATATTTTTTGCTAATTTACTTTCATAATCTATCTTCCCTTTCTTAATCAATCTTTTTGTTATTTTTTGCTGTCTTTTAAAGTTTTCCCAATCCTCTATCCTCCCACTAGATTTGGCTACCTTATATGCCCTTGTTTTTATTCGAATACTATCCTTAATTTCTTTACTTAGCCACGGATGGCCGTCTTTTCTTTTACACCCTTTTTTTCTCAGTGGAATATAGATTTTTTGGAAGTTGTAAAATAACTCCTTAAATGTACACCACTGATCATGTATCGTCTTACCTTTTAGTCTATTTTCCCAATCCACTCTACTCAATTCCGCTCTCATACCTTCATAGTCTCCTTTATTCAAGCTTAGCACGCTTGTTTGAGATCCAACCTTCTCACCCTCTAATTGAATATGGAATTCAACCATGTTATGGTCACTCATTCCAAGGGGAGCCTTTACTAGGACATTTTTAATTAATCCTGTCTCGTTACACAGGACCAGATCTAAGGTTGCTTGCCCCCTGGTCGGTTCTGTTACATACTGCTCAAGAAACCCATCCCTAATACACTCAATGAACTCATCCTCAAGGCAGCCCTGCCCAATTTGATTTGTCCAATTAATATGATAGTTAAAATCCCCCATAATTATAGATGTTCCCTTATTTCAAGCCTCAACTATTTCCTGATTGATACTCCGTCCAACAGAGTTGCCACTGTTCGGAGGAGTATAGACTACGCCCACTAGTGTTTTTTTCCCCTTATTATTCCTTACCTCCACCCAAACTGTTTCATTATCCTGATCTTTTGACCCAATATCATTTCTCTGTATTACAGTGATTCCTTCCTTTATTAACATAGCCATCCCACCTCCCCTTCCTTCCTGCCTGTCCTTCCTGATCGTTAAATAACCTGGTATGTTTAATTCCCAGGCATTGTCACCCTGCAGCCATGTTTCTGTAATGGCCACAAGATCATACCCATATGTAGTTATTTGTGCCATTAACTCGTCTATTTTGTTACGAATGCTACGTGCATTCAGATAGAGAACCTTCAAAGATGTTTTGTGACACTTAGTTCCTGCTTTTGCCCTTTTTATTACTTTACCTTTTACTCCATACCTTCTGCCCCTTCCTGACATGCTCTGGTTTTTAATTTCCCCACTGCTACCTAAGTCTATGACCTTCTCTGTTGTCATTTTTATTATTTGCTCTCTGGGAACCTCCCCCCCACTAGTTAGTTTAAAGCCCTCTCTACAGCCCTAGTTATATGATCCGCCAGGACTCTAGTCCCAGCACTGGCCAAGTGAAGCCCGTCCCAACGGAACAGCTCCCTCCTGCCTCAGTACTGGTGCCAGTGTCCCAGGAAGCAAAACCCATTTCTCCCACACCAGCCTTTGAGCCATGCATTTAACTCTCTAATTTTATTTGTCCTAGCCAGATTCGCTCGTGGCTCAGGTAATAATCCAGAGATTATTACCCTTGTGGTTCTGCTTTTTAATTTGGCCCCTAGCTGCTCAAACTCCCTCAGCAGAACCTCCTTCCTTGTCCTATCTATGTCGTTGGTACCAACATGGACCATGACAACTGGATCCTCCCCCTCCCACTTTCTCTCCAGTCCAGAGGAGATGTCCTTAACCCTGGCACCGGGCAGGCAACACAGCCTTCGGGACTCTCGCTCTCGGCTGCAAAGAACTCTATCTATCCCCCTAACGATACTATCCCCTACCACTACAACATTTCTTTTAACTCCCCCCACTTGAATGGCCCCCCGCTCCACGGTGCTGTGGCCAGGTTGCTCATCCTCCCCGCAGTCCCTGTTCCCATCCTCACAGGGAGTAAGAGCCTCGAACCTGTTGGACAAGTGCAAGGGCTGCGGCTCCTCCAACACTACCTCCTGGATCCCCGTACCTGCCTCACTTCTAGTCACACCATCCTGACCCTGGCCACGGACTACATCTGAATTAATTAATCTAATTGGTGTGAATACCTCCTAATACACAGAGTCCAGGTAATTCTCCCCCTCCCTGATGTGTCTCAGTGTTTGAAGCTCGGACTCCAGCTCTTCAACGCGGAGCCGGAATTCCTCGAGCAGCCAACACTTACTGCAAATGTGATCACCGTGAGCATCAATGGTGTCCACCAGCTCCCACATATTGCAGCAGCAACACATCACCTGATCTCCCATTCTATGTAATTAATTAAATTTATTAATATTATTCTTAAATACCCTCTGCCCCGATTCTAGATGGTGAATATCACACCTTAGAAACTATAAACCACAGAGATTTAAGCTTAAAAAGGGAGACATACTTACCAACCAATCACTTACCCGCTTTCTGGTGATGTCACACTTGGATTACTTTTTACCTCTCTCCTTCCCTCCGAGTTCCCAGACCGGAGATTGGTAGGCCTTACCTGGTCTCTGGGACTTTTATAGCCCCGCTCTGCCGCTCGAGATTCCCGCCGACACTGTGAGGCCTTACCTGGTCTCTGGGGCCTTTTATAGCCCCGCTCTGCCGCTCGAGATTCCCGCCGACGCTGTGAGGCCTTACCTGGTCTCTGGGGCCTTTTATAGCCCCGCTCTGCCGCTCGAGATTCCCGCCGACACTGTGAGGCCTTACCTGGTCTCTGGGACTTTTATAGCCCCGCTCTGCCGCTCGAGATTCCCGCCGACACTGTGAGGCCTTACCTGGTCTCTGGGACTTTTATAGCCCCGCTCTGCCGCTCGAGATTCCCGCCGACACTGTGAGGCCTTACCTGGTCTCTGGGACTTTTATAGCCCCGCTCTGCCGCTCGAGATTCCCGCCGACACTGTGAGGCCTTACCTGGTCTCTGGGACTTTTATAGCCCCGCTCTGCCGCTCGAGATTCCCGCCGACACTGTGAGGCCTTACCTGGTCTCTGGGACTTTTATAGCCCCGCTCTGCCGCTCGAGATTCCCGCCGACACTGTGAGGCCTTACCTGGTCTCTGGGACTTTTATAGCCCCGCTCTGCCGCTGAAACACCCGCCGACGCTCTGAGGCCTTACCTGGTCTTTGGGACTTTTATAGCCCCGCTCTGCCGCTGAAACACCCGCCGACGCTCTGAGGCCTTGCCTGGTCTTTGGGACTTTTATAGCCCCGCTCTGCCGCTGAAACACCCGCCGACGCTCTGAGGCCTTGCCTGGTCTCTGGGACTTTTATAGCCCCGCTCTGCCGCTGAAACACCTGCCGACGCTCTGAGGCCTGGCCTGGTCTCTGGGACTTTTATAGCCCCGCTCTGCCGCTGAAACACCCGCCGACGCTCTGAGGCCTTGCCTGGTCTCTGGGGCTTTTATAGCCCCGCTCTGCCGCTGAAACACCCGCCGACGCTCTGAGGCCTTACCTGGTCTCTGGGACTTTTAAAGCCCCGCTCTGCCGCTGAAACACCCGCCGACGCACTGAGGCCTTACCTGGTCTCTGGGACTTTTATAGCCCCGCTCTGCCGCTCGAGATTCCTGCCAACGCTCTGAGGCCTTACCTGGTCTCTGGGACTTTTATAGCCCCGCTCTGCCACTCAAGATTCCCGCCGACGCTCTGAGGCCTTACGTGGTCTCTGGGACTTTTATAGCCCCGCTCTGCCACTCGAGATTCCTGCCGACGCTCTGAGGCCTTACCTGGTCTCTGGGACTTTTATAGCCCCGCTCTGCCGCTCGAGATTCCCGCCGACGCTGTGAGGCCTTACCTGGTCTCTGGGGCCTTTTATAGCCCCGCTCTGCCGCTCGAGATTCCCGCCGACACTGTGAGGCCTTACCTGGTCTCTGGGACTTTTATAGCCCCGCTCTGCCGCTCGAGATTCCCGCCGACACTGTGAGGCCTTACCTGGTCTCTGGGACTTTTATAGCCCCGCTCTGCCGCTCGAGATTCCCGCCGACACTGTGAGGCCTTACCTGGTCTCTGGGACTTTTATAGCCCCGCTCTGCCGCTGAAACACCCGCTGACGCTCTGAGGCCTTACCTGGTCTTTGGGACTTTTATAGCCCCGCTCTGCCGCTGAAACACCCGCCGACGCTCTGAGGCCTTGCCTGGTCTTTGGGACTTTTATAGCCCCGCTCTGCCGCTGAAACACCCGCCGACGCTCTGAGGCCTTGCCTGGTCTCTGGGACTTTTATAGCCCCGCTCTGCCGCTGAAACACCCGCCGACGCTCTGAGGCCTTGCCTGGTCTCTGGGGCTTTTATAGCCCCGCTCTGCCGCTGAAACACCCGCCGACGCTCTGAGGCCTTACCTGGTCTCTGGGACTTTTAAAGCCCCGCTCTGCCGCTGAAACACCCGCCGACGCACTGAGGCCTTACCTGGTCTCTGGGACTTTTATAGCCCCGCTCTGCCGCTCGAGATTCCTGCCGACGCTCTGAGGCCTTACCTGGTCTCTGGGACTTTTATAGCCCCGCTCTGCCACTCAAGATTCCCGCCGACGCTCTGAGGCCTTACGTGGTCTCTGGGACTTTTATAGCCCCGCTCTGCCACTCGAGATTCCTGCCGACGCTCTGAGGCCTTACCTGGTCTCTGGGACTTTTATAGCCCCGCTCTGCCGCTCGAGATTCCCGCCGACGCTGTGAGGCCTTACCCGGTCTCTGGGACTTTTATAGCCCCGCTCTGCCGCTCGAGATTCCCGCCGACGCTGTGAGGCCTTACCTGGTCTCTGGGACTTTTATAGCCCCGCTCTGCCGCTCGAGATTCCCGCCGACGCTGTGAGGCCTTACCTGGTCTCTGGGACTTTTATAGCCCCGCTCTGCCGCTCGAGATTCCCGCCAACGCTCTGAGGCCTTACCTGGTCTCTGGGACTTTTATAGCCCCGCTCTGCCGCTCGAGATTCCCGCCGACGCTGTGATTGATATTGCATTGTAATGGCCCCAATTTTATTTTTCTCCTCTCCAACTGTGTTTACAAGAAATAAAAAAGGCATGTTCTGCCTATCATATTCTGTATTAAAGAAAACATTGTTCCAAAGCCAAAGATCTAATATTATTTAAAAAGCACTTTCTTTTTCTGGTAATACAACAAAGTTTCATTATATATGTTGGGCATCAGGTACATCAGTGTGTGTAATGGCATCGTCCATTGTGTAAACCATATATTTAGGGCTGTCACCCATTTAGTTTCTGGCTGGACAGTCTGCTTTGCAAAAGTCTGGCTTTTTGTCCTGTTTTCATTCAGTATAGTAGGAGTGTGTTCACTGACACAAGAAGATCCAAAATATGCCACAGGTATACAGCAGCCCCTAGTTCAGCACTGGGATCTGATCCTAGAGACAGAAGGAATTCATCCAACTCTTCTGGTCAGTTAGCAATAAAACTGGAACAGAGCATTAGTTGAAAAGACCATCGAAGAGTTTTGAGAACATCACCTTTCAGACATCATACTTTAAAACTTTCACACTTTTTGTAATATTACTTTTCACTTTTTACCAAACTGTACAAATTGAAAGAAAGCAAGTTCTTTACTGCTGTTGTCAATCTACAGTAAACAAATACCCTCTAATTGACCTGAGGAATTGCCCCTAAACACCTCAGTATGTGCAATTAGACCTTGTGGCCTTAAAAAGGATAGACCAGATACAATTACCCATATTTACCGGGGCCTACGGGCGCGTATGCAGTTCATACCCACCCGTAAAGGCCCCGCAAGTTCTGGGTTTTCGCGTGTGAAGTGCATACGCAAAAACTTGGAACTTATGATCTGTCAAGAATCTTCATGACAGGTCCAATGCATCCCCGAGAAAAGGGCATCCACGGGCAGAGATTTGCCCAACTACTGCCCAGCGAATCCCCATGAAATTCTTACGCCTGGTAAAAGCATAAGGCCTGCTTTTATCAGCGTAAGAGTTTAAATGAATATAAAAATACATTTGTTTCAATTATTTAAACAATAAAACACCTGTAAAATAATTTAAGGTTATTTTTAGCCCCTTTAATACATTTAAATTTATTTTTCAAAAAATAAAATTATAGTTTAATTAAATGGCATTTTAACTCATTTTAAATATGTAATTTTTTTATTTACTTGGTATGTAAATGTGTTTTTTTTAATGTGATTTCCCCATTCATGCTTATGGGGATCCCCTTATTTCATTGGTTGCACAGGCCCACATGATCCCAGGGGCGCTTGCGAACCGCCTGCGTCCCTGGGATACGTGGGCCTCTACGCATGTCTGCGCATTGAGTCCCAGGAGTGCGAGTCTCCATGGATCCCGAGGCAGGAGGTAGGCGCGGATTTTATTTGCAGATCAGAGGCATTTTCCCGCGGGTAGCCTCCGACCGCAAATTCAGGCCCATGATGTTGCACCTTACCAGCCAAATGATACATTGTGACTTACATGGTATAAATTTGCTCTCAGTATCTGCTCCAACGTACATAAACAATGCTGTTTATTTACAACGGCATCTGTAGCTTCCTTTTGATGCAGCTGCTTCTTTATTTTTGCTTCATAACAATACTGGCAGGCTCACTTGGTGGCTAGGAGCTGGTTTGCACTAGTTATGCATAAACTGAACATGCTGTGATCTTTTGAACTTAAATAGCAACAAGCAGTGCTAG
Organism: Somniosus microcephalus; assembly: GCF_052327205.1. NCBI lineage: Eukaryota > Metazoa > Chordata > Chondrichthyes > Squaliformes > Somniosidae > Somniosus > Somniosus microcephalus. The sequence goes on along the minus strand of NC_140990.1, from coordinate 270,323,027 downwards.
TATCCTAGGTGCTCTAATTATAGCCTGTGTACCAAGCAAATATCAAATTCTTCTCTAGCCTGCTATGGCCTGGTATCTGCTTCTTTAGCTTTGCTATCAGCATCTCCAATAAGATTATAAACATAGCGGCCTTTATGCTTTTCACCATTTTGGTGTTTGTTGTCCCTCCTGTTTCTACATGCCATTCATATGTTAAGTGAACACTCTAATGTAAGAAATAACAACAGAAAATGCTGGAAAAACTCAGCAGGTCAGGCAACATCCGTGGAGAGAAATTTGAGTTGACGTTTCGGGTTCCAGTGGTGTTGCTGGAGGAAGGACACTGGGAACATTTACTATTCTTCTTGAAATAGTGTAATGGCATCTTCAACATCCACTTGACCCACTAGAAAGGGGTAGACAGGGCCTTAGTTTCATGTCTCACTTGAAGCACAGAGTAAGATGTCCATCCAAACAGTTCTCTTTCATGGTTTGGCACTTTTCAATGCTGTGGGAGAGCTATGTTAGGCTTATGTCAGTCAGAATGTTGGCAAAACTAGGAAAGAACTATGTGGAGGCAATTATGTAGCCTACATTGACCTGTTGCTTAACACCTTGGTAAATGGCACTGCAGTTTGTAGCAATGTTCCCTCTTATTCTTTTTTGGGTGAGAGCTGCGTGGCCCATTCACAGTTTCACGCATGCAAAACCTAGCATTGAAAAAGCTGGTGGCCACGCAGCTTATAGGGAACGTTGGTTTGTAGGATATCCCTGTGTATTAATAGCTACCACCTTTGCCTGCATAATAGGCTATTCCATTTTAAAGTAAGGAATTGTGTCTGAAGCACTTTGAGCTGTTTCTGACAACTGTGATAAGGCACTTTATAAATTAAGTGTTTGTTTCCTTTTCACAAGCTTAACTTGCATCAGGACTTTGCTGTCATTGAAGTGAGATGTGAAAGGCCCTTCTCAAGTCATGTAAAACTGTATGCAAGCTAAAGTTGGCATTAGCAGAATTCGCAGGTACTGAAATGAATGAATAATTGGGATAGAACCCCTTGTATCTTCCAATCAACATCTTTGTGATCCCTTTTGAGCTCTATTAATGATAATACCACACTTAGGCACAGTCATCCCACTGGTTTATTCATTGTTCAAACACTGCAGTGTACTAGGTCGCCAGGTGAATCTGAAAGAAAAAAAACATTTGTATAGTGCTTTATTATAACTTTTAAGCATCTCTAAAGCACACATACAATTAATTGACTATTGTTATGTAGAGAAACATGGCAAGCATTTTACACGTAGTAAGATTCCACAAACAGTAATGAAATGAATGGCAAGTTAATCTGCATTTAATGTTATTGAATCATGGAGAAACGATGGAATCAAAGATTGGCAGGTAAAACAGTAAATGAGCAATGGGAGGCCTTCAAAGAGGAGATCGATCGGGTACAGACTCGACACATTCCCATGAGGGGAAAGGAAGGGCATCCAAAGCTAGAGCTCCCTGGATGACTAAAGATATCGGCCTAGAAATTAGGTTTGCCTCCGCCAGGGCTTTTGCGCCCGAAATTTTGCGCCCGCGATAATTGCCGCTGTGCCCGCCAAAAATTCAGCTGCCCCGCGCCCAGACGGCTGCTAATGGAGGGTTTCAGCGCCTCGCTATGGGCGCTGAATGCAGGTTTGCGGCGCTAATCCCCCGCTGCAGCACCCGATGCAGTGCGGCAGGCTGGGGTACTGCAGGCCTCCTCCTTCTGTTAAGGAGGAGCTGCCTGCAGCCGACCGCTGACCGGTCGATTCGCCCGACAAATGAGCCCGGCACCTCGGAGAAGTGCCGGGCTCGCGGGCCACACACATCAGTGCCGCGGGGAGGTGGTGGAGGAGTCCGGGGAGGGAAGTGCGGGCAGGCGGCCGCCGGGAAAGCGGCCGGCCGCCGCTCCACCTTAATGCGCCGGCGCTACGTGCTGCAACATCCTGTTGAACAATCGTTGGTTGCGGCTGCCACGGGCGAGGCGGCCGCAACTGAATTTGGGCGTCCGGCCGCGTTACCACGGCAACCAGGACGCTGCGCACACCGATGACGTCATCGGTGCCGGCGCAGCGCTACCGGCTAACGCCGATGGTAGGGCCCACCGCAATTTCGATCGCGGCTATAATTCCGGCGCAAGGCCCTCTAACGCCTCTAATTGGGCGCTAACCCCACCGAATTTCTAGGCCATAGAGATTAAAATGAAACAGAAAAAGGAGGCTTATGATAAATGTCTGGTTCATAATTCAGTAGAAAACCAGCAGAATACAAAAAGTACAGCTATTTTACAACCACAGGGAGACCATTATACAGGTTGTGGCCGGTTTCTTGGCAGAAGTCAGGATGCATTCATCCTGTGCCAGTCCTCTGTGCTGCCTTGATTCCAACCAGGCCATCAGGTTACCGGCTGGCAACTGGGCGATAAAGGATATTCCCTTCAGACTTGGCTCATAACTCCTGTCAGGAACCTGGGCACAGATGAAGAGGTGGCATCATTCAGGAGGAGTTTTGCAGTACAGCCCTGAATGGGTATCCAGATTTGTGGTCATCTGCTGCATGTTAAACAACATTGCTATCATGCGGGATCAGCTCTTAGCACCACCTGGGCAGCAAGAAGTGCAGTAGGAGCAGAAGGAGGAGGAGTATCATATAAATAGTAAAAGAGTAGTCAAAGGAAGGTTGGGGCTGATTAGGGACCAAAAAGGAGATCTTCTTGTGGAGGCAGAGGGCATGACTGAGGTACTAAATGAGTACTTTGCATCTGTCTTCACTACAGAGGATGCTGACAATGTCACAGTAAAGGAGGAGATAGTAGAGAAATAACATAGGATAAAAATAGATTAAGTGGAGGTACTTAAAAGGTTGGCAGCACTCAAAGTAGAAAAGTCACGCGGTCCAGTTGGTATGCATCCTAGGTTGCTGAGGGAAGTAAGGGTAGAAATTGCTGAGGCTCTGGCCAAAATCTTCCAATTCTCCTTAGATATGGGAGTGCTGCCAGAGGACTGGAAGATTGCAAATGTTACGCCCCTGCTCAAAAAAGGCCTGGTGGTGGGAAACTTTTAGAGACAATAATCTGGGACAAAATTAATTGGCACTTGGAAAAATATGGGTTAATAAATGAAAGCCAGTACCGATTTGCCAAAGGTAAATCATGTCTGACTAACTTGATTGAGTTCTTTGATGAAGTAACAGAGAAGGTTGATGAAGGTAATGTGGTTGATGTTGTGTATATGGACTTTCAAAAGGCGTTTGACAAAGTACTACATAATAGACTTGTTGGCAAAATTAAAGCTCATGTGATTAAAGGGACAGTGGCAGCGTGGATACGAAATTGGCTAAGGAACAGAAAGCAGAGAGTAGTGGCAGTGGTGAACGGTTGTTTTACAGACTGGAGGGAAGTGTGCAGTGGTGGCCCCCAGGGGGCAGTGTTGGGACCACTGCTCTTTTTGAACTATATTAATGACCTGGACTTGGGTATACAGAACATAATTTCAGACACAAAACTTAGAAATGTGTAAACAATGAAGGGGATAGTAACAGACTTCAGGAGGACATAGACTGGTGTAATGGGCAGACACATGGCAGATTAAATTTAATGCAGAGAAAAGTGAAGTGATTGATTTTGGTAGGAAGAATGAGGAGAAGCAATATAAATTAAATGTACAATTTTAAAGGGGGTGCAGGAACAGAGAGGATATATGTACACAACTCTTTGAAGGAGGCAGGACAAGTTGAGAAGGCTCTTAAAAAGGCATACGGGATACTTGTCTTTATAAACAGAGGCATAAAGTACAAAAGCAAGGAAGTTATGCTAAACCTTTATAAAACACTGGAGTATTGTGGCCAATTCTGGGTGCCACACGTTAGGAATGATATCCAGGCCTTAGAGGGAGTGCAGAAGAGATTTACTAGAATGATATCAGGGAAGAAAGACTTCAGTTACCTGGAGGCACTAGAGAAACTAGGGTTGTTCTCCTTAGAGCAGAGAAGTTTAAAGGGAGATTTGATAGAGGTGTTCAAAATCATGAAGGGTTTTGATAGAGTAAATAAGAAGAAACTGTTTCCAGTAGCAGAAGGGCCAGTAACCAGAGGACACAGATTTAAGGTAATTGGGCCAGGGGGGACATGAGGGGAAAAAATGTATGCAGGCAATTGTTATGATCTGGAATGCACTCCCTGAAAGCAGATTTAATAATAACTTTCAAAAGAGAATTGTATAAATACCTGAAGGCGGAAAATTTGCAGGGCTATCTGGAAAGAGCAGTAGAGTGGGACTAATTACTGAAACATGGCTGAAAGAGGGGCAGGAATGGCAGCTCAACATTCCTGGTTATGAGGTGTTCAAATGAGATAGAGAGAGGGATAAAAAAAGGAGGGGGGCTCACAATATTGGTTAAAGAAACAATTACAGCTGTGAGGAGGGATGATATGTTAGAAGGATCATCAAATGAGGCTATGTGGGTTGAACTGAAGAACAAAAAAGGGGGCAATCACACTGCTGGGAGTGTACTATAGACCCCCAAATAGTCAGAGGGAGATAGAAGAACAAATATGTAGGCAAATTTCTGAGAAGTGCAAAAACAATAACAATTAACTGGGATAGAATGTAGTGTAAAAGGTATAGAAGATGCAGAATTCTTAAAATGCATTCAGAAGAACTTTTTTTTAGCCAGTACATAGCAAACCCAACAAGAGAGGGGATGGTTCTGGATTTGGTTTTAGGGAATGAAGCTGAGCAGATGGAAGGGGTATCAGTGGGAGAGCATTTTTGTGGTAGTGATCATAATTCAATTACATTTAGCATAGTTATGGAAAAGGAAAAAGATAGACAAAGAGTAAAAGTTCTCAATTGGGGCAAGGCTAATTTTACTAAGCTGAGATGTGATTCAGCAAAAGTGGACTGGAAACAGCTACTTGAAGGTACATCAGTGTCAGAGAAGTGGGAGGCATTCAAGGAGATAGTGAGGGTTCAGAGTAAGTATGTTCCTGATGTGCCTCAATTATTCCGAGACTCGAAGTTAGCAGAACAAAAGTAAGGCTTTTATTAACTCAGAACATAACACGTAAAATAGAGAGATGTCTACCTTCAGGAGGCTGCTGCCCGACTGAAGTTAGATTACAAAGGAGCCAGGTATGGGCGGAGCCCTGCACACAACCAGTTCCAGCACATTCCAATACATAATACATGAGGACTGGGGGAAGGGAAAAGACACAGAAAGCAGGCAGTTACAAGACACAGAAAACAGGCAGTGATGAATGGAATATATTTCATCACAGTTCCCTTAAAGAAAAAGGGTGGGACTCCAAAATCTAGAGCCCCCTGGATGTCAAGGAACATTGAGGTAGGATAAGGCAATAAAGGGAAGCTTATGCCAGATACCTTGAGCTAAATACTGCAGAAAGCCGAGAGGAGTATAGAAAGTGCAGGGGTGAAATTAAAAAGGAAATTAGGAAAGCAAAGCGAGGGCATGAAAAAATATTGGCAAGTAAAATCAAGGAAAACCCAAAGATGTTTTATAAATACATAAAGAGCAAGAGGATAACTAAAGAAAGAGTAGGGCCTATTAGAGACTAAAAAGGTAGCCTGTGTGTTGAGGCAGAAGACATGGGCATGGTTCTTAATGAATACTTTACATCTGTCTTCACAAAAGAGAGGGACGATGCAGACATTGTAGTTAAGGAGGACGAGTGTGAAATATTAGATGAGATAAACATAGTGAGAGAGGAAGTATTAATGGGTTTAGCATCTTTGAAAGTAGCTAAGTCGCTAGGTCTGGATTAAATTTATCCCAGGCTGTTAAGAGAAGCAAGGGAGAAAATAGCAGAGGCTCAGACCATCATTTTCCAATCCTCTCTGGCTACAGGTGTGGTGCTGGAGGTCAGCTAATGTTGTACCGTTGTTTAAAAAGGGAGAAAGTGATAGACTGAGTAATTACAGGCCAGTCAGTCTAACCTCGGTGGTGGGCAAATTATTGGAAAAAATTCTGAAGGACAGTATTAATCATCATTTAGTAAAGCACGGATTAATCAAGGACAGTTAGCATGGATTTGTTAAGGGAAGATCATGTCTGACTAACTTGATTGAATTTTTTGAGGAGATAACAAGGAGGGTTGATGAGGGTAGTACATTTGAGTAGTCTACATGGATTTTACATAAGAAATAGGAGCAGGAATAGGCCATTTGGCCCCTCGAGCCTGCTCCGCCACTCAATAAGATCATGGCTGATCTTGGGCTCAAAGCCACTTCCCCGCCCGCTCCCCATAACCCTTCACTCCCTTATCTTGCAAAAATTTGTCTATCTCCACCTTAAATGTATTTAATGACCCAGCCTCCACAGCTCTCTGCACATCCTCGCTGCATCTACCTTGTCATGCCCCCTCAGTATCTTAATATATTTCAGTAAGATCACCTCTCATTCTTCCAAATTCCAATGAGTATAGGCCCAGCCTGCTCAACCTTTCCTCATACGTCAACCCCCTCATCTCTGGAATTAACCTAGTGAATCGTCTCTGAACTGCCTCCAATGCAAGTATATCCTTCCTTAAATAAGGAGGCCAAAACTGTACGCAGTACTCCAGGTGTGGTCTCACCAATACCCTGTACAGTTGTAGCAGGACTTCCCTGCTTTAATACTCCAACCCCTTTGAAATAAAGGCCAACATTCCATTTGCCTTTTTGATTACTTGCTGTACCTGCACGGCTTTTGACAAGGTCCCACATGGCAGACTGATCAGAAAAATAAAAGCCCATGGGATCCAAGAGAAAGTGGCAAGTTGGATCCAAAATTGGCTCACTGGCAGGAAGCAAAGGGTAATGGTCGACGGGTGTTTTTGTGACTGGAAGGCTGTTTCCAGTGGGGTTCCGCAGGGCTCAGTACTACTCCCTTGCTTTTTGTGGTATATATCAATGATTTACTCCTGCTCCTATTTCTTATGTTCTTATTTAGACTTCAATGTAGGGGGCATGATTAAGAAGTTTGCAGATGATACAAAAATTGGCCCTGTGGTTGATAGTGAGGAAGAAAGCAGTAGACTGCAGGAAGGTATCAATGGACTGGTCAGGTGGGCAGAAAAGTGGCAAATGGAATTCAATCCGGAGAAGTGTGAGGTAATGCATTTGGGGAGGGCTAACAAGGCAGGGGAATACACAATAAATGGTAGGATACTGAGACGTGTAGAGGAACAAAGAGACCTTGGTGTGCATGTCCACAGATTCCTGAAGGTAACAGGACAGGTAGCTAAGGTGAGGATAGGTAGATAAGGTGGTTAAGAAGGCATACGGGATACTTTCCTTTATTAGCCGAGGCATAGAATATAAGAGCCGGAATGTTATGCTTGAACTATATAAAACACGAATACAAAAAGAAAATACTGCAGATGCTGGAAATCTGAAATAAAAACAGAAAATGCTGGAGATACTCAGCAGGTCAGGCAGCATCTGTGAAGAGAGAAAAAGAGTTAACGTTTCAGGTCGACGACCTTTCATCAGAACTGGAAAAAACAGGAAATGGAACCGAGTTTTAAGCAAGTGTAGTGGCTGGGAAAGGGGTGAGGGGATGAAAGAACAAAAGGGGAAGGTCTGTGATAGGATAGAAGGCAGGAGAGATTAAGAGACATTGAGAGACATTAAGAGATATTCAAGGCAAAAGGAGATGGTAATGGGACAGGTTAAGAAACAAAGGATGGCTCCAGATGAAGTGTGAATTGCGCTGGCAGAATGAAAGACAGCTGCCATGTGGGAGAGAAGAAAAGATACAAACAAAAGGTGTGGATAAAAAATATACATAGGATAGGGGCCGAGGTTATGATCTGAAATTGTTGAACTCTATGTTGAGTCCGGAAGGCTGTAAAGTGCCTAATCGAAAGATGAGGTGCTGTTCCTCGAGCTTACGCTGAGCTTCCGTGGAACAATGCAAGAGGCCGAGGACGGTGAGCTCTGAGTGGGAGTGGAGCGATGAATTAAAGTGACAGGCGACCAGATGCTCGGGGTCCCCCTTACGGACTGAACGGAGGTGTTCCACAAAGCGGTCACCCAATCTGCATTTGGTCTCCCCAATGTAGAGGAGACCACATCGTGAGCAGCGAATACAGCATACTAAATTACAAGAAGTACAAGTAAATCGCTGTTTCACATGGAAGGGGTGTTTGGGGCCCTGGAAAGTGGGAAGTGGGGAGGTAAAAGGGCATGTGTTGCATCTCCTGCGCTTGCACGGGAAGGTACTGCATGAAGGGGAAGGGGTGTTGGGGTATATAAAACACTAGTTAGGCCACAGCTAGAATATTACGTACAGTTCTGGTCACCACATTACAGGAAAGATGCAATTGCACTAGAGAGAGTACAGAGGAGATTTACGAGGATGTTGCCAGGACTGGAGAATTTTAGCTATAAGGAAAGATTGGATAGGCTGGGGTTGTTTTCTTTGGAAGAGGAGGCTGAGGGGAGACGTGATTGAGGTGTATAAAATTGTGAGGGGCCTAGATAGAGTGGATAGGAAGGACCTATTTCCTTTAGCAGAGAGGTCAATAACCAGGGGGCATAGATTTAAAGTAATTGGTAGAAGAATTAGAGGGGAGTTGAGGAGAACATTTTTCACCCAGAGGGTGGTGGGGGTCTGGAACACACTGCATGAAAGGGTGGTAGAGGCAGAAACCCTCATCACATTTAAAATGTACTTGGATGTGCACTTGAAGTGTCATAACCTACAGGGCTATGGGCCAAGAACTGGAAAGTGGGATTAGGCTTGATAGCTCTTTTTCAGCCAGACAGACATAATGGGCTGAATGGCCTCCTTCTGTACCATAAATTTCTATGATTCTATGAACTGTATAGCTCTTTCAAAGAGCCAGCACAAGGAAGATTGGCCGAATTACCTCCTTCTATGCTGTATCATTCTATGATTCAACCAAATGTTAGCCAAGACACCAGGAGAGCTCCATGTTCTTCTTCAAACAACATTGTCTCCCAGCAGCATATTATCGATGAAAAGAGCCAGCAGTTCTTTTAGAACGCTTGGAACAGACACTTTCAGACCATACCTTAACACCTAAAATATCATGATAATTATCAATTTTGCCTCACTCCTCTTTCATTGCATCTCACATCTACCCTTTTATGGACTTTGGAACCAGGGTACATAACCCAGACCCAGGCCCTGCAATCCCATAGTTTCTTTACGAGGCCGCATAAGCCTACGTCTGTAGCTGCAAAGCTGCACAAACTACATTGACCAAAGTCTCAAACGCTCCTGCAGCTTTGTCATTGTAATCGACGGATCATGCGTTTTAATCCGATTGGCCGCGAGAGAGCTCAATCATTAATCATTGGCCAATTACAATAGAGATGGGGCGATTTGTCCAATGAGCGCCGTCGGGAGGCGGGGACTGGGTGGCCGCCGAGTCCCTGTGCGTGTGGGTGACGGGAAGTGAGGCAGAGTAACGGGAAATTGCAGCCGCCGTTTAAATTTTAACAGTTTGGAGCCCCGGAGGTTGCGGATTGTAAATACCTTCAGTTCTCGGCCTTAGTGTAACGCAGCGTGCTTCGAGGTCATGGCCTACCCAGGATACGGCGGGGTGAGTAACTGGGCTGGCCAGTTGAAGGCGGCGGGTTAGCGCTGCTTGTTTGATTTGATGCTGGCGGCGGTGTAGCGGGGCTCAGGTGTCGCCGAGTGGAGCCCGGGGTCCCGCCGCGCCGCCTCCTTCTCCCTGCGCTTGTGTTTCTCTGCCCCCAGGCATGGCCGCGCTCGGCCCTTCCCGCCCCGCAGTCATTATTCTCGGCGTTTTTCCTGGTGACAAGTAGGTGTGTTCCCGAGGACCCCCTCCCACCCACCCATTGTTCACCATCGGGAGCAGGCCAGGCTCTTTCCGCTGCTGGCAGCAACTGCAGGGGAGTTAAAATGTTGGCAGGAAGGAGGCTGAGCGACGTGTAAGGCCGGGAATGCCTTCTAATGAGGCCTCGGGGTTGGTTTTGGTTTCGCCTGGGTAGAAACGACGCAAAGCATTCGAAGTCTCGAGACTTAACCCTTTGTGATCTTCCATTTTTATTTTAAAATCTTATTCTGTACTGAATTTCTCTTGCAGATTTTATCAAGAACGTACGAGGGATGTGTAAGACCAGATATTTCACAACACTTGTGTACATTGCCGTGGTCTAATGGAGAAACGCACTCCATTTTAACTGGCAGATCATGTAAACCTATACCTCAAAGTAAAATGGAGTGTGTTTTTCATTAGTTTGTGGCAATATCCATATTACTGTTAAGCCCCTGGTATACTCACTGGAGTTCCAGTCAAATCGCTTAAACATATCTTTATATACCGTCGTATGAACATACTAGTCAAAGCGTGCATATTATAGATGTGGACTTTTGTTTTATTTTAAAATTGATATTGTACTCCTATTTTTAATTTATAAGAAATTAAGGGGAGGTTGATTTAATGTGCTGGAGTACCAATGCAAGAGTATCTCAGTAATGGGGATACAAATTTGATTTTCCCCATGTTGCTGATCTCAGTTATTTATGATCTAGTGTAGAGGTGCTGAGGGGAAGTCCAGCACCTCCCACAGGAAGTGGGGGGGGGGGGAAGGAAGGAGAGCAGTTTCTGGGGTGCGCACGTTGGGCATCTGTTCAGTAGCTTGATGATGAAGGACAAGGAGCAGGTTAGCTCCTCTGTTTAGCTGGAGATCATCTGGGGACCAAGAAGGCTGAGGGGAAACTGGAGGGATTGATCTGCTGAGACAAATAAGTGGCTGAAAATTTGTGTGTCTGATACATTATAAATGTATTAGTAAGACCCACTCACCTTCCTTACCTATAGCCATAAGTGCTTCCATACATTATTACAATGTGAAGTTTTCCATTGTTTTGGAACATTCTTGTTAGTGGAAGTGGGTGAACCAAAATTTCTATACAGTACTCCAAATGAGGTCTTACCAAAGACTTAAATAACCCTATTTTCAAGGTCCTAGTTTTGTAGTTTATTGGACTCTTTAGTTCCAAAATAGTTTACAGTAATTCAATCTACATGTCTATCGCTTGAATTTTTAAAAAATCCCTCTTTTCTCCTTCCTTGCCATATAAATTTTTGTGGTGTCAGCCTTGGCTCAGTGGTAGCATTCTCCGCTCTAGGTCAGAAGGCCATGGGTGCAGCCCCACTCCAGAGACTTGAGCACATAATCTAGGATGACCCTTCAGTGCAGTACTGATGGAGTGCTGCACTGTTGGAGGTGCTGATTTTCAGATGAGACATTAAACCGAGGCCTCATCTGCCCTCGGAAGCACATAAAAGCTACCACGGCACTATTTGAAGAAGTACTTAATTGGCTGTGAAGCCCTTTGGGATGTCCTGAGATGAAAGGCGCTACATAAGTGCAAGAACTAACTTCCTTTCATTATATCTGTAACAAGCTCGCCATATTGGAATTGCAGCGTTTTGGCAGTTTCAGCTGTGTTTCTTTCAGTAGACCTCATTAATAAGAATTTGGACAGACACCGTGAGATCATTTAGAAATCTGACCCTGCACCACACCCTACCTTACTGCAGAGATTGTCTATTTGCATTATTTTTTAAAAGATAGTGTTTGTACACTGTTTGTAAACACAGTATGATAGAGTAGTTGAAATGGCAGGCTTGCAGGATTTGCTTTTAATTAATTTACAAAAAGTAGCTCTTCCAAAATGTGTTTAATCCATTTACTCTTGGAATGCTCCCAAGACCAATGTCGCCTGTAAGCTGCGCTTTGTTCTGCACGGGCTGTTTCTTTTAATGCGCGGTCCCTTTAAATTTCTACACATGTGCAGTATTTACAATGTAAAAGCCGGTGAGCGGCCGTGCATGCACGCACCTTAGCAGGAACATTGCCCAAGACCTGTTTCACGTTGGTGCAGTGAATTGGAAATTTTGTTTTATGTAAGTTTTTGTTTCTTGATATTTTTGAAAACATTCCCCAAACTTTTACAGTAACACAATTCAAGATGATAATGTTGTGGAAATGCCCCTAGAGTTAGTCCTTTTAATATTTAAGTTTATACTGGTTAATTGGCTTTTTTGTTTCCGGGATCTGCTTTTCAATCCAACTCAGATTATAGGATAAAATCTTTCTCTGCCAGCTGTATGATTTCTATATAAATTAAGTTTCAGCATCCTCTGTCTTGGAACCATGACCCAAAACTTATAAGTACCCACAGTTTAGCTGCTGAACTTAAAGGCTATATGGGTGGCTGCTGTTTGAAATGGAGAAGTATCCACCGGTGCAGTGGATGGTAAATCTTAGTTTGGGATTAAAATACAGAATAGAGGGAGTTTTACTCTGCATGATATACCTGACCCAGAAGTGCTAGAAAGAACAAAGGGACTTGCATTTATATAGCACCTTTCACGACTCTGGGACATCCCAAAGCGCTTTATAGCCAATTAAGTACTTTTGAACTGTAGTCACTGTTGTAATGTAGAAAACACAGCAGCCAATTTGCACACAGCAGGATCCCACAAACAACAATGAGGTAATGACTGGATGATCTGTTTTTAGTGATCTTGGTTGAGGGATAAATATTGACCAGAACACAGGAGAACTCACCTGTTCTTCTTTTGGAAATAGTGCCATGGGATCTTTTACGGTCACCTGAGAGGGCAGATGGGCCCTCGGTTTAACAGCTCATCCGAAAGACAGCACCTCTGACAGTGCAGTACACCCTCGGTACTGCGCTGAAGTTCCAGCCTAGAATATGTGCTCAAATCTCTGGAATGGGACTTGATCCTAGACCCTTTTGACTGAGACGAGAGCTATCACTGAGCCAAGGCTGACACTTGGCTGGGTACTAAGAAAGCAGAAAGAAATTCCATGTCCTTTTACTGAGCACAAAACAATCGATGTCTTTTTACCAAAAGTGCAGTAGTCTTATGTGCATGAGTTTGACCTATTTCCCCCCTCCAGTTCAAGCCTTGCCATTTGCCTTTGTTGCCAGAGGAATAAAATGTTGGGAAAATGAAGAATGCATAATTGCACAGTTTAAATGCCATAATTAATGGGTGGATTCAGTTGCTGAACCTAAAATACAGCACCGCAAAAAAAAAAAAAAAATCTGTAAGTTAACTTAAGAGTTACTCCACCTTGGAGAAACTAAAAGGTTAAATTAGTGCAAGATATTTTTGATTGTGGTAACTTAGTGAATATACTGCAATAATAAAACATTTTAATGCTGATTCAGCATTACGTTTAGTTTATAACATTTTCCCAAAAGTTCCTATTTTAGTGCTGTTCCATACATTTCTAATCTTGCAGGATTTGGCCACATTGTGCTATGGATGGCATTGATTTTTAGTGGATTCTGAGTAGCTTAGCTTGGCATTTGACCTACTCCTCAGTAGCAGAGTTCTTCCCTGTGCAGACACATTTCTAATGCTGTTTCAGAAATTATATGATTGCTTTCCTAAAATAAATGCTTTGAATAACATACATGTGTATGTGGAATCCAGCAGACTGGGAGAGCTATAAAAAGCAACAAAAGTGATGCAAAGAAAGTAGTGAGGTGCAAAAAGGAATATTGGAGAAAAAATTGCAAGGGATATCAAAGCTAACCGCAAATGTTTTTATAAATATATTAAGAAAAAGAGTGGTAAAGGGGAATGTGGGCCCATTAAAGAAGGATGCAGGTAAGACTACAATAGATAACAAGAAAATGGTAGATTTGTTAAATGAGTACTTTGTATCCGTTTTCACAGTGGAGAAAGAGGACAAAATACCAGCGGTACAAGGGAACCTAAAAATAAGTCAAGGGGAGGAGCTCAGTGGATTTAATATAAGTAACAGAAATGATAATGGAGAAAATAATGGGACTTAAGATAGACAAACCTCCAGGACCTGATGGTTTCCACATCAGGCTTTAAAAGAAATAGGTAAGGAACTTGCAGCTGTATTTGTCATAATTTTACGAAGCTCTCTAGATTCAGGAGTTGCGCCTTTTGGATTGGAAAATTGCAAATGTCACTCCATTATTTAAGAAGGGAGGTAGAGAAAAAACAGGTAACTACAGACCTGTCAGTTTAACATCAGTTGTGGGGAAGTTACTGGTATCTATCAGAGACAGAGTAGCGTGACTGAACACTTGGACAAATATCAGTTAATCAAATATCAGTTAATCAAAGAGTCCGCATGGATTTGTGAAGGTTAGATCATGTCTGACTAATCTAGTTGATTTTTTTGAGGTCACTAGCATGGTGGATAGGTAAGTGTCTATGAATGTTGTGTGTGTATATATTTCCAGAGGGCATTTGATAAGGTTCTGCACAAGACATTATTAGAAAAGTGAGATGGCACAGAATTGGAGGTAACCTTGTGATATGGATTCGTAATTAGCTTGGAGGTCAGAAATGGAGAGGAGGGATAAAGGGTTCTTTCTCTGATTGGTGGGATATGACATGGTGTACCTCGGAGACCTGCACTGGATCCTCAGCTTTTCATCATATATATTAATGACTTGGATGAAGGAATAGAGAGTTGTATACATTATCTGTTGCTGAAACCCATCCATGCTTTTGTTATCTCCAGAATCGACTATTCTGATACTCTCCTGGCTAGCCTCCCATCTTTCACCCACCATAAATTTGAGGTCATCCAAAACTCTCTTGTCCGTATCCTAACTCATCACCCCTGTGCTCACCGACCTACATTAGCTCCCAGTCCACCAATGCTTCGATTTTAAAATTCTGATCTTTGTGTTCAATTCCTTTCACGGCCTCACCCTCCCCCAGTCCTACAACCCTCCAAGAACTCTGCATTCCTCAAACTCTGGCCTCTTGCGCATCCCCCACTTTGTTCGCCCTACCATTGGCAGTTGTGCCTTCAGCTGTCTAGGCGTAAGCTCTGGAATTTCCTCCTTAAAACATCTGCGTCTCCGTTCCTCTCTTTAAGACGCTCCTTAAAACCCACTACTTTGACCAAGCTTTTAGTCGATCGTCCTAATATCTCCTCCTTTGGTTCGGTGTCATTCTTCGTCTGATTACGCTCCTGTGAAGTGTCTTGGAACATTTTTTTACATTAAAGGTGCTATATAAATGCAAGTTGTTGCTGTATATCCAAGTTTGCAGATGACATTAAGGCACAGTTAAGTTGTGTGGATGGGAGGAAGAAATTACAAAGGGATATGGACAGACTGAGTGGGCAAAACTATGGCAGATGGAGTTCAATGTTGGGGAAATATGAAGTCATTCATTTTGGATCTGAGAAAAATAAATCAGAATATTTTCTTGAGAGACTAGGATCTGTGGAGGAGTAAAGGGATTTAGGTGTTCATGTACACCAATCACTAAAAGCTGGTGGACTGGTACAAAAACTAATCAAAAAGACTAATGGAATGTTGGTCTTTATCTCAAGGGGATTGGAATTCAAAAATGAAGTAGTGATGCTTCTTCAGTTTTCCAGAGCCTTGATCAGACCTCAAATGGAGTACTGTTAGGTTTTGGGCATTGAACCTCAGGAAATGAATATTGGCCTTGGAAGGGGTATAGTGCAGCTTCACCAAAATTACACCAGGCCTTAAAGGGTCAAATTATGAGGATAGGTTGCATAAACTTGGCTTGTATTCCCTTGAATTAAGAAGGTTGATGGATGATGTAATCAAGCTATTAATGACTTAAGTGAATCGATAGGGTAGATACAGAGAAACAATTTCCTTTGGTGAGGAAATCTAGAACAAGGGGGCACAATCTTAAAATTAGAGCTAGGCCATTCGGGAGTGAAACCAGACATCACTTCTTCACACACAGAGTAGTGGATATCTGGCAGAATTTTCTGCTATTTCAGATTTCTAGCAGCCACTGTATTTAGCTTCTGTTTTAGTAGAAATCTGGAACTCTTTTCCCGCAACCCCCCCCCCCCCCACCCCCAGCTAAAAATCTGTGGAAGCTGAATCAATTGAAACTTCCAAGACTGAGATTGATAGATCTTTGTTAGGTAAGGTTATCATAGGGTATGGAGCAAAGGTGGGTATATGGAGTTGAGGTACAGGTTGGCCAGGATCTAGTTGACTGGCGGAACAGACTCAAGGGTTTGAAAGTCTTATTATGTATGTTTTGCTCATCAGGTCTGCATTGTTGTTTTCCTCCACGAAGTAAGTCTACCTGGTCCATTTTTGCTTGCTCCCCGTACACTCTATTCTTTTTCAAGTACCTCATTCTTTTTTTTAAAACTTATGGCCTCTGCTTCAACAATGATTTTTGCAGAGAATCCCACATTACCTGTAACTTTTTCTCTAACCTCTTATTTAATTCTAGTTACTTCAGGCTGACCTTTAACTTTCAACTCTAGGTTTTTTTTTAAAAACCCTAACTTCTCAAATCGCTCACTTTAATCCTCCATTCCTGCATCATCCAAGTGAATCTATGATGCACCTTTTCTATTGCTTTCATATCCAAAACTGTACACCATAATCCAACTGTGTTCTAACTAGCATCTTGTGTATGTACAATACAACATTACATTCTTGAATTTGTATTCTGTGCCTATAGATACAAACCAAGGACTTGTTTTCCTTTGCATATGACCTTATCTACTTGTATGGGCACCTTTTAATGACCTGTGGATCTACGCAACAAGCTCCTTCTGCTCCTCTTCTCCATTTAAATCTTTTCACTTCCAAATATTTTTATTTCACAATTTCTTGACTTGAACTGAGTCTTCCATCAATCTGCCCATTCTGCTAGTCTATCTATATCTATCCTGCTGTTTTTCACAGTCCTTGTCATAATTTGCCACACTCCAATTTGATATCCTAAGCAGATTTTGATATTGTTCCCTAAGTCTCGAAATCCAGTTGACTTGCGTATATAATGCAAAGCCCCAACACATCTATGGAACATCACTCATCATACTTTTTCAGTTCAGAAAACTTCATTTTACCCTTGCCCTTTGATAGAGATAGTTGGAGGGAAGAAAGCAATGTGACCACATTCCCTGCCCCATTATCCTTGTTGTAAGTCTCTTATGAGGTACCTTTTATCAAATGTTTTTTTTGAAAATTTATATAAACCATATGCACTGCATTCTCTTTACATTCTTCAAAGAATTCTATTAAGTTGGTCAAGCATGCTCTACCTTTTAGAGATTTATGCTGACTAGTCTTGGTTTAACGTTTGTTTCTCCATTAAGCTCCATTAAATATATTGTAAGGTCAGTCTGTTGCAAAATGTATTCAAACCTTTCTAAATGTATATGTATGTTAACAAATAAAATTGAGAGCTTGGAATAAGTCGGGAAATGGGATGACAAAGTGAGAGTATTTTACTTTGGACTAGGGTGACTATTCAATTGTCTTAAGTGAGGACCAAATGTATTAGTTGGTTTAGGTATGATAACAGTGTGGTTGATAAAGGACATTTGTATAATGCTTGTATGAAAAGGATATTGTTTGCAGACGACACAAAGCTGGGTGGGCATGTGTGCTGTGAGAAGGATGCAGAGAAACTCCAGTACAATTTGGACAAGTTGGGCGATATGGCAGATGCAGTATAATGTGGATAAATGCGAGGTTATCCACTTTGGTGGCAAAAACAGGAAGGCAGATTATTATCTGAACGGCAATAGATTGGGACAAGGGGAAGTGCAATGAGACCTGGGTGTCCTTGTGCACCAGTCGCTGAAGGTAAGCATGCAGGTGCAGCAGGCAGTTAAGAAGGCACATAGTATGCTGGCCTTCATAGCGAGAGGATTCGAGTACAGGAGCAAGGATGTCTTGCTGCAGTTATACAGGGCCTTGGTGAGACCACACCTTGAGTATTGTGTGCAGTTTTGGTCGCCTTATCTGAGGAAGGATGTTCTTGCCATGGAGGGAGTGCAGCGAAGATTCACCAGACTGATACCTGGGATGGCAGGAATGACTTATGAGGAGAGATTGGGTCGATTAGGCTTATATTCGCTAGAGTTTAGAAGAATGAGAAGGGATCTCATTGAAACTTATAAAATTCTAACGGGACTAGACAGACTAGATGCAGGAAGGTTGTTCCCGATGGCGGGGGAGTCTAGAACCAAGGGTCACAGTCTAAGGATAAGGGGTAAGCCATTTAGGTGTGATGAGGAGGACTTTCTTCACCCAGAGAGTGGTGAATTCTCTACCACAGAAGACAGTTGAGGCCAATTCATAAATATATTCAAGAAGGAGTTGGATATATTTCTTAAGGCTAAGAGGATCAAGTGATATGGGGAGAAAGCAGGGACAGGGTACTGAATTTGGATGATCAGCCATGATCGCATTAAATGGCGGAGCAGGCTCGAGGGGCCGAATGGCCTACTCCTGTTCCTATCTTCTATATTTCTATTCAGTGTTCTGTGTCTCTAAGAAGAAATAGGCCCATGAATGTTCTTTCATACACTGAACAATACAGTTCATAATATAAACAGTTTTTTGTTTAATATTCACTACCTGCAGGGAAAATTATTAATTTTAAATGTCTTCCCTAAAAAGTAGAAGTATTCTGTATGTTTGTTAAACTGACTTAAGTATTCTGTCTTGTATCAGTATGGAGGTTTTAGTGGACATATGACTGGAATGGCAGGGCCAGGTGGACCAATGCATGCTGCCCCACCAGGTGCATACCAGACTTACTCTGCATATACTGGATATCCTTCTGCTGCTTCAGTCGACCCAATGTGGAGTTACTTCACTGCAATTGCTGGACAAGTAAGTATTGAGATATGGCTTCTAGGTACAGGTACCGTGCGGACATGGTATAATGCTGTGTTTTCGTATGTTGCATGCAGCTATACATGTTTATCCATAACATTTTTTTCTGTCATGGCTTGAATCTCCAAGTTCTTGTGTTAGCACTATTTATTGAAAATTTCAATATCAATTACCACCTCTTTAAAAATCCAATCACAGTGTGACTGTCCCTTTCATGACTGGGAACAAGGTTTGAATTCAATGCTGTAGGGTGAAATGTTTTAGCCTAATAGCACCAAATTGTCAATTTAATACTCATTTATGCCAAATGGGGACAGTCATAATCTTGGGAACCACAAAGGAGACTGGGGTGGGGAGTAGAGAATTCACACTGGTGTAATAGGGGTGCTGTTTGGTTGAAAAAAAATTGACAAAAGGAGTCTGACCTTTTCTCTGCATCGAGGCTGAAACTGGGTGGTAAAAGTAGAAAAATTGTTCCATTCTACAGTGTGCACATACTTTGCCTTGATTAAACACTTAAATTTGCCTGAAATGAATGAGCTATTTAGTAATGTGGTACATGAAATCTCCATAGAAGTCCAATGTCTGTTCAGAGAAAAGTAAATGAACTTTTAAAATCATTTATCTAATAAGTATGTATCTTCTGTCTCCAAAACTTTACTATCTGAAAAAGAAATCACACCTGCTTCCTTGCTTAAGGGAAAGGCTCCTGCTGACGCCATTTGTGCTGAGAGTTTGCTTTCAGGAGTTTGCAGGTGATTTCTACAACTTCAGAAGTTACTCTCACTAAATTGGAAGTCACTTCCATTACATTGGAGGATTGTGCCTCTGATCTCCACTTTACCTGGTATCTTATCAGATCAGCATGGGTGCCATTTATGCTGTTTCACCCAGATTCGAATCAAGATGAGCCCTAGCAGCAGCAGCCTTCTCACTGACCTGCCGCTCCACAGGAAAGGGGATGAGCACAGGGGTGCTCCTTGCAGGAGGTGATACACCCAAAACCGGGTTTATAGGCAGAGGATCAGCTTCCTGACCTTGGCTGAACACTAGTGCCTCGGGAGGCTCAGGCTATTGCATCAGGTTGTAGCAGGCATTTGTAGCCTGCTGGAAGAAGACCTGTTGTAACGCGTGTCCACCAGGTCCACTTTGCCAGTGGTTGTCAAAGTCGTCACCACCACCTTCCACTTCTTCGCCTCCAGCTCCTTCCAGGGATCTGTAGGAGATGTTTGCAGGTCCTTGCAGTCGGCTGCCCACGAATGCATCACCCAGGTGACCGATGCCATGTTTGACAAGTCGGGCATTCATGTACACTTTGCCACTGATGAAGCCAGTCAGACTGAGCGGGCACTCCTCTTTGCCACTCTGGCTGGCTTCCCACAGGTGCAGGGCGTCATTGACTGCACACATGTGGCCATCAAAGCACCCCCAGATCACCCAGGCGTGTTCGTGAACTGTAAAGGCTTCCCACTCCATCAGTGTGCAGCTTGTCTGCAACCACAAAAAGATCATCATGCAGGTGTGTGCCAGATTCCCAGGGAGCTGTTATGACTCATTCGTCCTGCGCCAGTCCACCCTCCCTCCGAGCTTCGCACCTCCGACCAGACTTGCTGGCTGCTTGGAGACAAGGGGTATCCACTGAAGACGTGGCTGATGACCTCCTTGAGGAGGCCAAGCAATGAGGCAGGAGAGCGTTACAATCAAAGCCAGATGATGACCGGATGCGTCATAGAGTAAACAACGGACAGATCTGCAGGAGCCCTTCAATACGCACCAGCCAGGGTCTCCAGAATGACTGTCGTATGCTGCGCTCTGCACAACAGCACGCAGCAGCGAGGATTGGAGCTGCAGGAGGAGCAAGGCGCAGAGCCTCTTTGGAGGAGGAGCAACCTGAAGTGGACATGGCACCGACACCAGCAGCGGTGCATATTGCTGCCCGGGAGGCCTGGGATGACCTCATAATGGCACGATTTTGTTAAATGGCACCAGTGCACCCAGTTGCTTAACCAACTCCCGCCCCCACCCCCGAACCACCTCCACAAAGCTGTCCTAAAATGATAAACCATTCCTGTCTCAGCCACCCATTGTTCAAAGTTAAGTAATGTCTTACCATTCACTCCAGGTGACAGGGCCACTTTCCAGGTAGCAGGCAAATATGCATAAGACTGGAAAGTGGTGCAAAGAAATGCATTTATGTGGCTCATAACTAACAGAAACTTAACCCTCTAACTTTTTATAACATCCATGTACATCTACAATGATGTCCTTTTTTTGCTACTTCTACGATGTGCAACCCCTGTGGCATCAGCAGAGGCAGGCTGCTCACTTCCCTGCTCTGACTGCTTAGACACTTTTGTTGGACGTCCTCTGGTTTTTTTTTTTGGAGGGGGCGGGTTGCAACGGGGGAAGAACTGGGAGCGCTTTCAGCAGAGCTCCCACTTCCATGTCCCCTCTCGCCATCATCCCTCTCGTGGCCCACCCGCACTTTGTTAGCAAGGAGCTGGAGAGCACTTTGCTGCACATCAGTGGGGTGATTAAGGGCCAACTCTAGTTTTCTATCCATCCTAGATATGGCTGCAATCGGTGTCTGCAAAGTCACAGCAAGCATACACTCGTTCGACTGACTCATTTGATGCTCCATGCAGGTGGCCTCCCTTTCCATGGAAGAGTACATCGTAGCCATGGCCTGTGACATCGTGGTGTTCATGTTGGAGATGGACTCCTCCATTCTCCCTACAATCGTGCACATCACAGCTGGAAAAGCTGCCAGAGCCTCCCGCATTTTTTTTGCTGCTCCTCAAGAATCATCTGCTTTGTCGATGGCCCCCCCGAGGTTCAGCATCTGCATCCAGCTGAGCACTTCTTGGAGCATTCTGCGCCCTTTGACGAGGACTCTCCTGCTGTCACTGTCTCCACCGTCTGCTCTTGCTGACAGTGCATTGTTGCCAGAGTAAGCTCGTTGTGATCTGAGACACACCAGGTGATGCACTTCTCTCTCTTTCTCTCTCCCCACCGAAGTGTGCGAATCTGCGCTGGTGCTGAGTATGCATGGGTCGTGTGGCGGTGTGGCCTCCTGAGGAGTCGTCTTCCTCCTCTAGCTGGGCAGTTGTGGGGTGGGGGGGGACTTGATGGGCCTGTGGGAGAGTAAGACTTGAATTAGAAGTGTTAAGAATGTTTTAAGTTACCATTATGATCATATTTCACTGGCTGCTGTCATCAAGTCACCATGAGTGACTGTTGTATGCCATGTGGCTGTATGATGT
Source organism: Somniosus microcephalus (assembly GCF_052327205.1). Classification (NCBI taxonomy): domain Eukaryota; kingdom Metazoa; phylum Chordata; class Chondrichthyes; order Squaliformes; family Somniosidae; genus Somniosus; species Somniosus microcephalus. The sequence continues at coordinate 270,301,080 of NC_140990.1, read as the reverse complement.
TTAATTCTGTCACCAGGTAGTTGGGAGGTCCCCCTCACTCCGTCTCCCACCGCCAACTCCACTGATGTCCAGCACCTCCTCTGCTACAGTCAGTAGTGCTGTTACTGGAGGGCCACCTCTGGTTCTCTGTTCATCGCGCGTGTTCTGTACTCATAGAATCATAGAAAGTTACAGCACGGAAGGAGACCATTTTGGTTCATCGTGTCCACGCCGGCCAACAAAGAGCTATCCAGCCTAATCCCACTTCCCAGCTCTTGGTCCGTAGCCCTGCAGGTTACAACATCCCAAGTGCGCATCCAAGTATTTTTAAAATGTGGTTAGGGTTCCTGCCTCTACCATCCTTTCAGGCAGTGAGTTCCAGACCCCCACAACCCTCTGGGTGAAGAAATTTCCCCTCAAATCCGCTCTCAACCTTCCACCAATTATTTTAAGTCTGTCCCCCCTGGTTCTTGACCCCTCTGCTAAGGGAAATAGGTCCTTTCTATCCACATTATCTAGGCCCCTCATAATTTTTTACACCTCAGTAAGGTCTCCCATCAGCCTCCTCTGTTCCAAGGAAAATACACCCAGTCTTTCCTCATAGCTAAGATTCTCTACTCCTGGCAACATCCTTGTAAATCTCCTCTGTACCCTCTCTAGTGCAATCACATCTTTCCTGTAATGTGGTGACAAGAACTGCGCGCAGTACTGTAGCTGAAGTCTAACTAGTGTTTTATACAGTTGAAGCATAATTTCCCCCCCCCCCCCCCCCCCTCGTATTCTATGCCACGGTTAATAAAAGCAAGCATTCCATATGCCGCCTTAACCACCTTATCTTCTCTTCTGCAAGGAGGGAAACAAGAGACCTTTGAGCGAGAGTCATGGACTGAGTGTAAGGGATGGATGGGCTACATCTGTAGAGGGTGATTGAGGGAGTAGCGGGACATTGCCGAATGGCCTCTTTCTGTGGCGTTAATTTCTGATAGCATTAGGATGAGTGTGCGTGTCTGGTGGATAGTCAGATGGGAATGTGAGTAGGTGCATAGCTAGTGAGGGATGGGTGCACCTGCACGGTAGGTTGGTGTGAGGAGTGATGTACAGGCTTGGGCAGGCAGAGTGAGGGGGTTGGAGTGACATACACATCAGGATGTAGTTGAATGTGGGGTCATGAGGACATTAAAGCGCTTCCTGAGCTGCATCCACGACTTGGTAACCACACTTCTACCACGATCGCCCTCTTTGTCTCGGCTGCTGGCCTCTTCCTCCTGTCACCAGGGAAGAGGACCTTCCTGGAGCAGGATTTCCAGGGAGGCATCACTAAATCTGGGGGAAGCTTTTTGGTGCTGCGCCTGCATTTCTGCTTTATCTATCTATCTATCTTTATATATATATAAACGCAACGCGTCGTTCTGTCTGTCTGTCTGTCTGTCTGTCCTTCTGTCTGTCTGTCCTCACGTGTGCGTCTGTCCAGCTATGCGCTCGAAAGTTATAGAGCGTACCTACGCGTGCATTACGTCGAAAGAAAGCTTACCTTTCCGAAACGGTCGTAAGCGTATTTACGTTTCGGCCGGACAAAAATCGCGCCCGCGGTATCCGAAAAAGTTCAAAATTCTGCTCATTAGCGTCTCATTATCCGCTCATTAGCGACAGAGTGACCTCGAGGTCACTCTATCGTACGCTGGGTTCCTGGCGCATGCGGCCGGGCCCTCCTACGGTCGAGTGACGGGACGATTGACCAATCCTACGCTTTGGTGACCTGACGGTCGACCAATCTGTGCGTGTGTGGGCGGGCCTTATCGTTCTGAACCGAGGTGAATTGCCGCCATCTTCATTCCAAACTTTTCTTTTTCCCGCTTTCTGCGTCTTCCAAAAAAACGTTTCTTTTAAAACACACACTGTTTTTAAAAAAAAGTTAATTACTTTCTAAATCTTTTATCTAATCTCATTAATTTTCCTACCTTTCCCCGTTTTTCCAGGTAGGCCTCGAAGCCTCGGCCTCTCCTCCGCACCCACGCCTGAGCTAGGCACCTCCCGGCCCCAGTCAACAAGCGGCCCCCGATCGCCGCCATCTTTGTGAAGGCTGGAGGGGCGGGCCTCAGCCGAGCGCCGCCACCTTAGTAAAGGGTGCGCGCGCAGCAGGAGCAGCTGAGACGCGGCGTCTCTCTGTTCCCGGCCGGGGGTGGGGGGGGGGGGGTTCTCGGGAGTGCTGATCTCGGGCGGGGCTTGGAGAGCGGGAAGGGTTACCCCGGCAACCGGGCCCGCCGGCCGTCTCTCACAGCTGCAATCAGCGATCTTCAAGCCAGCTCGGGAGGGCGGGGCCATGTCAGTGCGTGGGGCGGCACGGAGCTCCGTGAAGCCATCGCCGGCGCTGGGCTCGGGTGCTTTGTGGCGTGCAGCCGAGCAGCGGCTGCGGACCTCGAGCTGACCGGGGCGCTGGACTCGGCTGGGCCATGTCTTTGCGGGTGTTCGCCTCGGCCAACGGCATCAGGGTGACGGCTGAGGGAACGCGGGGGGGGGGGGTGGTGAAGCAGGGAGAGACGGGTGAGGGAGGGAAAGATTACCACCTGCCTTCGCAGGGGTCCATCGGGCCACCCCCCCAGTCGCTTGCTCCACCCCCCCCCCCCCCCCCCCGTCGCGAGCTCTCTTTCCCCCCCCCCCCCCCCAGTCGCTCTCTTTCCCCCCCCCCCCCCCCAGTCGCTCTCTTCCCCCCCCAGTCGCTCTCTTCCCCCCCCCAGTCGCTCTCTTCCCCCCCCCAGTCGCTCTCTTCCCCCCCCCAGTCGCTCTCTTCCCCCCCCCCAGTCGCTCTCTTCCCCCCCCAGTCGCTCTCTTCTCCCCCCCCCCCCCCCCCAGACGCTCTCGTCCCCCCCCCAGTCGCTCTCTTTCCCCCCCCCCGTCGCTCTCTTCCCCGTCGCTCTCTTCCCCCCCCCCCCCGTCGCTCTCTTCCCCCCCCCCCCCCCGTCGCTCTCTTCCCCCCCCCCCCCGTCGCTCTCTTCCCCCCCCCCCGTCGCTCTCTTCCCCCCCCCCCCCCGTCGCTCTCTCCCCCCCCCCCCCGTCGCTCTCTTCCCCCCCCCCCCGTCGCTCTCTTCCCCCCCCCCCCCGTCGCTCTCTTCCCCCCCCCCCGTCGCTCTCTTCCCCCCCCCCCGTCGCTCTCTTCCCCCCCCCCCCCGTCGCTCTCTTCCCCCCCCCCCCCCCGTCGCTCTCTTCCCCCCCCCGTCGCTCTCTTCCCCCCCCCCGTCGCTCTCTTTCCCCCCCCCCCCGTCGCTCTCTTCCCCCCCCCCCCCGTCGCTCTCTTCCCCCCCCCCGTCGCTCTCTTCCCCCCCCCCCCGTCGCTCTCTTCCCCCCCCCCCGTCGCTCTCTTCCCCCCCCCCCCCGTCGCTCTCTTCCCCCCCCCCCCCGTCGCTCTCTTCCCCCCCCCCCGTCGCTCTCTTCCCCCCCCCCCCGTCGCTCTCTTCCCCCCCCCCCGTCGCTCTCTTCCCCCCCCCCCCCCCGTCGCTCTCTTCCCCCCCCCCCGTCGCTCTCTTCCCCCCCCCCGTCGCTCTCTTCCCCCCCCGTCGCTCTCTTCCCCCCCCCCGTCGCTCTCTTCCCCCCCCGTCGCTCTCTTCCCCCCCCCGTCGCTCTCTTCCCCCCCCGTCGCTCTCTTCCCCCCCCCCGTCGCTCTCTTCCCCCCCCCCGTCGCTCTCTTCCCCCCCCCGTCGCTCTCTTCCCCCCCCCGTCGCTCTCTTTCCCCCCCCGTCGCTCTCTTCCCCCCCCCGTCGCTCTCTTCCCCCCCCCGTCGCTCTCTTCCCCCCCCCGTCGCTCTCTTCCCCCCCCCGTCGCTCTCTTCCCCCCCCCGTCGCTCTCTTCCCCCCCCCGTCGCTCTCTTCCCCCCCCCCGTCGCTCTCTTCCCCCCCCCCGTCGCTCTCTTCCCCCCCCCGTCGCTCTCTTCCCCCCCCGTCGCTCTCTTCCCCCCCCCGTCGCTCTCTTCCCCCCCCCGTCGCTCTCTTCCCCCCCCCGTCGCTCTCTTCCCCCCCCCCGTCGCTCTCTTCCCCCCCCCCGTCGCTCTCTTCCCCCCCCCCGTCGCTCTCTTCCCCCCCCCCGTCGCTCTCTTCCCCCCCCCGTCGCTCTCTTCCCCCCCCGTCGCTCTCTTCCCCCCCCCGTCGCTCTCTTCCCCCCCCCGTCGCTCTCTTCCCCCCCCCCGTCGCTCTCTTCCCCCCCCCGTCGCTCTCTTCCCCCCCCGTCGCTCTCTTCCCCCCCCCGTCGCTCTCTTCCCCCCCCCCGTCGCTCTCTTCCCCCCCCCGTCGCTCTCTTCCCCCCCCCGTCGCTCTCTTCCCCCCCCCGTCGCTCTCTTCCCCCCCCCGTCGCTCTCTTCCCCCCCCCGTCGCTCTCTTCCCCCCCCCGTCGCTCTCTTCCCCCCCCCGTCGCTCTCTTCCCCCCCCCCGTCGCTCTCTTCCCCCCCCCGTCGCTCTCTTCCCCCCCCCGTCGCTCTCTTCCCCCCCCGTCGCTCTCTTCCCCCCCCCCGTCGCTCTCTTCCCCCCCCCGTCGCTCTCTTCCCCCCCCCGTCGCTCTCTTCCCCCCCCCGTCGCTCTCTTCCCCCCCCCGTCGCTCTCTTCCCCCCCCGTCGCTCTCTTCCCCCCCCCGTCGCTCTCTTCCCCCCCGTCGCTCTCTTCCCCCGTCGCTCTCTTCCCCCCCCCGTCGCTCTCTTCCCCCCCCCGTCGCTCTCTTCCCCCCCCGTCGCTCTCTTCCCCCCCGTCGCTCTCTTCCCCCCCCGTCGCTCTCTTCCCCCCCGTCGCTCTCTTCCCCCCGTCGCTCTCTTCCCCCCCGTCGCTCTCTTCCCCCCGTCGCTCTCTTCCCCCCCGTCGCTCTCTTCCCCCCCCGTCGCTCTCTTCCCCCCCCGTCGCTCTCTTCCCCCCCCGTCGCTCTCTTCCCCCCCGTCGCTCTCTTCCCCCCCGTCGCTCTCTTCCCCCCCCGTCGCTCTCTTCCGTCTCTCCCCCCCGTCGCTCTCTTCCCCCCCCGTCGCTCTCTTCCCCCCCCCGTCGCTCTCTTCCCCCCCCCGTCGCTCTCTTCCCCCCCCGTCGCTCTCTTCCCCCCCCCGTCGCTCTCTTCCCCCCCGTCCTCCCCCCGTCGCTCTCTTCCCCCCCCCGTCGCTCTCTTCCCCCCCCGTCGCTCTCTTCCCCCCCCCGTCGCACTCTTTCCCCCCCCCGTCGCTCTCTTCCCTCCCCCCCCCGTCGCTCTCTTCCCCCCCCCGTCGCTCTCTTCCCCCCCCGTCGCTCTCTTCCCCCCCCCCGTCGCTCTCTTCCCCCCCCCGTCGCTCTCTTCCCCCCCCCGTCGCTCTCTTCCCCCCCCCGTCGCTCTCTTCCCCCCCCCGTCGCTCTCTTCCCCCCCGTCGCTCTCTTCCCCCCCCCGTCGCTCTCTTCCCCCCCCCGTCGCTCTCTTCCCCCCCCCGTCGCTCTCTTCCCCCCCCCGTCGCTCTCTTCCCCCCCCGTCGCTCTCTTCCCCCCCCCCGTCGCTCTCTTCCCCCCCCCGTCGCTCTCTTCCCCCCCCCGTCGCTCTCCTTCCCCCCCCCGTCGCTCTCTTCCCCCCCCGTCGCTCTCTTCCCCCCCCCGTCGCTCTCTTCCCCCCCCCGTCGCTCTCTTTCCCCCCCCCCGTCGCTCTCTTCCCCCCCCCGTCGCTCTCTTCCCCCCCCCGTCGCTCTCTTCCCCCCCCCGTCGCTCTCTTCCCCCCCCCGTCGCTCTCTTTCCCCCCCCCCGTCGCTCTCTTCCCCCCCCCGTCGCTCTCTTCCCCCCCCCGTCGCTCTCTTCCCCCCCCCGTCGCTCTCTTCCCCCCCCCGTCGCTCTCTTCCCCCCCCCGTCGCTCTCTTCCCCCCCCCGTCGCTCTCTTCCCCCCCCCGTCGCTCTCTTCCCCCCCCCGTCGCTCTCTTCCCCCCCCCCGTCGCTCTCTTCCCCCCCCCGTCGCTCTCTTCCCCCCCCCCGTCGCTCTCTTCCCCCCCCCGTCCTCTCTTCCCCCCCCCGTCGCTCTCTTCCCCCCCCCGTCGCTCTCTTCCCCCCCCGTCGCTCTCTTCCCCCCCCCGTCGCTCTCTTCCCCCCCCCGTCGCTCTCTTCCCCCCCCGTCGCTCTCTTCCCCCCCCCGTCGCTCTCTTCCCCCCGTCGCTCTCTTCCCCCCCCCCGTCGCTCTCTTCCCCCCCCACCGTCGCTCTCTTCCCCCCCCCGTCGCTCTCTTCTTCCCCCCCCCGTCGCTCTCTTCCCCCCCCGTCGCTCTCTTCCCCCCCCCGTCGCTCTCTTCCCCCCCCCGTCGCTCTCTTCCCCCCCCGTCGCTCTCTTCCCCCCCCCGTCGCTCTCTTCCCCCCCCCGTCGCTCCTCTTCCCCCCCCCGTCGCTCTCTTCCCCCCCCCGTCGCTCTCTTCCCCCCCCCCGTCGCTCTCTTCCCCCCCCGTCGCTCTCTTCCCCCCCCGTCGCTCTCTTCCCCCCCCGTCGCTCTCTTCCCCCCCCCGTCGCTCTCTTCCCCCCCCCGTCGCTCTCTTCCCCCCCCCCGTCGCTCTCTTCCCCCCCCGTCGCTCTCTTCCCCCCCCGTCGCTCTCTTCCCCCCCCCGTCGCTCTCTTCCCCCCCCGTCGCTCTCTTCCCCCCCGTCGCTCTCTTCCCCCCCCCGTCGCTCTCTTCCCCCCCGTCGCTCTCTTCCCCCCCCGTCGCTCTCTTCCCCCCCCCGTCGCTCTCTTCCCTC